>NC_042623.1:124204677-124504677 GCF_901001135.1 Rhinatrema bivittatum
TAGTTAACTTAAACTGCATACATTGATAACGAATAGTCTGAATCCATTTGGCATTTGCAGGACTTTGGTCACCAGGTGTCAGCCAAGAAGCAAAAAACATTTTAGTTTGGCTAAACAGTTTAAATTCATCAGGTACATCAGTTGGAGTAAGATAAGCAGAACGACGAATGTGAGTTGAGAAAACAGAAGGCAAGAATACAGAAAAGGGAGAAATAGACACAGGAGCAGCTAAAATCACCACAGCACATGTGCCACGCCATCAGAATGGAAGAAACAGATGGACAGAAATGTTGAGATTACTTACCTGATAATCTCCTTTTCCTTAGTGTATGCAGATGGATTCAAAACAAGTGGGTATAGTGTGCTCGTGCTAGCAGTTGGAGACGGATCTGACGTCAGCACGTGTACATATACCCCCACAGGAAGTGCAGCAATTCAGTAATCTTCCTTGCAAAAGCTTTATGGATATATGTGTAACTGACTGATCAATTAAATGAACAGGATTACCCTGACCGATTGATAGTAGCTGGAGACTGCCAGGATTCTCAACCGGAAGGCGTCAACACCCGGCAGGGTGGATGCCCTATCACAAGAAAACATGGCTTACCGTGAGTCGGTGAATCCCCATGTATGTGGGCAGCCGGGCGGGATGCTGAGTCCATCTGCATACACTAAGGAAAAGGAGATTATCAGGTAAGTAATCTCAACATTTCCTAGCGTGTAGCAGATGGACTCAAAACAAGTGGGATGTACAAAAGCTACTCCCGGACTGGGCGGGAGGCTGCCCGAGGTCCGTTCAGGATTGCCCTCGCGAATGCTGTGTCCTCCCTGGCCTGGACATCCAGACGATAGAATCTGGAGAAGGTATGGAGGGAGGACCACGTCGCCGCTTTACAGACCTCTGCAGGCGACAGCATCCTAGATTCTGCCCAAGAAGCCGCTTGCGCTCTGGTAGAGTGAGCCTTGACCCGTAGAGGTGGTGGTTTTCCCGCGTCTATGTAGGCCGCCTTGATAACTTCTTTGATCCAGCGGGCGATAGTTGCCCGTGAGGCTGCTTCCCCTTGCTTCTTCCCGCTGTGAAGGACGAACAGGTGGTCCATCCTTCATACTGCTTCTGACATTTCCAGGTATCTGGACAGTAGCCTGCCAATGTCTAGATGGCGTAGTATTCGACCTTCTTCCGACTTCTTCAAACCGTCCGTGGTAGGCAAGGATATGGTTTGGTTGAGGTGGAAGTGTGAGACTACTTTGGGTAAGAAGGAAGGAACCGTGCGAAGATGGATAGCCTCTGGAGTAATTCGGAGAAACGGATCACGGCAGGACAGTGCTTGTAGCTCTGAGATGCGGCGTGCTGAGCATACCGCCAGCAGGAACACCATCTTCAAGGTTAACAAATGGAGGGACAAGCCTCAAAGTGGTCTGAAGGTGGGACCTGCTAGAAATTCCAACACTAGGTTGAGGTTCCACAGGGGTACTGGCCACTTTAGTGGCGGGCGAATGTGTTTGACTCCTTTCAGGAAACGTGAAACGTCTGGGTGTGTGGCGATACTGTTGCCATCACTCTGGGGACCGTAGCAGGATAGCGCTGCCACTTGAACCTTGATTGAATTGAGGGACAGACCCTTCTGAAGTCCATCTTGCAGGAAATCCAAAATGATAGGGATTTTAGCGGCATGTGGATTGGTGCCGTGAGATTCGCACCAAGCTTCAAATACTCTCCAGATCCTGATATATGTTAGTGATGTGGAGAATTTACGTGCTCGGAGGAGTGTATCTATTACCGGCCCCAAGTATCCTCGTTTCTTCAGTCTAGCCCTCTCAATGGCCAGACCATAAGAGAGAATTGAGCTGGATCCTCGTGGAGGATGGGACCTTGCCGCAGCAGGTCCCTGTGTGGAGGCAGGGAGAAGGGATTCCCCTCCAGTAGTCTTCTCATGTCTGCGTACCAGGGTCTTCTTGGCCAGTCCGGGGCCACTAGAAGAACTAGGCCTCTGTGCTGCTGAATCTTGTGCATAATGGCGCCCAGTAGGGGCAATGGTGGGAAGGCATATAGCAGGATCCCCTGGGGTCATGGCTGTACTAGGGCATCGATTCCCTGGGATAGAGGATCCCGCCTGTGGCTGAAGTATCTGGGCACCTGAGCGTTGGACCTGTCCGCTAGTAGGTCCATGCCCGGAATCCTCCACCGATCCATAATCATCTGGAAAGCTGTGGGCGACAGCTGCCATTCCCCCGGACTTAGGCTTTCTCTGCTGAGGAAGTCTGCCGTGGTGTTGTCCTTCCCGGCGATGTGGACGGCGGAGATGTCCTGGAGATTTGCTTCCGCCCAAGTCATCAGGGGGGCTATTTCTAGGGATACCTGTTGGCTTCTGGTTCCGCCCTGTCGGTTGATGTAGGCCACCGTGGTGACGTTGTCCGACATCACTCTGACCGCTCTGTGTCGAAGTCTGTGGTCAAATCGCAGGCACGCTAGCCTGACTGCCCGTGCCTCTAGTCGGTTGATGTTCCACCCCGACTCTTCTCTGTTCCACCGCCCTTGGGCGGTGAGTTCTTCGCAATGTGCTCCCCAGCCATTCAGGCTGGCATCTGTCGTGAGCAGGGTCCAGGTTGGGGAGGACATTTTTGACCCCCAGCTCATATGGCCGGGCTGCAGCCACCACCGTAGCTGATTCCGCACCCTGGCTGGTAGAGGTAGGTGTACGGTGTAGTTCTATGATCGTGGGCTCCACCGAGATAGGAGGGCGCGTTGCAATGCTCTCATATGAGCCCGCGCCCATGGTATCACTTCCAGGGTGGATGCCATAAGGCCGAGGACCTGTAAGTAATCCCAAGCTGTGGGCCGGGTGGCGCCCAGCAGGGCCTGCAGACGATTCCGGAGCTTTGATCTTCTCTTGGAGGTCAGGCTGACCTTGTCTTCCTGGGTGTCGAATCGGACTCCCAGGTATTCCAGCGACTGAGAAGGCTGTAGGGAACTCTTGTTCAAGTTTACTACCCATCCTAGGCTTTCCAGAAGAGCTATAACTCTATTGGTTGCCCGGTGGCTCTCCTCCGGTGACTTTGCTCTGATCAGCCAATCGTCCAGGTAGGGATGGATGAGAATCCCTTCCTTCCTGAGGGTCGCCGCCACTACTACTATGACCTTGGTAAAGGTCCGCGGCGCGGTGGCTAACCCGAAGGGTAAAGCTCGGAACTGGAAGTGTTGGTTCGGGACTTTGAAGTGTAAGTAGCGCTGGTGATCCCGATGGATAGGGATATGCGAGTAGGCTTCCGACAGATCGAGGGATGTGAGAAACTCCCCTGGCTGTACTGAATTTTTGACAGATCGCAGAGTTTCCATGCGAAAGCTGGGCACCCGTAGGTGTCGGTTGACTGACTTGAGGTCCAGGACGGGCCTGAAAGTGCCCTCCTTCTTGGGTACTATGAAATAAATGGAATAATGCCCAGAATTTATCTCCCCTGCATGCACTGGGATTATGGCTTTTAGGGATAGGAGCCTCCGCAAGGTAACTTCTAGTGCCGTCCTCTTGAGGGGTGAACAAGGAGATTCCACAAACTTGTCCGGTGGGAGCCGAAGAAAGTCCAGATAGTACCCTTCTCGGATGATAGCGAGGACCCACTGGTCCGAGGTAATCTCAACCCACCTGCGGTAGAAGAGGGTTAGCCTGCCCCCTATGGCTGCTACCTGCGGATGGGTCGGCTGATTGTCATTATGGGGTACGACTGGGACCCGAACCCGAGCCGGTTCCCCTCCTGTTGTGCTTAGTCCGAAAGGACTGGTTCCTGGCCTGCGAACGAGGTGCTTGGTAGCGAGTCCTGTAAGGGTTGAAGCGCTGAGAGGTTCTACCTCTGGATGGTCTAGGAAAAAGGGGGCTGCCTCCTCCTTGGCCCGTCTTCTGGTAGACGGGGTAATGGAGAGGCGCCCCATTTGTTAGCCAGTTACTCGAGGTCACTGCCGAACAGGAGGGATCCCTTGAAGGGCATTCTTGTAAGGCTCGTCTTGGAGGAAGAGTCGGCAGACCAATTTCGTAGCCAGAGCTGTCTCCTGGCTGCCACTGAGGATGATACTCCCTTAGCTGCTGTACGAACTAGGTCGGAGGCAGCGTCAGTGAGGAATATGAGAGCTGATTCCATGTCTTCTCCCGGAGTGTTGTCTCTGGCTTGTGATAAACAGGAACATGTCACCACTGTGCAGCAGGCCGCAATTCGTAGGGACATAGCTGCCACCTCAAAGGCTTGTTTCAGAATGGCGTCCAATCGCCGGTCATGTGTATCCTTGAGGGCCGCCCCTCCCTCCACTGGAATAGTGGTGCGCTTCACAATTGCGCTAACTATGGCGTCAACCTTAGGGCACGCCAGCAGCTCCTTGATAGCCGGATCCAGGGGGTACAAGCCCGACAAGGCCCGGCCCCCTTTGAATGACGCCTCCGGCGTATTCCACTCCAGATCGATTAGCTGTTGTGATGCTTGTAGGAGGGGAAAATGGTGGGCCGTTTGACGAAGGCCTTCTAGCAGGGGGTTCATTGTTGGTTCCCCTGGGGTGCTTTGGCCTGGGATACCCAGCTCCGACAGGCATTGAGAGACCAGGTCTGGGAGATCCTCCTTAGGAAAGAAACGTCTCATGGTTCGATACGGCTCTATTCCCGAGGGAAGCTCACCCTCCTCGGGGAGCTCGCCTTCTACCTCAGAGTAATCTGAATCCCCATAAGTGGGGCTTCCAGGTGGCGGGTGTCTTTGTCGAGATCTAGAGAGTCCGGGGGCAGGGTCATCCGGAGCATATGGGTCCGTTCGGGGATCAGACTGCATCTGGACAAAGGCGTGAATCCCCTTGAATAATTCTACCCAAGAGAGCGAAGCAGGTTCAAGCCTTAGAGGCACCAGGTCTCTTGGGTTCCCCAGCTGTTCAGCGTGGCCTGCTAGATCCAGGGTGTTCCCTGAGGAACTGGCCATTAATCTGGGCTGAGACCAGCCCTGGCCTGGAACTCCCAGGGCCTCTTCCTGGGCGCATAGGGAGTCTGCTTCCTCGCTCTGAGTAGCTCTGAGGTGGCATGCTGAGCAGAGGCCTAGAGCCTTTATGCCTGATTCTGGAGGTGTCACCTCTGGGGAAGCATGGGCTCTCTTACGCTCCATCGTGTCTTGCGCTCCCAGCTGAAGTCTACGCTTTATAGTATGCGCGAGGCTTATGCGCAGAGATATGCGCCTATTAAGCGCGCTTTAACAATGTGCGCTTACAATATGCGCCTAACAATGTGCGCTTACAATATGCGGCTAACAATGTGCGCTTACAATATGCGCCTAACCATGTGCGCTTACAATATGCGCCTAACCATGTGCGCCTAACCATGTGCGCCTAACCATGTGCGCGTATCGCTGTGCGCCTAACCATGTGCGCGTATCGCTGTGCGCGTATCGCTGTGTGCCTAACCATATGCGCGTATCGCTGTGCGCCTACCACTGTGCGCCTATCAATGTGCGCCTATCAGTGTGCGCCCAATGCTTTGGGCGCCTATCCTATGCATCCGTTACCTGTGAACCAGGGCAGATAGCGACAGTGGGCAGGCAGGCAAAATGGTGACCTCCTTGGCGGGTCTCCACATAGGCAGACCCCGGCAATCCTCGCTCCTCGGAGACCAAACAAAGTAAAGATGTACGCCTTACCTGATCTTCGGCACTTCCCGGCTGCGACCCGGGTGGTCTCCGGCTGCGGGGGGAGAGGGTGATTACCGTCACCGCCGCGCTCGAGGAAGTGCACCCGCTGCCTCTAGGCTGCACCCTAACTCGTCTCGCTCGGGGGCCAAGTCCTCACCGCGAACGGATCGGGACCGAGGCGCCTCTCAGCCATGCCCGAGCCCTTCTCACTCAGGGGCTAGATCCCTGCCGCAATTCGGCCACCGGACCGAGGCTTCTTACCTCCGAGGGACCACGGAAATCACCTCGGGAAACTCAACTGGGGGAGGGACCCTCGGGTATCACCGCAGGAGTGCGGGGCTCGTCTTCAGATAGGATTCTTCTATGAATGTAGTCGTTAGAATTTGGAAATACACTCAGCGAGCGTGAAGTAGCTCCAAATTGCTTTGGAGATGGAAATTACTGAATTGCTGCACTTCCTGTGGGGGTATATGTACACGTGCTGACGTCAGATCAGTCTCCAACTGCTAGCACGAGCACACTATACCCACTTGTTTTGAGTCCATCTGCTACACGCTAGGAAATATCACATTGCCAGGAAACATCCATAAGAGGTTGTGAACCAAATTCTAAATACATAGCATGATAGGTAGTGTCACAAGAAGAGATACCCAGAAAAGATCCAGTGCCATTTTGTGAAAAGCAAAAGGAAAAATGGCTAAGAGCAGTATGAAACAGAGAGCCTGGAAAAGGGAGTGGCCAGGTGTTGACAAGAAAAGCCAAATGAGAAAAGATACAGGTAAGTGAAGGGGGTTTAGGGATAGGAGAAACACACAGCATAGGTGTTGAAGAAGATCCACAAATAGTCCATTTTTCTCACTATCGACAAGAATAAGTAAGATAAGTAAGCTGATGGAGTAAATGCTGAGAACAAGAAGGGAAAGTCTCATTAAGAACAGATGCATTCCACAGGGAAATCATAGTAGAACGGGAAAAAACAAATTTGGTATGTTGATTAGAAGTACAAGCAGGGGGAATAGAATATGGAGGTCCAGCAGTGTGGTTTCCATAAAACCAGGCTGCAGAAGAAGAAATAAGGGAAGAGACTTGTGCAGAAGTACCAGCAATTGGGCAGGCGAAAGAAAGCAAATGTTGCTTACCTGTAACAGGTGTTCTCACAGGACAGCAGGATGTTAGTCCTCACATATGGGTGACTGTTAGTGATCTCCTCCAGAAGAGGGGGTAGTTAGCAATCTGTTGGAGCTCACCCCGCCAGGAGGGCGGAGTTAGCAATCTGTTGGAAATCTGCTTCCCCCAAGGGGAGGAACTAGCAATCTGTAATAAATCTCCTCCTGAAGAGGGAGGAGTAGCAATTTATTATGGAACTCCTCCAGGAGAGGGAAGAGTTAGTAAATTGTATATCAATCCACTGCTAGGAATTAACGATCTGTTATAAGTCCGCTAGGGAGTTGGCAATCAGTTATGGATCACACTGCCAAAAAAGAGGAACTAATAATTGTAACACTCCGCAGGCGGGGTTGATGATCTGTAATGGGTTGGCTTCCCACAGAGTGGTAGTCTATACAATACCACTCTAGTAGTGTAAGGAATGAACACTTAATGTAAATTGGTGAATCCCTGGGCCGATGGCAGATGACAGCGCCCCCAGGAGGATATCCAGATAGGGACCACCGGCTAGGCTGGAGTATGGAGACAAACACAGAGGTGGCAGTAGAGAGCTGATGTGCCCGGCAGGGCTGAAGTCCTTCAGATACTGGAATTGCGGTCTCTGGGTTGCTGAGCTGTAGAGAGAGACTATAGGTAGTGAATAGACAGGGTATGCTGGAAACATAACCAGTAGTAGATGATACACTCACAATTGTAGATATCTGTAATGGCTTCTATGCAACAGAGAGTCTTCAGTATATTCAGGAACAGGAGCCGTAAGCGAGTACTGTTTCCTATACGCAGTCTGAAATGAGAACTCACAATATCTGTGTAGGAGATGGCTTCTGGAATAGAAGAGAGTCTTGGAGGGTTTTAGGAACAAAGGCCCCCAAGGAGTGAGTATCGGTTCCTATCTGCAATCTGAAATAGTAGTGCTCTAGAAATAGGTATGCAATAGCTTCTGAGATAGAAGAGAGTTGAAAAGGGTTTTAGGAACATGGGCCCTCGTGGAGCGAGTACCGGTTCCTATCTGCAATAATGACTCACGATCTCCATACCTGCGATAACGTCTTAGACAGAAGGGAGTCTTGGAGATTAGGAAAATAGGCCCTTGTGGAGCGAGTACCGGTTCCTATCTGTATAGAACTCACTATGTTCACGTCTGCAATCATTTCCAGGTAATCAGAAGTCTTCTGAGCATTCAGGGACGTGGTCCCTCGAGGAGCAAGTACCAGATCCTGTCTTAACAATTTGAAATCAAAAAGATAGAGCGGGGGCCCCGAGGAGCGGGTACCCCTTGGTAAGTTTGTGGAGGTAGAGCAGCAGAGAAAGAATTCCCCTTGCTAACTCATTTCATAGTTGCAAGCAAAGACCTTTTAAGCTGGAAGCGGATGTCGTCACTACGGGGGGATGCCCCCGAGGTTCACACTCTTGCCGGTACATCTCTGGAGCATGCGCGTGCCCTTATGTCATCAGGAACATGGCGGATCCGCAGCGTCAGGCCAGCCCGGGGATTCCAGGAAGTAAGGCGAGAAGAAACCATGGCAGCATCTGTCCGTCAGACCCGAAGGGAGTCACCACTAAGGTAGAGAGGGTGGAGCAAGGGTGAGAACAGACACAAACACAACAGTGACATCACAGGATGGAGCCCAATCATGGAACACTTCTGTCAAAGTTTCCAGAACTTTGACTGGCCCCTACTGGTCATGCCCAGCATGGCACTAACCCTGCAGCCAGCAGGGGTCCCCCTTCAGTCTTGTTAAAAAGCTACAGGTAGTGCTGAAAATAAAATAAGAAAACGATATGAACCCAACACCGTGGGGCGGTGTTTCATGAGCGGGTTTCATGAGGACTAACATCCTGCTGTCCTGTGAGAACACCTGTTACAGGTAAGCAACATTTGCTTTCTCACAGGACAAGCAGGATGGTAGTCCTCACATATGGGTGAGTACCAAGCTGAGAATGTCCGAGTATGCACCAAATGTATGCAAGCGTTCAAGGCACTAGGCCTGGGATGAAATTTGGCCGAGGGCATCCTGAACCCCACCGGGCAGGCGGAAGGGTATTGGTACGTCACGTTGTAAATAGGTTGCGCAAGACAGACTGGCTGAAGATGGAATCTTGTCTTCCGGCTTTGTCTAAGCAATAATGGGCTGTAAAGATATGGAAAGAACTCCAGGTGGCAGCCCTGCAAATGTCAGGAAACGGCACCGATCGCAGGTGTGTTACTGAAGTCACCATGGCCCTCACAGAGTGTGCTTTAACAGGGTCTTGAAGTGGAATGCCCGCTTGCTGATAGCAAAAGGATATGCAGTCCGCCAACCAGGAAGAGAGAGTCTGTTTACCTACAAGCTGCCCCAATTTGATAGGATGGAAAGAGACAAATAATTGAGTGCTTTTCCTGTGGCAGCTGTACGGTCTAGGTAGAACGCTAGAGCCTGTTTGCAGTCAAGGGTATGCAGAGCCTGCTCTCCTGGATTGGAATGGGGCCTGGGAAAAAAGGTAGGTAGTATAATGGATTGATTGAAATGAAACTCCGAAACTACCTTAGGCAAGAATTTAGGGTGAGTGCGGAGTACTGCCCGGTCCTTCAGAAGTTTAGTGTAAGGTGGATATGTAACTAGAGCCTGTAATTCGCTAACTCTGCGAGTGGACGTGATTGCTAAAAGGAAAATCACTTTCCATGTGAGATATCGAAGGTCACAGGATTGAAGAGGCTCGAATGGTGGTTTCATGAGCCGACCCAAAACTAGGTTGAGGTCCCAAGAAGGGGTCAGAGGACGCAGAGGAGGCTTGAGGTGAAGCAAGCCCTTCAAGAAACATGTTACAAGGGGCTGTACTGATATGGGAACATCCCTGACACCTTTATGGAAGGCGGATACTGCACTGATATGTATCCTGATGTAGGAAGTTTTTAGACCTGACTCTGACAAGTGCCAGAGATAGTCCAGAAACTTCGTGATTAGACAGGTAAAGGGGTCAAGGGACTGAGAAGAGCACCATGATGTAAACCTGGTCCATTTGTAAGAATAAGATTTTCTCGTGGAAGGCTTCTGTGAAGCAATCAGGACACTGGAAACTGGTTCAGAAAGGTTAAGTGGCTGAAGGATTAACCTTTCAACATCCATGCCATCAGGAACAAGGCTTGAAGATTGGGATGGCGTAGGCACCTGTCCTTTTGAGTGATTAGAAGCGGGTCCTTTCCCAAGGGAATGTGCTTGCGAATGGAGAGATCCTGAAGTATTGGAAACCACACTTGGTGTGGCCAGTGAGGTGCTATCAGGATCATGGTTCCCTTGTCCCAATGTAACTTCACGAGAGTCTTTGAGAGAAGTGGAAGTGGAGGGAATGCATATAGGAGACCGGTTGCCCATGATAGGGAGAACGCGTCTCTTGGCTGATAGTGTTGGCTGCGAGTGAGAGAGCAGAAGTTGTCTACTTTGCAATTTTGAGATGACGCAAAGAGGTCTATTTGAGGATAACCCCATTGTTGGAAGATCGAGTTCGCTACTGAGCGGTTGAGAGACCACTCGTGTGGTTGAAAGGTGCGACTCAGCTTTTCGGCCAACACATTGTCCACTCCCGGCAAGTAGGTGGCCTTGAGGTACATTGAGTCGGAGAGGGCCTCCACCCGTATCTGTGCAGCTTCCTGACTCAGAAGGTAGGAGCCCATCCCTCCCTGTTTGTTGATGTACCACATGGCCACCTGGTTGTCCGTCTGGATCAGGATGACTTGATTGGAGAGGCGATCCTGAAATACCCTGAGAGCATATCTGATTGCTCGAAGCTCCAGGAAATTTATTTGGTGTTTGGCTTCCTCTGGAGACTAAGATCCTTGTGTCTGCAGATCGGCCACGTGGGCTCCCCAGCTGAGGTTGGAAGCATCGGTGGTGAGAGTTATTTGAGGGTCTGGAGCCTGGAAGGGCAAGCCTTGGAGGAGATTGACCTGATTTCTCCACCAGGCAAGAGACTGACAGAGTGAGTCGGTTACGTGGACAATGGTAGACAGGGGCTGAATGGATTGAGTCCATTGTGACATTTGAGTCCACTGCATGACTCTCATGGCCAAGCGGGCCATTGGGGTGACCTGAACTGAGGACGCCATGTGTCCCAGGAGGATGAGAAAGTGGTGTGCAGTCATGGAGTGCTGAGACTGCAGCTGGTGTGCAAGAGACACGAGAGTGAGAGCTCGCTATCGAGGCAGAAAAGCCTTTGCCTGCAAGGTGTCCAAGTCTGCCCCAATGAACGATAAGGTTTGAGATGGGACTAAGTAGTATTTCTTGTAGTTGACGAGAAATCCGAGTGAAATTAGAGTGTGTAAGGTAAGATGTAGGGACGACAGAGCAGCTTGCTGAGTGGGAGCCCTTATTAACCAATCGTCTAGATAGGGGTAGACATGAACACCTTGAGTCCTGAGGAAGGCTGCAACTATGATGAGGCATTTTGTGAAGACTCGTGGTGCAGATGTGAAACCGAATGGAAGTACTCGGTACTGATAGTGCTTGGGGCCTACTAGAAACCTCAAGTATTTGCGATGGGATGTAATTATCGCGATATGAGAGTATGCGTCCTGGAGGTCTAGAGAGCAGAGCCAGTCTCCTCTTTGAAGAAGAGGAAGAAGAGAGCCCAAGGTTACCATTTTGAACTTCTTTCACTGGAGGTACTTGTTGAGGGCACATAGGTCCAGAATTGGACGAACACCCCCCGATTTTTTGGGGATCAGAAAGTACCGGGAATAGAACCCTAGGCCATGCTGAGAGTAGGGCACTGGTTCTATTGCCTTGGACTGGAGGAGGAGGGAGACCTCCTGTTCCAGAAGGATGGAGTGATCGGATGTTCTCCACGTCGGTAGAGGTGGGGAGTCCGGTGGAATGGAGAGAAAGTTCAGATGATAATCCTGAGCAATTATCACAGGACCCACTGGTCTGAGGTGATCGAGTGCCACCTGTTGTTGAAATGGCACAATCAACCTCCCACTGGTATGTGAGGCAATGGGAGTTGGCTGCTGCTCTCTATGCAGGAGTCAAAAACCGGAAGCAGGACCTGGTTGGGGAGCTGCTTGCGGCTTTTGTTTTCGAGCCTGACGAAACTGGGCTTTTTGAAACGGTCTCGTAGAACGGGTTCTAGTTGGTGGCAGGTAGGATTTCTTCGGGTGGAAGAAATACTTCTTAGAGTCCTTCCGGAAGGGCTGTTTTGAAGAGTACTCAGAAGGTATCAGAGAGAGCTTTCTTAGGGTCTCATGATGGTCCTTGAGTTCCGCCACTGTTCGTTGAATCTGCTCACCAAACAGATTACCTCCTCCACAAGGCAGGTCGGATAATCTGTCTTGTTCATCAGGGCGAAGGTCGGAAGACTTGAGCCAGGCCCATCATCTTGCTGAGATAGCAGCTGCAGATACCCTGGTAGCAGTGTCAAAGATATCGTAAGATGATCTGATCTCATGTTTGCCTGCCTCAAAACCCTTGTTTACTAGGGTTTGGAGTTGATCTTGAAATTGTTGAGGCAGGAAGTCTGTCAAGTCTTGTATCTGCTTAAAATAGAGTTCATAAGAGGCAATTCTGGAGATGAGCATTGATCTCTGGAAGACACAGCAACCAATGGCATCTAGAAATTTCTGTTCCTTGCCTGGGGGAAAGGAAGTGTGAGGTTTTGATCTCCTTGCTCTTTTCTAGGCAGATTCTACAACCACAGATTGGTGATCAATTGAGGTTTGTGAAAGCTGACTGAACAAGATAGGTGGTGTCAGCTTTCCTGTGGACTGGAGCAACAGAGCCAGGATGTTCCCAGTTCTTTTTGAGGAGATCCAGAAGAACCTGATGGATAGCGATGGAGGATATTTCCTTGGGGCCATCCAGGAATTGTAGCAACTCCATCATTTGATGCCTATCGTCCTGTTCCATCTGTAATTGGAAGGGGACCAATTCAGACATCTCCTTCACAAAATATATAAAGGAAAGGTCCTCTGGAGGAGAATGCTTTCTGCTTTCAGTAGGTGAAGGTAGTGAAGGCAAGTCATCGGTGTTGGTGAAGAATCACCAGTCCAGGTATCATAGGGATCAGCACCTCCTCCTCTAGGGACTAGAGGAGGACGGGGCAGTGGGATCTCTAAAGGTCCTGGTTTAGGCTCCGAAGGAATAACTTGAGGCACTGATGAAGGCATCGAAGGCACCGGCACAGGCATCAAGGGCATCGATGGATGGCTCGGTGGCGCCGACGGATGCATCTGCACCGATGGGTGGATCGGTGGCATCGATGGATGTATCGGCATCGATGGCTGAGGCATCGGCAGAGCTCCCGATGGAGGGATGCAAAACGGTGTTTCTTCTCCCAATGACAAAGTAAGCGGGGAAGGTACTGGAGCCATCGGTGACCCAGGGTCCATCGGTGGAAAAGCGGCCATGAGCACTTCCATCCTCAAGAGCAGTGGTGCCAACGCTGCTGGAATCGGGTCAGTGGTCAGTTCCGCAATCGGTACCGGTGTCAGTGCCGGAGGAACCTGGAATCGATGCATCGCCTTGTCGATGGCCTCCTGAACCATCCGGTCCAGTTCTTCTCGGAGACCTGGAGCAAGCAGCCCCGGCTCAGGAACAGAAGAAGGAGGCAGAGGCATAGCCAGAGGGACCACCGTTAAAGGTGGAGTCGCGGCTCCTGATACCCTGTCAGGTGAGGGTTGCCTCGGTGACCCGATCACCAAAAAGGTCGGTGCCTTTTCTGGAAAAGGTTTCTTCGACGGCAGCTCGGACAATGGCGACATCAATGATTTTGCTCCCTCGATGGCCCGAGACTTTCGATGCCAGTGGCGATGTTTATCTCTACGATCCCCACAATCCTGAGGGGGAGTAGAGGGTGTTAAATGCTGAGAAGTCATCGATGCCAGACTGTCACCGGCTGGAGGTCGATGCTGGCGTGAAGATGACGGTGCCGGTTCTGACGACGTCGATGCAATAGACAGCGTCAGGGTTTGAGCATGGAAGAGAAGTTCCATCTTCTCCATTCTAGCCTCTCGACCTTTTGGTATCATTAGGGCACATTTGGTGCAGGTTAGGACATTGTGCTCACATCTCAGACACATTACACAGACTTTGTGAGGGTCTGTGATGGACATGGTGCGATTACAATCCAGGTACCACCAGAACCCCAACCACATGGCCATGAAAAAATTGAGCCACAGTATGGTCGATGGCCAGTAGGCCATGAGGGCCAAACTTGATGGTAATTGACGGAAAATGGGTAAAAAACTTACCGGAGTACTGCGGCTTGAAAAAGTTGAAGGAGGGACCCCTGTGGGGTAAATTAATTTTTAGTAATTCCGTGAGGAAAATTCCTGTCAGGAATCTCTACAGAGCTCCTTAACTGCGTGTCTAATGCTGCGCGGAAAAAAGAAGACTGAAGGGGGACTCCTGCTGGCTGTAGGGTTAGTGCCATGCTGGGCATGCCCAGTAGGGGCCAGTCAAAGTTCTGGAAACTTTGACAGAAGTGTTCCGTGATTGGGCTCCAACCTGTGATATCACCCATATGTGAGAACTACCATCCCGCTTGTCCTGTGAGAATGATAATAACAGGAAGCATTCGAAGGGGATAATGGTATAGTAAGGATAAAACCTGCCATCTGAGTAGTATGGAAATGTTGAGAACAAGCAATACAAGGAGTGTTAGGATACAATCTAATAGAATGTTTGTACATTAACTGATACCACATGTTAGTAGAAAAAGAGATATGTGTGGGTAAAGAGAAACTAACTAAAAGGTCAGGGGAGAGAAAGGTAACAGAGAAAGGGGGAAAAAAAAGTAAAGAAAAGTCAGATAGATACATAATTTCTAAAAAAAAAAACAAAACCCAACCTAAAAATAATGAACAACAAACTTAATAATTTTTTTTAGTTAAAATATGATAGAGAAAGAAAACATGCACCTACTAAGATGATACTTCAATGTTCAAAGATCAGTCCTTCGAAGAACAAAAAGGTCCTTAGATAATCCTAAGAATCCTACAGGATAAAGTAAAGTCAATTCAAACCAGTGATACTGAAGAAGCAGAGACAAAAGGGTAAAGTCTCAGTAGATAGAGTTTGTGCTTGGACACAGCCTCAAGTCAGCTAGGTGTGTGAAGGTGTGCTAACTCCTACAGCGAGCAGCTGTAGGAGTTAGCATTGTTATTCTGTATGGTCCAGTGTACACTGGATCTTTCCACGTTCGGTGGGTAAAGTTGCGTCGATAGACTAAATCTCCTGCTGCATACACTCTCGAGGGTTCTAGCACTTCGGATTGCTTAGCTCTAGCACCATATATTTGCTATATCGCCACCTGCAGATTTTTTAGAAATATGAACAGGTTATCTGGTACCTTAGCATGTTTCTGATACTCAACTTGTTGGGGTAAATTCATAGCTCTGCCCATACTCAGCTCAAAATGAGTGAGTCCTATAGATCTCACCAGACTCATTCTAAGTGCCATCAGGGCAGCTAGTAAGGTAGAGAGCCAATTTTGCTCATAAGACAACATCAGTTGTCTTAACTTAGTTTTAAGAATCCCATTCATTCTCTCCACCAAACCATTAGAAGTTGGGCAGTACACAGAAACATGACGGCATATGATGTTCAGGTCTGATGTTAATGCATGCATTGATTCATTTCTGAAATTCATTATCTGTCACAATTTTTACTGGTAGCCCAAATCTGGGTATAATGTGTGTCAGCAATGCTTTTGCCATACAAGTTCCTGTTTCTGTTTTACAGGGTATGGCCTCCAGCCATTGGGTATATGGACAGACATACATGAGTAAACAGCAATAGCCAGAACAGGATTGGATGATATCAATATAATCAAAATGCCATTCTAAGTAAGGTCCCTGTGGTTTTGGAATATGTCCACTAGGGGTCACTGCACCTCTACGGGGATTTGCAGTAGCACATATTGAACATCTGGTCAAAATTGAGAACAAAGAGTCTGTAAATTTGGAGCCCAAATGCTTTGAGACAAATTGGTGTACATTGTATGTGCACTATTGTACATAGGCCAGTGAGACTCATGTAGCATCAGATTTAAACCATTCAAAGCACAACACAGTTTCTGCTGGATGCACCCAGCCTACTTCCTTTGCAGGAATCTGCTATAGTGGAGGAGTTAGGAAAGTGGAAAGCTGCAGGCTTTATTTATACAATTGCTGAACTGTTCATAATCCTGCTTCCATTTGTGCTCTGGTCTGCACTAATTCCTTTACTACTGGCTGACAGGTTGTCTGAGCAACCTCTTGTGCTGCATAATCTGCCAATGCATTTCCTCTAGACGAGATCCATGTATCAATAACATGATGGGCTTTCACCCAACAAATAGGCATTAATAATCCTCTCTCTCCTTTTTCCTGTAGGTGTAATAAAATAAGTTCCCATAACTGTAAATGTTAGAGAGATTCTCCGGAAGCGAAGATAAATCCTCTCCTATTCCATTTTTCAGGTGTTCGTTAATAGATGAAAATATATAGTGTGAATCTGTAAAAATAGTCAAAGGGACATGCATACAGTTCATTAACAACCATGCTACAGCGCATAGAAGGGATTTCTACATAACATTGAGGTAATCTAGCCCACTGATAACTCTGCTTATTGTATTGGAAAGCAGTTAACTCCCTACTTTGCAAAGCAAGAGGCACACAATAATATGCATTTGCCAAATCTAAAACTGTATACCACTTTCCCAGTGATTCAGTTTGAAGAATAGTAGCTGGATTTGTAACATTAGGATATTCTACTAACACCATTTCATTAAGAGCATGTAAATCTTGCACCAATTGCCTTTTCCCTGAAGGTTTCAAAACTGGGAGTAAAGGGATATTATAAGGTGAACCACTAGGCTTTATTATACCATGTTTAAGGAGAGATGTAATTTCTGGTTTAATTCCTTCCTGTGCTTCTCAGGCTAAGGGATATTGACTATGCTTGGGTTTTAAATGGATTTCCACAGAGTATACACTCTGCACCATACTGATGCAGGCACATGAGGAAACTGTTCCTGTCTGTGTGTTAGATTGATAAACTGTTTAGCTAAATTCAGTGATGTGGAGTTTGGGGCAAATGAGAGTTCTATTTCTAAGGCTTGTAAAAAATCCCTTCCTAGCAAATTTACTGGACAATCCGGAGCATACAAAAACTGACTCATCACTTCTTTTCCTTTTAACTGTACACTAGTTTTTTCTGTTCTCTGTACCAGCTTATTCTGTCCTTCAAATCCTATAGTTTGAATAGTTTCATCTGAGAATTCAACTCCCTTTGGAAGTGTGGTTAGCACTGAAGTGATAGCCCCGAAGTCTAATAAAAAAAAGTCTGAGGTTGTTTGTTAATATATATTGTCAATATGGGGTCTGCTGTTCCTGCCCTAATTTGTACCACTCCTAAGAGTGAATGCTGGCTCTATACCTCTGGATCTCATTAGCAGGATCCCAATGAGGAAATCCTCCTTGTCTTCTTCTACCACCAGGTCTGTTTCTGTCAGGATTAGTCCTGCATTCCTTTGCAAAATGTCCAAATTTCTCACAATACCAACAATCTACACCTGCTTGTCTATCAGGTCCGATACCAGCTCCTTGTGAAGGGCTCCCATACATACCTCTTCCACCTGTCCCTCTTCTACCTCTCAACATCACTCTGCCATGGGTATTATTTCCTCTAGGTGCATTACTGCACCTATTAATTGATTCTGGGGATACCATGCATCATACCCATCCTGTCCATGTCGTAGTCTGACTCAAATTCCTTATCTGGAAATGCTTTAACCCTACTGTCCCAGACACTTTATTTTTCTCTCCATTGTTTCAGTTAGTTAGCTCTTCTATCTGCATAGAACATAATTTAGTTTGAATTGTAGCCAAATTATCAGCTCCTTTACCTTTCTCTCTAATATACAAATCACCATAGTGGCAAATATTGAGGAACATTTCTGGTCACATCTTACTTTCCAATCCTACCACCTGATCTAACTTTTGCTGACAACCTTTTGGTAAAGTTTTCCTTAATGCTTGGTAAAACAGAGGTAACATACCAGGCTGATCAAATGGCTGTTCCATTTGCCGAAACCATTCCTCCTGCATTGCTTGCACATGCAGCCTGATATCAGATTTCCCATCCCATGCATGACATGAGGGTTGATAAATCTCTTTGTGTAGGGAAGTTTAGATGTAGAGCTTCCCAGACATTGTGACGGAAGTGATTAAAAGGATTACCATCATATTCTGAATTAGCTAATATGATTTCCCTCATTCTAACTTGTCGAAACAATGCATCTACATTAACTCCAGGGAGTAGAGTTAGTAATGCTTTAATATCTCCTATGGCTAAAGTCAGTCCGTTGGTTAGTTTTTCAAACTCATGAATCCATGCACCTGCACCTTTTGTTAAAGGTGGCAATTGCAGGATTAAATTAATCAAACCAGTAAATTGCCATGGAGAATAATGAGGAAGGACCTGACCCCACTCATTAGGTCTCCCTAGCAA
The DNA here is from genome assembly GCF_901001135.1 of Rhinatrema bivittatum. Lineage (NCBI taxonomy): Eukaryota > Metazoa > Chordata > Amphibia > Gymnophiona > Rhinatrematidae > Rhinatrema > Rhinatrema bivittatum. The sequence continues at coordinate 124,222,956 of NC_042623.1, forward strand.
CAGAGAAAACTATATAGCTTCAGACCCTGCTTGTTTTTCATATTTTTCCTATACCATTAAGCCAGCATTCATATGCTGATCATCCCAATCAGGGTCCCCTGTAAGGACCTCTAATACTCTGGCACGCTACATTCATGTCTCTGGAAGATAGAGAGCCCTGTCTTGGATAGGGGGATATATCTCCTCCCATCCCCTCAGTCCATTTGGCTAAACTATCCACCCATAGATCTACATAATCTTCATGCTCAGCCACTATTTCCTTTGGTGTCTTTTTATGCAAAGTCTGGGCTAACATTATGATATCTCCGTTAGCATCCCTACAAGCTTTCTCCTTGTCTGCTCCTTCATGTATTATCACACATCCCTGAGTTTTACATTTCCTGGATGGCTGTTTTCGAGGATGGTCCTTTACTTGCCTGCTCTTTTTTCCCTTTTTCCAGGAACTTTTGTCCTCCTACCCCTCATCTGCAGAACTACCACTGTCTCCTCCCTCATCTACTCTTTCAGCTCTCGGAAGCATAAAAACATCTCCAAACCTTTTTCTTAGCTCATCTACAGTCAGACTGGATTGAACAAGGTTTGAAGGGTACATAAACCCTTTAAAAATGCAAGTCATCTCCTGCCACCCTTCCTGTAATTCTAACGGAGGTGGGACAGCTACATCTGCTGGCTGCAGTGCTACAGGTGCTGCCACTGACAAAGGTGCAGTGGGAACTGCTGTTGGCAGAGAAGCCGCAGGAGCATCTACTGACAGATATTCCAGAAGTACCCACTCCTGAAATATCACTAACAGGTAGTGGAGTCATGGGCGAAGGGTCTAACTGCAATGGCTTGTAGCCTGGAGCTACATCTTTTGGATCTACAGGTCCTAACTTAGAAGGAACAGAATGTAGTGGAAATTGACCTAACAGGCTACAGGCATCTGGCAGAGCTGGATACAAGCCTGAAGAGCTAGAATCAGGGAGCATGGAATAATTAACAGAAGCCCTATCAGGGGCATATGGCGGGTGCATTTTATCCCATTCAGTATCTTTATGGACAGAATATCTCTGCCTATACCATAAATCAAAAACTTGTAAATGCTTATCTAAAGACTGTCCTTTCTTTGAATTCCTAATATATTTTAGCAACTTCAACAGCACAGAAGACTGCAGCAAGCCTTCTTTTGACCAAACAAAATCAGGATGTCCTTTAGACTGTTGTCCTGACTGTTTGCACCATTTATCATGAAAATGTCTAATCTGTTTAACATTAAGAGGGTTTGCTTCTAATACTAAATCTAAAGGAGTTTTCATATTATCCACTAGATGGCTCCCCTACACCAGAAAAGATAAACTGACTATACACACAGCAACAAATGCAATCTCCCTTTTTCCTTTTTTCCTTTTTTTTTTTTTCCTTTTTGTTTAATAATGAACAGCGCTATCAGGATAGAGAAGAATAGATGGAATCCCAAGAAGTTAAACTCAAAAGAATTGAGTTTGCATCAGTCCATCTTTGGGAACCAACTAGAACTCAAAGGACTATAGCTAGGCCAAAAGGGACCGACAGTGAAAAATAAAGGCAGAAGAAGAAGAAGCAGCCCTAACCGGTTCATATTATCTGATGCAATATTTGACATACAATCACTATACACTGTACATGGCAACACAAACAATCAAACAATTAAGAAATATATATAATACAAAATATACTCACAGGTTAATGATGTAGGGCATATACTTACAAACAGATCTGTCATACACTTTTACCACCTGGGCAGACGAATACTTCTTTAAGCCTCTGCTCACTCTCTCTTTTGCTCTGTGTCTTCTGGGTATTACTGCTCAATCATTGCTCATCCAGAACACTTAAATCTGGGTAAATTCCTTCAGACGAGAAGCCAAATTTATGTCTGAGTACGAGTGTTGTATCTGCAACTTTCCACCAGATTCAGATGCAAGACTATGCCAAGTACAGTAGCCACAGCTACTGCTAGGTCCTTCATGCCGTCGCCAAATGTTGAGTATTGATTCACTCTTAAAGACGCTTCTCCACATAGTAAACAAGGATATCAAACCAAATTTAGTTGGAACAAATATAAATCTATTATTGCATATCCTTGGGAGACACAGGCAGCCAGACCTCTGCTCATGTACAGCACTAGCTCCTGTCTCTCGTAGTATGTCAGTGAGTGCTGCATTTTATAGGTTTAAACATACAGTGAGGTCTTATGAGCCTATGATTATCACTTACTGAGTTTTGTCATATTAAAATAAGATGAACTAAACCTATGTTAACCTGATCCCTTTCCACCCAAATTAAGGCCCCCCTTTAAGGCCATATGTTCGCAGCAATCCTCTGATAGTCCTTTGTCCTGTCAATCTTTTCATCCTCATGGAGAATTGGAAACTCCAGTTTCACTAGGGCCCCTGAAGTTGAGACGGTATCCTGTGAGAACATAACCTCGGCCATTTGCCCTTTGTAACCTCATGACCCGCCATCATAAGTTTTGGATAGCTCTATATGCAATCCAGATGTCTCCCAGAGTCTCTCAAACTAGGGTCAATTTCAGGTTCTCATGGCAAGAATTGCAGATAGGAATAAAAATGAAGAACGGACAATGTCCTCAAAATATTTATTTGTAAAACAATATTTCAGTAATGCCTTTCTTCATTTTATTCCTCATGGCTTTGTTTGTCTGACTTCCTTCTTGTTTTTTGGGCCCAAGAATTGCAGATAGGCCAAGCAGCAAAGGATTCTGGGTGAGCCATAGTCTCTATGTTGATGTCAAACTTCAGGCACACATATCAACTGAGCTCCGAGATTGGAAGCTATGTGTTGCGGAAGCCCATGAAGGTGAAAAATGTGCTGCGTAAAAAGCTGGGCCAGTTCTGGGGCTGAAGGGAATTTGGGGAGAGCGGTAAAGTGGTCCATCTTCATGAACTTATTGATGACTACCCAGATGTGGTGGCCACTTGACGGGGGCAGGTCTATCACAAAGTCCGTCAAGAGGTGGATCCACGCTCCTTAGGAACGGGCAATGGTTGGCGTCAGCAGTGAGAGGCATTGACAGGGGGAAGCAGGAATGGGTTGCCTGCCTGCCCAGGTAAGGGGACCCGCTCATGGTCTCAATGGCCAGGGATCCTAACAATGTGTGCCCCAAACCAATAGGACCATGGGTTTGGATAATTGCCAGGTTCTTGTGGCCTGGTTTGGCCTCTGTTGGAAACAGGATGCTGGGCTTGATGGACCCTTGGTCTGACCCAGCATGGCACTTTCTTATGTTCTTAGTGGTTAGAGCAGCAGGCTACAGACCACGGTTCGAGTCCCACTGTTGCTCCTTGTGAGACCTTGGGCAAGTCACTTTACCCTCCATTGCCTCAGGTACAAACTTAGATTGTAAGCCCTCTGGGGATAGGGTAATCCACTTTGAATTGCTGAAAAAAAGTGTGAAAAGTAGAAAATAAAAATCTAAATAAACCTGTCCGATAGCATTGTCCTCGAAGGAAATCTCTTGCAGGTTCAGTGGCTCCTAGAGAGCCAGGAAAGAATTATTGGTTTCAGGAAGGAGACATGGAAAACATTGTGGACTCCTAGGAAAGTAGGCAGATGTAGCTGGTAGATCATAGGAACAATTTGCCTGAGGAGAGGAAAAGGCCCAATATATCTGGGAGCAAGATGCATAGAGAATAACCAGAGCTGAATATGGCCAGACCTTGTCCCTCAGCTTAAATTGCATTGCAGGCTTCTGGTGAGCATCAGGAGTCTTCTTGGATTTCTGAGCCAGTTTCTGTATCATTTTCATGGTGCATATCCACAGTTCCTAGAGTTTTTGGGCTGCAAGACGATGGATAGTGATAGGGATAGATAATGGAGGTAGGCAGTTGTCTTTCATACACAATTGAAAGGTGAAGATCCGGTGGTTGTACTGAAATGGGAGTTGTGGGAAAACTGCCCAGGGCAGAAGGAAAGCCCAATTATCCTATCGGTCATTGGCTCTGAGGAAACCTTTCACGGTGCAGTTGATCCGCTCGGCCTGGCCATTGGTTTGCAGGTGGTACACTGTTGTGAAGTCCAGAAATATATTAAATGTTTTGCATAAGGACCTCCAGTACCGAGCCGTAAATTGGGGATCCCCAGTCAGAGATGACATGATGGGATAAGCTATGCAGGCGAAAGATGTGCTGAGAGAAGAGCCAGGCCAGTTCTGGAGTTGTGGGAAGGCCAAGGCCAATTTTGAGAAACGGTCAATCACAACCCAAATGATGGAGCAGTCATTTGAGAAGGGAAGGTCCACCACAAAATCAACGGACAAGTGGGTCCAGTGTTCCCTGGCTGCTGGCAATGGCTGCAATAGCCCCAGGGTCATCCCAACAAGGGTTTCTGCTGTATGCAGGTGGGACAAGAGTTCACATAGGCTTGGATATCACATTGCATCTGTGGCCAGCAGTAGTATTGTTGTTGAAGGGCAAACATCTGAGCCCAACCAGGGTGTCCTGCTACACGGAAGTATGGGACCACTTTAATACCTTTTTGCAGAGTCTGTGTGAATGATTGTCTTCCCTGGTTGCACAGTAAGGGTGGGGGATAGGAGGACTCTAGCCAGTTTAATGATGTGTTTGAATGGTTCTGAAATGTCTCCATCTGGAAGGAATGGGAAAGGGCATCTGCCCAAGTATTCTCGAGTGCAGGACAATACCTTAGCTTGAAATCAAAATGAGCAAAGAATAGAGACCAGAGAGCTTACATAGAAACATAGAAACATAGAAATGACGGCAGAAGAAGACCAAATGGCCCATCCAGTCTGCCCAGCAAGCTTCACACATTTTTTCTCTCATACTTATCTGTTTCTCTTAGCTCTTGGTTCTATTTCCCTTCCACCCCCAGTTTTAATGTAGAGAGCAGTGATGGAGCTGCATCCAAGTGAAATATCTAGCTTGATTAGTTAGGGGTAGTAGCCGCCGCAATAAGCAAGCTACACCCATGCTTATTTGTTTTACCCAGCCTATGTTATACAGCCCTTAATGGTTGTTTTTCTTCTCCCCTGCCGTTGAAGCAGGGAGCTATGCTGGATATGCGTGAAGTATCAGTCTTCTCCCATGCCGTTGAATCAGAGAGCCATGCTGGATGTGCATCGAAAGTGAAGTATCAGGCACATTTGGTTTGGGGTAGTAACCGCCGTAACAAGCCAGCTACTCCCCGTTTTGTGAGTGCGAACCCTCATTTTCTCCCCTGCCGTTGAAGCAGAGAGCTCTGCTGGATGTGTGAAGTATCGGTTTTTCTTCTCCCCTGCCGTTGAATCAGAGAACTATGCTGTATATGCATTCAAAGTGAAGTATCAGACTTATTTGATTTGGGGTAGTAACCGCCGTAACAAGCCAGCTACTCCCCTCTTTGTGAGTGTGAATCCTTTATTTCACATTTCCTCTTGCTGTTGAAGCTTAGAGCGATGTTGGAGTCACAGTAAGCATGTGTATGTTTATTTAATAAGGGTATTGACTCCAGGCAGTAGCCCTCATTCTGGCGAGTCACCCACTCTTCATTGGCGGCCTCTTGACTTTATGGATCCACAGTGTTTATCCCACGCCCCTTTGAAGTCCTTCACAGTTCTGGTCTTCACCACATCCTCAGGAAGGGCATTCCAGGCATCCACCACCCTCTCCGTGAAGAAATACTTCCTGACATTGGTTCTGAATCTTCCTCCCTGGAGCTTCAAATCGTGACCCCTGGTTCTGGTGATTTTTTTCCTACGGAAAAGGTTTGTCGTTGTCTTTTGATCATTAACACCTTTCAAGTATCTGAAAGTCTGTATCATGTCACCTCTGCTCCTCCTTTCCTCCAGGGTGTACATATTTAGATTCTTCAATCTCTCCTCGTACGTCATCCGATGAAGATCCTCCACCTTCCTGGTCGCCCTTCTCTGTACCGCCTCCATCTTGTCTTTGTCTTTTTGAAGATACGGTCTCCAGAACTGAACACAGTACTCCAGGTGAGGCCTCACCAAGGACCTGTACAAGGGAATAATCACTTCCCTTTTCTTACTCGATATTCCTCTCTCTATGCAGCCCAGCATTCTTCTGGCTTTAGCTATCGCCTTGTCGCATTGTTTCGCCGATTTCAGATCATTAGACACCATCACACAAGGTCCCTCGCCTGCTCCGTGCACATCAGCCTTTCCCCGCCCATCGAATACAGTTCATTCGGATTACCACTCCCCATATGCATGACTTTGCACTTCTTGGCATTGAATCTCAGCTGCCATATCTTCGACCAATCTTCCAGTTTCCTTAGATCTCGTCTCATTCTCTCCACTCCTTCCGGCGTGTCCACTCTGTTGCAGATCTTTGTGTCATCTGCAAAAAGACAAACCTTACCTTCTATCCCGTCCGCAATGTCGCTCACAAAGATATTGAACAGGACCGGTCCCAACACCGATCCTTGCGGTACACCACTTAAAACCGCTCTCTCTTCAGAGAAGGTTCCATTTACCATCACACATTGTCTTCTGTCCGTCAACCAATTTGCAATCCAGGTCACCACCTCGGCACTCACTCCCAAGCTTCTCGTTTTATTCACCAGTCTCCTGTGCGGAACCGTATCAAAAGCTTTGCTGAAATCCAAGTATATGATATCGAGCGCTCTTCCTCGATCCAATTCCTTGGTTACCCAGTCAAAAAAGTCAATCAGGTTTGTCTGACAGGATCTTCCTCTGGTGAATCCATGCTGCCTCTGGTCCATCAAATCTCCCGACTGTAGATAGTTCACTATTCTCTCTTTCAACAGTGACTCCATTACTTTTCCCACCACCGAAGTGAGGCTAACCGGTCTATAGTTACCAGCCTCCTCTCTGTTCCCACTCTTGTGAAGCGGGACCACCACCGCTCTTCTCCAATCACTCAGCACCACTCCCGTTTCTAGGGATCTATTGAACAGGTCGCACAGCGGTCCCGCCAGCACATCTCTGAGCTCCCTCAGTATCCTTGGATGAATCCCATCAGGCCCCATGGCTTTGTCCACTTTCAGATTCTTTAGCTCTTCCCATACATTATCTACTGTAAATGGATTTTCCTCTGTTCCGCTTCCCTCCAGTTTCTTGTTGTGTAGAGATGGTCCTTCTCCAGGGTCTTCTTTAGTGAACACAGAGCTGAAGTATTCGTTTAATATTTCTGCCATTTCTTCGTCTCTCTCCACACATTGATCATTTCCACCTTTCAATTTCACTATACCACTTTGGACCTTTCTCTTTTCGCTGATGTATCTGAAAAATGTTTTGTCACCATATTTTATCTCCTTGGCAATCCTCTCTTCCGCTTGACTTTTTGCCAACTTGATTAATTTCTTAGTCTCCCTCAGTTGAATCAGATATTCTTCTTTGTGCTCCTCCCTTTGGGATCTTTTGTATTTCTTGTATGCAGTTCTTTTAGCTTTAATTTTGTCAGCCACCTCCTTTGAGAACCAGATAGGTTTCATTTTTCTTTTGCTTTTCTTTACATTTCTAACATATAGAGCAGTTGCCTTGGTGATTGCTCCTTTTAGATTGGTCCACTGCTGATCCACATCTCTCTCATTTTCCCATCCATTTAGTTCTTCCTCTAGGTACTTCCCCATTTCCTCAAAGTCTGTGTTTTTGAACTGTAAAACTCTGGTCTTTGTGCTTCTTTTCCATATTCTTTTAGTGATATTAAACCATACCGTTTGATGATCACTGGTGCTGAGGTGGGCGCCCACCTTGACATCAGAGACGATATCTCCATTATTGAGCACTAAGTCGAGAATAGTTCCTTCTCTCGTGGGTTCCAATACCATTTGTTTGAACAAAGATACTTGCATGGCTTCCACTATTGCTCTACTGTTTTTAGATTCCGCAGATGGGATTTTCCAGTCTACATCTGGCATATTAAAGTCACCAATGATCACCACTTCCCCTTTCTTACCTATCTTATGGATGTCTTCAACCAGATCTCTGTCCAGCTCTTCCTTTTGGTTTGGAGGCCTGTAAACCACTCCAATATAAATGGATGCTCCATCATCTGTTTTTAGGTCAACCCATAGTGCTTCTTCCTTGCCCCAACTTCCTTGCAGCTCAGATGCTTGGATGTTGTTTCTGACATAAAGAGCCACACCTCCCCCTTTTCTATCCACTCTGTCCTTCCTTAATAAGTTATAGCCTGGTATTGCCGTATCCCAATCATGAGATTCTGTGAACCATGTCTCTGTGATAGCAACGATGTCCAGTTCTGCCTCCATCATTAGGGCCTGCAGATCTGGGATTTTATTTCCCAAACTATGAGCATTTGTAGTCATAGCTTTCCAGGTACTCTCTTTACGGTTATTGCTTTTCCTGCACTCCTTATGAGACTTTAGTTGAGATTTGTTATTCACTTTACTCTTTCCTTTTGCAGTTGTACCATTGATGACAGAGTTATCCATCTCAATTAGCTTTTTCTTTTGGTTATGGATCTTGAAATTCTGCATGCATTGTTTTTTTCTCTTTTCTGGTAACACGTCAATGTTTTTCTTTAGAATTTCTTCAGTTAATATAGGGAGGGCTTTATGTTCTTGTTGCATTTGATGCTGTGTGTGTCTCCTTGTTACAGGTCTAATTCTACCAGAGCCCACTGTGATCCTGTTTTTTAATGATTTACTTGATGAACTAATTGAGTGGGGGGGTATACTTGTTGGCTTCCCATCTGTCAAGAATGGGTGACTGTGGGACACATGTGTTATCCTACCTGAGTCTACTGTATTTTTTTTTCTTGACTCCTGGTTATTCTTTGGTGTTGGGAATTATTTTCTGAGTAATGCAATGTGGGTGTAATTCTTTTAATTGAAGCTAATTGAGCTTTAACCTCAGTCAGCTCCGTTTTCAAAGAAGAGAGCTGTGCACAGATCGGGCAAGCTCCAAGTCTCCAGATGCTTTCCCTCAGAATAAAGGCTCTACAACAGTTGCATTGGATAGTTCTCATATTGGTTAAGTTTTGGATTGGTATGTCCTTAGCTGTTAATGTACTAATTGATCTTGTTGCTAATGCTAATTTAGTCAGTCTATATTAGTAAACTAATCCCAGGGGTGGGAGGGAAACAAACAAACAGTTGAACCTGGGACAAGCTGGGTAGATTAGGACACTTTCTGGAACTTTGTTAGTCCTTTAGCTATTAAATGATCCTATAGCACTTCTGTGCCAATATTAACCAGATTATTAAAGAACAGCTATACAATAATAGAAATGCAGGTATACTGGATTTTAAAATAACAGTTTGCAAGCAACAATTACAATTAATGTATAATAACAGACCTAGAGAAAGGTATAAAAACACACCAGTTCTACTGCTCAGAGAGCAGATATTAGTGGAGCAGATATTAGTGGAGCACAAAGCAATTAATTAGAAGAATAGTGAAAGAAAACTAGCAGGGTTTTTTTTTTTGGTTGTTTTCTTTTTTCCCTCAGAAGAGTACCACAGAAAATTAAGTCTTTTTAACCCCAGAAGAGCACCACAGAAAATTAAGAGTCTTTTTAACCCCAGAAGAGCACCACAGAAAGTTAAGAGTCTTTTTAACCCCAGAAGAGCACCACAGAAAAATTAAGAGTCTTATCTGCCCAGGAACAGAAGGAGAAATCACTCTGGAGCTGCCTCAAGAAGTCTGCAATGCCCAGCTAGTTCTGGGGCTGCCTCAAGAAGTCTGGGGCTGCCTCAAGAAGCTTGTTGAACATTCAAATATAGGGCGTGCTGGAGGTGCTCCAGATTTTTATGATCAGTGTAGATGGTTATGTAGTGTTGAGCACCCTCTGGCCAGTGGTGCCAGTCCTCTAAAGCTAACTTGATTGCCAAGAGGCATTCACTTTGATGATGAAGAAGCGAGTAGGGTCCAGATGATGGAGACAAGGCTCTCGCAGGAAGGCATCTTTTAGGTCTTGAAAAGCAGTTACAGCCTCAGGTGGCCAGATTTTGGTGTTAGCCCCTTTTTGTATGAGGGCAATGAGAGGAGCAGCAAACTTGAATAGTTAGCAATGCAATGTCTGTAATAGTCGGCGAAGCCCAGGAATGTTTGTAGGGCTTACAGCCCACTTGGTTGGGGCCACTCTTGGATACTTTTGAGTTTGTCTGGTTCTATGGTGAAGCCCTTAGTTGAGACAATGTACCCTAGGAAGGGAAGGTTCTCTTTCTCAAACAGATATTTCTCGAGTTTGGCATATAACTGATTGTCACGAAGGCATTGGAGTACTCTGTGAGATCCTTAGAAAAAATGAGGATGTCATCAAGGTACCCCATGACACAGGTGTAAAAGAGGTCTCTGAAGATCTTGTTCATCATCTTTTGAAACACTGCTGGGGCATTACACAATCTGAACGGCATCATGAAGTACTCGTAATGCACGTCCCTCGTATTGAAGGCCATCTTTCATTTGTCGTTGGCATGGATGAGGACTAGATTAAAAGCTCCTTGAATTGGTAAAAATTGTCACCAGCTCCTTTCAGGCAACCCAGCAACAAATTCTGAGATTAAGGGTAGTAGGTATCCATCCTTTTTGGTAACTGTGTTGAGACCCCAATAATTGATGCAAGGGCAGAATGTCCCATCTTTCTTGCAGACAAAGAAGAAGCCTGCACCAGCTGAAGATGTGGAGGGATGGATTAACCTCCTGTCAAGGTTTTCACAGATGTACTCCGACATTGCCTTCATCTCTAGCAGTGAGAATGGGTATACCCTGCTAGGAGGTGGCTTGGTGTTTGGTAACATCTTGATTGCACAGTCAAACTCCCTATGAGGGGGTAGAAACTCTGCCCTCTTCTTAGAGAACACGTCCGAAAAATCAGCGTACAGTGGGAGAATGTCAGGCATCATGACAGCCATGAGATGGTCAGTTTTTCCTAACCAAGAGTTGTGGCAGTTGGGGGCCCATTTGGAGAGCTGCAGGGAGGTCCAATTGAACTATGGAGAATGGAGTTCAAGCCAAGGTAACCGCAGAACCATGGGATGAATTGCTTTATCAATGATATGGAATGCAATCTGTTCTATGTGTAGAGCTCCAATGCACAGGGTCACTGGTACAGTAGTAAGTGTAATTCTACAGGGTAACGGATCTCCATGAATGGAAGAAATTATTAGTGGAATCTTCTTGGGGACAGTTGGAATATGCAAGTGGTCCACCAAAGCATTCATAAGGAAGTTCCCACCGGTGCTGGAGTCCAGAAGGACCAGGACGGAGAAACTCAGATCAGTTGTGGAGATGGTTACAGGAAGTGTCAATTGGGAAGCCAGAGTCATGAAGCCTAGGGTCAGCTCCCCACTAGACCCTAGGCTCGGAAGTCTCCTGGTCTCATCAGGCACTGTGCTATGCAATGCCCTAGACCACCACAGTAGAGGCATAATTCCGACTGATGATGCCATAGGCATTCCTCTAGGGACAGGCATCCTCGTTCCAGGTGCATGGGTTCCTCTGTGTGCCCCACTGGAGGCAAATTCAAAGTGTGTGGCAAGCAGTAGGGGTGTGCATTCGTTTTGAACGCATATGTAAAACGCAACTTTTTTTTTTTAACTTAAAAAAGTGATGCGCAACGCATCGCGATTTTCAACTTATTCAACGTAGCTATGTTGAATACGTTGAACCTAAACAAACACTAAATAAACACTTAAACCCCCCACCCTCCTGACCCCCCCAAGACTTACCAAAACTCCCTGGTGGTCCAGCGGGGAGTCAGGAAGCCATCCCTGTATTCCTTTGCGAGGAGCACGTGACGTCTGCGTCACGTCGGAGTGACGCGGATGTCACGTGCTCCTCCGCGCCTCCGCTCCCAGACCCCCATTGGACCCAACCGGAACTTTTGGCCAGCTTGGGGGGGTCAGGAGGCCCCCCCAAGCTGGCCAAAAGTTCCGGTTGGGTCCAATGGGGGTGCCGGAGCGACCTCCTGCCACATGACCTACCTGTCACATGGTAGGAGTACAAGATGGCGCCGGTGACCATGTGACAGGGGCTGACCAATGGCACGGCAGCCCCTGTGACACAGGCTATCGGCACCATGAGGAAATCACAGACGAGTGCAGGGATGGCTTCCTAACTCCCCGCTGGACCACCAGGGAGTTTTGGTAAGTCTTCGGGGGGGGGGATTAAGGAGGGTGAGGGGTTTAAATTTTTATTTAGGGAACCGGTGAACGTATGGACAGACCCTCAACTTATGGAATTCTCCATATGTCCATATTGAACGAAATCGACCCTCAACTTCAACTTATCAACTTATCAACGCAAACTTTTTGTCTGCACATCCCTAGCAAGCAGGGACCTGCAATGATGGGCCTATGAGGTGAGCGGAGCTCCCAGTTATGCTCCTGGAGGTGGTGGTCTATCCTGCTAGCCAGATCAATGAGTCCCTCCAAGAACTCTGGGAAGTCCCAAGCTGCCAGTTCAACCTCGATTCAAGACGAGAGCCCTTTGAGGAAGATGGGCGCAAGTAGTCCTCTTTCCAATTGAGCTCCATAGCTAAGGTCCAGAACTCTACTGCATAATCTGTTAGGGACTGATTCCCCTGATGTAGGTGGAGGAGATACGCACTGGATGCAGCCTGGTGGCTAGGGTCATCAAAGATCTTTTTGAAGGAGGAAACAAATTGCTGGAGATCTTGGAGAATTGGGTCAGAACGTTCCCAGAGTGGTGATGCCCACACTAGGGGCTTGCCATGGAGACGGGAGAGAATGAAGGTGATCTGGGTAGCTTATTCTGGGAAGAGAGCCAGTTGGAGCGAGAAGTGCATGTAGCACTGATTAATAAAGCCCCGGCATTGCTTCAGATGATGGTGCTGGCAAAGGAATAGAGGGGCTGCTTGGAGCTGCTGGGGTGGTTGGAAGTGCCGCCGGTGGCAGTGGTGCAGCAGAAACTGCCATAGACTCCAGCTGAGTGTTGAGACATTCCATGGAACCTGCCAGAGCCTTGAGGTAACGCTGATGTTCCTAGATCCTGTGGGCCAAGCCTGGAATGGCCTGAAGGGCGGTGGCCTCCGCCGGGTCCATGGCCTCAGCAATCTGTTGTGGAAGTGGACCCTTAGGCCAAGGTGGGGTTGGCACAAACTGCAAGGAGGAGCCCTGAAGGTCCCCACCGCCGGCAAGCAGAGCTGGCAGGAGCAGAGGCCCAACTGGAGCTTCACCAATACCAGTCTTCGTTCCCCTTAGAATGAGCCATTGGGTGTCAAGGCCAGCTGGACTTAGGCACAGGCCTCTGTGAAGGTTAATATCTGAAGCTTCGCTGATGAGGCAGGCCAGCACAGCAGGAAACACAGACAAGTGGCCCCAATCTGGACAGGCAACAGGCCACAGAGTGTGGATGACTCAGAGGTCAGAGGAAGGCAGAGTTCAATCGAAGAAGAGGTACAGGCTATGGTCAGTGGCAGGTGGAGGGCAAGCAGCGTCTGGTCCAGTCCAAGGTCAAAGCCAGAAGATCAATCTGAGGAGAATGACAAAGAGGAGGAAGACAAGGGACCAAAGGAACACAAGGAGACGCTGAAGACAGACGTAAGGAAGACAAACCACAGACGAGGAGATGCAGAGACAAACCAGACAGCAGGAACCAAGGACAGAAGTCACGGACTCATGAATAACACAGGAGAGACCGGAAGCAGAATACAAGATGAGGAATGCTGGCAAAGCACTTCTCCAGAAGGAAATGACCTATTGCCAAACGCAACAATCTGCAACCTATCATTTAAAACAGCTACAATTCCTAAAGACTGTAAGCAGTGGCGTAATGAGGGGAGAGACAGGTGGGGCCAATCAGAGTACTGTTTCTCCACTGCCGTTGGGGATCTATCCGGCCCTGCTTAGCTGCTAATTTTCAGTAAGCACTGTCTCTCAGCACAGCAGAGAAGCCAGGATGGGCAGGGACTAGATATTTTTCTACTCTTCTGCTGCCTAATTTTTGTGGGCACCTGGCCTGGGACTTTGTTAACTCCTCTACTCTAGGCCTGTGTCCCACTGCTGACTGCCCAGCTGTCTCCAAGTCGATCCAAGAAAAAAACATTTCTATAATGGTGTGACCATCCTACACACTGTCACTCTCTGCAATCCTGCTTAGCACTCTTGTACCAGACAACCTTAAACTTCCTCAAAATGGCAGCTGCAATACCTTGGCTATGGGTGGGCTCATAGTCGACAAAAGGTGGCGGAGACGCGGGGCCATGGCCCCCCCCCCCCAAATTTCCACCAGCTATGGAAGGAGAAGTCTCATTGTAGCAGGTGGAACAGCACATGTACTTTCTGTTTTCCTCCGGGCTCCCTTCACTCATCCTTTCTCCTCCAAATAAATCAGAGGATTGTGGCCTTGTGTTTTGGGCCATCTCCCTCCTCTTCAGCTGCTGGAGCCTAAATGATGTCAGCAAGGTGCAGACAGTTGAGGAGGAGGGAGCAGCCCGTGTGGCAAGGTCTCACTCCCTCTGAAAACAGTTCTGGCTGGGTCGTCGCAGAGCCTGTCCCACGGCGGTTGATAAAGAAGCCCCAAGCTGACACAGAGCCCATCCTGTGGCAGACAAAGAAGCCTAGGCCACAGAGCCCATCTTGTGGTGGTTGAAAATGAATCCCTATCCTGCCTGTGTGCATGTATATATGAGCAAGTGCCTACCTACTTGTATGTGAAAGAGTGCCTACCTTCAGTTGTGTATCAGAGTGCCTTCCTGCCTACATGGTGTGTGTGTGTGAGAGAGAGAGAGAGAGAGAGAGAGAGAGATCATAGCCTGCCTGTGGGTGTGTGTGGTAAAAGAGTGTCTCTGTGTTGTGCACACTCACCTGTGTGTTATGTGTGTGAGAGTGTGCTGCCACCACCCTGCCTGGCTATGTAAATGTGAGTGCCATCCTGCCTGCCTACAAAGGCTATGCTTGCTTGTCTGAGAGTGTATGAGTGCCTGCCTGTGAGTGGGTGTGTGTGTATGTTGAGGAGCTCACCCTGTAGGAGCCCAAGAAGAGGAGTTTTGCAGGGCTACCATGGAGTTCATCTAAAGAAGAGGAGGCCTTGCAGTAAGGAGGAGAGGAAAAAGGCCCTGATAAAGTGTGTGTGAGAGCACCTGCATGGGAGAGAGCATGTGAGAGCGGAAGCCTTTTTGTGTGTGAATGGGAACCTGCATGTGAGAGAGCATGTGAGAATGAGAGAAAAAGCCTGTGTGTTTGGGAGAATAGGAGCCTGCATGTAAGAGTATGTAAAAGTGAGAGCATGTGTATCTGTGCAAGTGGAAGCCAGCATGCGAGTGGGAGCCTGTGTGAGTGAGAGAGCGAGCATATGAGAATGGAAACCTATGAGAGAGAGAGTATGTGTGTAAGAGAGTATGTATGTAAGAGTATGTATGTAAGACAGCGCATCTGAGAGAGAAACCTGCGCGTGTGAATGAGGATAGAAGGAAAGAAGACAGGAGGAGAGAGAAGAAACAAAAATAATAAGAGAAACCCTGAGAAAGGAATTAGGAAAAGACAGACAAGGAGAAAAAAAGAGACAGGGACCAACCAATTAGAAAAATAAGATCAGACAACAAAGGCACAAAAAATTATTTTGATTTTCAGTGATTGGAATATGTCATCAATGGGAATGGGAATTTCTTATGTTTGTATTTTTCTTTTTTTTCACTATTCCACTGTTCACAGAGTCTCTAGTTTCTCAGGCTTTTCATTTCAGTTTTGTCTGTATGTTTCTGTTTCTAATTTGTAGACCCTTATTCTGTATTAGGTAAGGGTCAATCTGTGTTCTGCCTGTGTGTGACAGGTGCAGTATTTTAGCTAGCGTTGTAGTTTCTCTGTAAGGATTTGTAGCAGTCCACCTTATTTGCCCACTAGATGAGTATTAGTGTTTTAAAGCCTGGTGAATATTTGTATTGCTGCCTTTTCATAGATAAGGTTGCTGCTATTTGAGTCCTGAGTTATTGCTGTTATGGCATCATATGGCAAGGTTCTAAGTAGGTATTTTTTTTGTAGGTGGTTTGTGATAATTCATAAAGTGTTTGGCATTGGTGGCAGTTTGTTTTGCTGTACTGAGGTGACACCAGAATTTAAATATATTTGCATTGCATGTCCTAGTTCTGTTCTACACCTGTTGGAAATCTTAAGTTCTTGTGATTATTATAATTATTGCTGTTTTATTGTAGTTATGATATTCTCTGTGTTTTGGGAAAGATGATTCATAAAATAATATATTCATATTTGTTTTATTACATGAGTGAATCTGATGTTTATTTTAAGTGTTCTATGTTTACATTTTACATGATATTGTATATTTATAAACTATAATAAATTAATGCAGATTAATAAGATATTTTTAATATGAAATAATTTAATTAAAATATTTCAAAGCATCACTCATGATGCATGATGGTTGTTGCATGCTACTTAGAAATCCATTATCAGGTGCACTCTAAGCATTTATTTAATTGATGAGCTCAAATATATGTTAACTGCCCATCATGTAAGCCTTGGGGGGGGAGACCCCCCCCCCCCCCCCGAGACTCCCCCCCCCCCCCCCTCAACATATGGTTATGGCTAGGCCACTGGGAAGCAGACTCCTGCCAGTGGGGTTACTGCCCTCATGTACTTGAGTCAACAGAAGTGAGGGAAGACTTTCCTTTTTGTGCCTCAGATAATGTCTTAGCTTCTGGTATTAGGGTGGGGAGTGCAGTGCTGCAGAGCTTAGCCTGGTGGGAGGGGAGGGCATAGGCATTAGAGTGGCCCCGACCAAGTTCTCTAACTGCCAGGCTGCTGAGGATCTTCAGCATTTTGATTGGACCTATAAACTACTAATGCTGGGCCAGAGAAGCTTTTGCCCCATAGGCTGTTCACAACAGTCTCTCTTAATTTCTTTTTTTAGGGTTTGTATTAGTGTAACTTTCTGGAGGTGGGGGGAGGGGGGCACGAGGGAGGTACACAAATGCACTGACCCCCAGACACCAAAGACCCTCACTATACCACAGACTAGAAGGTGGCCAATGTGACACTGATTTTTAAAAGGAAATCATAGACCAATGAGCCTGATGTCCGTGCCGGGCAAAATGTCAGAAACCATTCTTAAAACAAAGTCACTGGCCATATAGACAGACATGGCATAATGGAGAAGAGACAACAGAAAGTCATGTCTTACAAATCTTTTAGATTTTATTGAAGGTGTAAATAAATATGTAGATAAAGGTGAGCCAGTTAATATACTGTATTTGGATTTTCGGAAGGCATTTGACAAAGTGCCCCATGAGACCCTCCTCAGGAAATTACAGAGTCATGGAATAGGAGGCTGTGTTCTAATGTGGACTGGTTAAAAGACCAGAAATAGAAAGTAGAACTAAATGGTCAGTTTCCCAAATGGAGAAGGGTCATTAGAGGAGTACCACAGAGATCAGTACTGGGAACTGTGCTGTTTAACATATTAAAAAATGATCTGGAAAAGGGAACGACAATAGAAATGAACAAATTTGCTGTTGACTCAAAATGATTCACATTTGTTAAAACAGCAGTGGATTGCGAGGAGCTGCAGAAGGATGTAATAAATACTAAGAGACTAAATTCACCTGCAATTGAACGGCAGGTGAATTTTAATGTAGAAGTGTGCAAATAATGGCAAATATGGAGAAATAATCCCAACTACAGGTAAACAATTCTAGATTCTATTTTGCGAATCACCACCCAGGAAAAGGACCTTGGATTTCTTGTGATAATTTGTCGAAATCCTTGGCTCAGTTTACAGCATCAGTCAAAAAAGCAAACAGAATGTTAGGAATGATCCAATAAGCTATGGAGAATAAGGTGGAAAATATCATATTGCTTCAGTATCAACCCATGTTGTGACCTTACCTTGATTATTGTGTGCAGTTCTGGTCGCCCCCATCTCAAGAAAGATAAAGCGGGACTGGAAAAGGTATAGAAGAGGGCAACAAAAATGATGAAGGAGATGGAACATCTCTCCTATTATGAGAGGCTACGTAGGCTAGGGATCTCAGTTTGCAAAAGAAGTAGGGTGATTTTCCAACGTGTGCGTGCTCAATGTGCGCGCACCACATGGACGCGTGATTTTGAATGCAGTGAGCTACAATAGGGGCAGTTAATGTTTCCATATATAGCTTAGATTTATGCTCATTCAACCTAATTCTAATTTATGAGTTGTTCTGCCTATGTATACTTAGGACAAGAACAAATTAAAGTGTACTGCCCCTATTGTATCTCACTGCATTCAAATCATACATTTCTCAAATTAAATGGACGATTTTGCGACCAAGTCCTAGTATCATCGTGAGGTGCGCAATCGCACAGCTATTCTAAACCAGTGAGAAGCTTTCTGGATTTTACATTACGAACTCAAGCACCGGGAAGGACTTAATGAAGAGCTGGATTGGGGTTCGCTAGTTTGAAAAATTTTGCCGTGACGTAACGGCGGCATGACCCCTGATTGGATGGTTTGGGAGATATTAGATAGCATTTAAAATCAGTCAGCAACAGTAGCTTGAACATGCACCGGCTAGAACAGCTTTCAGCTTTGTTGAAGAAGCCGATTAGAAGATGAGAAAGTGATCAAGAAACAGTCGATGTCTATGAGAAAGTTCCATTGACTAGTACGTGCTGAAACATCGAATTTTTGGAAGGAGTGATATATCCCCCTGAGGAAAGATCCTTTGGGATCTGAAATGTGGCCATGTTGGGCTACCATTAAACAGATAAGTTGGTTAAAAGTTCAGTTCATATGGTGTAATTGGGACATGAGAAGCAATTGCTTCCAGAGACAAAAGTTTGACACTGCTTTAAGATTTAATTTAAAAAAAAAAAAAAAAAAAAGAATTCACGCAATATATAAAAAAAACAAACCAAAAAATGTGGATTGTTGTTAATGATTACAACATGTTGTTAATGATTACAAATGAATGTATTACCCAGTTTCTTGGGGAAAACAGTGCGAAGTATGAAACTTTCCCTTCCTTCTTAAAAATGTTTTTTCTTAATTGGTTGGGTAAAATAATTATATAAAGATAAAAATTAAAGGTTGACCCTATGTGGGAGCCTGGAAAATCTGAATTTAAACTCACAGATTATCTTGAAACTATTCTATAAGAGGTGATTATTAGTGGTATTTTTGCATATTAATTTATATTCGGGCATAAAATACATTCTACATGACACAAATGATACATATCAGCTCTGTACAGATATCGCAAGGTCAAATCCTTTCCAACTCAATTACCTTGAAGGAGGTAATACTCTTCTTTCTCATAATTGTCTATAACAATTAATGATAGCTTTTTTTTTTTCAAAGGCAAATGTGAATACAGCAGGTTTTTAATTGGTATTTCTATTACTTGTACAGGTTCTACAATACTCACGCCAAGAAGCAATCATGAAACAATGGATACAATTTTCACTTTTTCTCATTTTCATGTTCACTTGTTGTACTGTCTACTGGATGAAGATGAAGTATTCATTGCCATACCACAAATACATATACCACCAGTCACCAGTGGAAGTTGTTATTAAACCTAATCTTGGTATCTTTTTTGCTGAGACCACCGAGAAGCTGGAACCCTCCACCTTAGCAGTATGTGCTATAGAATCAGCATCTCTACTATCCTGACGATCTGTTTATTTCTTCATGAAAGGATAACCAAAGACATGACAATCTCAACAATCCCTCCTACAAGGGTAATTTCACTGCTGTTCATCTTTAAAAAATGTCCACATCCTTCCCTTAAATTTTGAAGATCTTTTTAAAGACACTCCTCTCCTTCCATGGTATCAAAAGGTAACTGAATTTTTTGTCATATTTAACTTAAAATAATAGAACAATGAAAATCTGAAGTATATTTTTCTTATTCATGTGATGTTTATTTTATTTTAAATTCCTCTAAGTTTTTGTCTATTTATAATTTGCTTTAAAAAATAAGGATGATCACCTGTAATATCTCATAATTGTAATGCCATCTTTCCGTCAGTACATAATCCCTCACAGCTCTTAATTTTTATTTAACTCCTAAATCAGTGCACTTTTTGACTGGTTGATTTGCAAATTCTGGTATTTCTAGTGTGCAAATTTCCCATCCCAGCTGATACACAGCTCAGATATTTAGTTTGAATCGGGCCTAATAAGTTCAGACAGATAAATACTGTTGATTGATTTATACAATTCCTGTCTGAGATGTTTATTTATGTTATTTATTTTCATTTATATTCTGCATTCTCATTTTATCAATACGGATTGAAGCTGAGGATATGTTAGATGTTTTGGTATTTGGCATCATGTGCAATGAGAAGATTAACATATTATTAGAACAAACAAATGGAAAATGCATCATATAGGTTATTTTGTATCTTTGTCTATTCAATAGACAATGGCAATATTGTTAATGATGGCAGATAAAGACCAAAATGGGCCATCCAGTCTGCCCAGCAAATTGCTTAGAGTAATAACTTTCACTCTGCGCAGGTTATGGGTAGTAACCGCTGTACTGTGTAGATACACCGATGCTGAAACGTTAACTGTAGGTGTAACTGAGGTTACCCTATTTCTTCCATTCTTTAGCCACTACAGAACCTCAGTGTTTGTTCCACACCCTTTTGAATTCCATTACTGTTCTTTTCCTTACCACCTCTTCCAGGAGGGCTTTTCATGCATCCATCACCCTTTCCATGAGCAAATATTTCCAAAACCTTTTCCTGAATCTTTCCCCTTGGAGTTTCATATCATGACCCCTAGTTTTACAACTTACTTTCTCAGAAAAGGTTTGATTATTGAGAACTATTAATTCCTTCACAGGTATTTGAAAATCTGTATCATAACTCCCCTAACCTTCTGATCTCTTTTCATAAGTCTTCCAGTGCAGACCCCACGTCATTTTGGTTGTCTTTCTCTGGACTGCTTCCATTCTGTCCTTATCCTTTTTGAGATATGGCCTCCAGAACTGAAAACAATACTCCGAGACCTCTCACTTCTTTTTTCCTATTGGTTATTCCTTTCTCTAAGCAGACTACTAACCTTCTGATCTTAGCCATCACCTGGCCACATTGCTTTGCTACCTTCAGATCACCGGACACTAACAGCCTGAGTACTCTCTCCCAATCAGTGCACATCAGTCTTTCATTCCTCATCACATTCAGCTCCTTTGGATTGCCGTACCCCAACCATATGACTCTACACTTCTTGGCATTGAATCCCAAGCTGCCTAATTTTCAAACACTACTTAAGCTTTCTTAGATTATTTCTTATTTTCTCACCTCTTCAGGTGTGTCTGCCTTAAGAACATAAGAAATGCCATGCTGCGTCAGACCAAGGGCCATCAAGCCCCAGCATCCTGTTGGTGGCCTGGTTTGGCATCCAACAGAGGCCAAACCAGGCCACAAGAATCAGGCAAGTACCCAAACACCAAGAAGATCCCATGCTATTGATGCAATTAATAGCAGTGGCTATTCCCTAAGTAAAATTGATTAATAGCAGATAATGGACTTCTCTCCTCCAAGAACTTATCCAAACCTTTTTCGAATCCAGCTACACTAACTGCACTAACCACATCCTCTGGCAACAAATTCCAGAGCTTAATTGTGCATTGAGTGAAAAGAATTTTCTCTGATTAGTCCTAAATGTGCTACTTGCTAACTTCATGGAATGCCCCCCTGGTCCTTCTATTATCCAAAGGGTAATAACCAATTCACATCTACTCATTTAAGACCTCTCAATATCTTAAAAACGTCTATCATATCACCCCTCAGCCGTCTCTTCTCCAAGCTTAACAGCCCTAACCTCTTCAGAGGAGCTGTTTCATTTCCTTTATCATTTTGGTTGCCCTTCTCTGCTACCTTCTCCATTGCAACTATATCTTTTTTTGAGATGCGGCGACCAGATTTGTACACAGTACTCGAGGTGTGGTCTCACCATGGAGCGATACAGAGGCATTATGACATTTTCTGTTTTATTAACCATTCCCTTCCTAATAATTCCTAACATTCTGTTTGCTCTTTTGACTGCTGCAGCACACTGAGCCGATTTCCAAGTATTATCCACTATGATGCCTAGATCTTTTTCCTGAGTGGTAGCTCCTAATATGGAACTTAACCTCATGTAACTACAGCAAGGGTTATTTTTCCCTATATGCAATACCTTGCACTTGTCCACATTAAATTTCATCTGCCATTTGAATGCCCAGTCTTCCAGTCTTGCAAGGTCCTTTTGTAATATATCACAATATGCTTATGATTTAACTACTCTAAATAATTTTGTATCATCTGCAAATTTGATAAACTCGCTTGTCGTATTCCTTTCCAGATTATTTATAAATATATTGAAAAGCAGTGGTCCAAGCACAGATCCCTGAGGCACTCCACTGTTTACTCTTTTCCACTGAGAAAATTGACCATTTAATCCTACTCTCTCCTATCTTTTAGCCAGTTTGTAATCCATGAAAGGACATAGTCTCCTATCCATGACTTTTTAGTTTTCTTAGAAGCCTCTCATGAGGGACTTTGTCAAACTTTCTGAAAATCCAAATACACTACATTTACCGGTTCACCTTTATCCACGTTTATTAACCCCATCAAAAAAATGAAGCAGATTTGTGAGGCAAGACTTCCCTTAGGTAAATCCATGTTGACTGTGTTCCATTAAACCATGTCTTTCTATATGCTCTACGATTTTGATCTTTAGAATAGTTTCCACTATTTTTCCGGCATTGAAGTCAGGCTCACTGGTCTATAGTTTCCTGGATTGCCCCTGGAGCTCTTTTTAAATATTGGGGTTACATTGGCCACTCTCCAGTCAATGGATGATTTTAATGATAGGTTACCAATTTTAACTAATAGATCAGAAATTTCATTTTTGAGTTCCTTGAGTATTCTAGGTGCAAACCAACTGGTCCAAGTGATTTGCTACTCTTTAGTTTGTCAATCTGGCCTACTACATCTTCGAGGTTCACAGTGATTTGCTTCAGTTCACCTGACTCTTCACCCTTGAAAAACATCTCCCCAACATTCTCATTAGTAAACACAGAAGCAAAGAATTAATTTAGTCTTTCTGCAATGGCCTTATCTTCCCTAAGCGCCCCTTTAACCCCTCTGTCATCTAACGGTCCAACCAACTCCCTCACAGGTTTCTTGCTTTGGATATATTTTAAAACGTTTTTATGAGTTTTTGATTCTACGGCCAACTTCATTTCAAATTCTCGCTTTGCCTATTTTATCAATGTTTTATACTTAACTTGACAGTGCTTATGCTTTTTCCTATTTTCTTCAGATGGATCCTTCTTCCAGTTTTTGAAGGATTTTTTTTTTTTTGGCTAAAATAGCCTCCTTCATCTCACTTCTGGTGAGATCATCAAAAACAGCCAGAATCCATTAATTCTGTCATCATTGAAAAGCAACAGTGCCCTTTCTGATGATGTTCTAGGGGGCATGGGAGGGGCCACTCAATTTGCTTCTATTGGGGGAGGAGCATGGGTAGGGCCAGGGACAGGATGGGGTATGGCCAGAGTTGTGAGGGGTGGGGTTGGGGCTTAAACCAGAAGTGAATGCTGATTGGCTGATGTTTTTGATTGACAGCATACACATAGACTACTTTATCTACACAATCTAATCTTATTACTATAATTATCCTTTATTCTACTCTCTCAGAAAACGTTTTCACAAGCCAGTCTCATTTTCTGTTACGGCCGCCGGCCGCAGTGGTCCACGACCGGGGCCGGCCTCCCATCTGCGGTATTGGGCCGTCTCTGAGGCTCCTGCTGTCATGGCCGCCGGTCGCGGTGGTCCGCGATCAGGGCTGATTACTAACCCGCGGCGTTGGACCACCTCCAAGGCTCCTGCAGGAGCAGTCAGCCATCCCAGACACTCTCTTTGCGGCCATTGCCACTGCTGAGGCCTGGCTGCATTGCCTCTTCCCTGCCGGGCTCACTCCTCCCCCTCCAGATCTGCTTAGAGCCATGCGCATGGCTGAAGAGTACATTTAAAGGGGCCACGACAAAGTTGTCGTGGCTCCTCCCTGGGACTCCTCCTGGTGTTCCTGTATTTAAGGTAAGGTCTGCTCCTCAAACCTTGCCTTGGTATCATGGCTTCTAGTCAGGTTGGTTCCTGAGCTCCGAGTTCCTGTCTTGTTCCTGGTCCCCTTCGGTCTTGTTCCTGTACTTCTGTTCCAGCTTCTGCTTCTCCTCTCTCGTTGGACTGATTCTCCTGGCTTGACCACTGAACTGGCTTCTGACCATTCTCCTGGCTTGACCACTGGACAGGCTTCCGACCATTCTCCTGGCTTTGACCACTAGACTGGCTTTCGACCATTCTTTGGCCTCTACTCCTGGACTGGCTTACAATCTGCTGGAGGCGTCAGCTGTCTGGATTACATGACCTGCAGGAGGCGCCTGCATCCAGACCTATCTTCAGTCTTCAGCAATTCACCTAAGTCCAAGCGGCCCAGGTCCCTACGGGCTCCACCTGGGGGGACCATGGGCTTCCAGTGGCGAAGTACCTGTTCAACTTCTGCTGTACCCGGCCTTGCCTTCCGACTGTAGGGACCTAAGGGTTCACTCTCTCTTAGGTAGTGCTAACTGTACCTGGTCTGTAACATTTTCTTTGTTGCCTCATCTGTCATCAGTGACAAAGCACAAAATCAGCAAAAGATAAATATCAAAAAACAAAATAATTGCAATAATTAAATGTGATTTGCAAAAAGTAACATCTATAAAGGCAGTTTGAGAATAATCTCCACTTTGAAACCAGACCAAAAGACAGTTTGGGAATTCTATGTTTTGGGTATCAAAATCTAAAATATGTCAGTACCTGAAATAAAAAAAAGTAACAGGAATGAATGAAACTATACATAATTTATAGTTTTGAAAGTGTGAAATTTATCAGATGATTGTCTGAAAAGGAAAGAACTGAGATGGAGAGCTCAGAAACAGCAGTTAAAGGACTAGATCAAGGCAATTGCTATGATGGTGAATAGAGGCAAGAGAGCAGAGATGAAGGTCAAATTATATGTTATGGAAGCAGCCATACTGGTGAGTAGGAGCAGCAGAGCAGAGTTGAAGGTCAAAAGGTTGAAGTAGAGGTTAAGACAAAAAGAGTCTAGCTGATCAACAGAGGAAATAGAAAAGAGATGAAGGTCAAATTTATATGTAATGGAAGCAGCCATGCTGCTTAGGAGTGGCAGAATAAAGTTGAAGGTCAAAAGTAGATGTTAAGCCAAAAAGAGTTTAGCCATAGAATACTTGTATCCCTTACGCTAGATCTTGTAAGGTTTACTGTCACTCTGCCTTGATGCCCTCCATGGCCCTGATTCTACATTTTGGGGGTAATGCTGCCAACCTGCCTAGCAGCTATGCCCCTGATACTACACCTTGTAGAATTTTTTATGTTTGGATCCCAGCCTAATTGTTCCACTCTACTTCTTTCTTGGTTATGTCGGCGTATTTTGTCTACAAAATAAAATGTAAAAAAACCCAAAAAACCCAAAAACAAATTTCTCTTCCATCCCACTTCTTACCTGGCTCTATTCCTTGCTGTTTAAGTCTGCTACTGTTGCTTCTTGGCCTGTTCCTGTCTTTCTCATGGTGCCTTGGGGGAATTCATGCTACTGTTGATGTTGCCTTTACTACTCTCTTGGTATATTCATTGCTTTTGGCTGTTCAGCCATCTACCATGATGCAATGGGATTTTAATGCCTCTGTACTGTTTGTGATACCCAGCTCACACTCTGCACCTTTGTGGGTTTGCTGTTTTTTAACACACTCTATGCCTTGATGAGAGTTTTGATTCCTCTGCGCTGTTGTGATAGCAACATAGGGACTTAAGAATGCCATGGTGAGTCAGACCAATGTCCACTGAGCCCAGCATTTTGTCTCCGACAGTAGTTCTATCACACTCCCAGATGTAAGCGCTGGTTTTCTCAAGACTACATGGATAATAACTGTTTTATGTACTTTTTCTTCAGGAACCTGTCCAATCCTCCTTATAACCCCAAAATATTAGTTGCTTAGTAGCATGAATGTACACTGAGTAAAAAATATTTTCTACAATTTTGTTTAAATCTGAGGATTGCTATTTTCATGGGGGTCCTTTAGTTCTAGTGTTGTTTCAAAGAGAAAATAACTCTTCCCTATTTACTCATTCCACCCCACTCATGGTAATATAAATTTCAATCATATTCCATTTCAGTCATCTCGTTTCCAATCTAAAGAGCACTAATCTGTTTAGCCTTTCTTCTTAAGGGAGCTTTTCCATTCCCTTTATCATTTTGACACCCTTCTCTGTTTCTTTTCTATGTCTACTATATCTTCTTTGAAATGGGGCAACCAGAACTGCATACAATACTCAACGGGCAGTTGCACCATGGTTCCAAAGCCATTATAACAATCTCAGTTTTGCTTTTTATTCCTTTACAATAATTGCTAACATTCATTTGCCTTTTTGATCAGATTCAAGGTACTGAGAACAAGGACTCCGAGGTCATTTTTCTTGGGTTGTGAATCCTAACACAGAACCCAGCATCATATATTTATAGTTGGCATTATTATTCTCTTTGGGGTAGATTTTCAAATAGCGCGAATTGGCCTACTTTTGCTGGCGCATCAGGCGCAAGCAAAAGTAAGCTGGATTTCAGTAGATACGCGCGGAGCCGCGCGTATCTGCTAAAAACCTGGATCGGCGCGCACAAGGCTATTGATTTTGTATAGCCGGTGCGCGCCGAGCCGCGCAGCCTACCCCCGTTCCCTCCGAGGCCGCTCCGAAATCGGAGCGGCCTCGGAGGGAACTTCCTTTTGCCCTCCCCTCACCTTCCCCTCCCTTCCCCTACCTAACCCACCCACCCGGCCCTGTCTAAGCCCCCCCCTTACCTTTGTCGGGGGATTTACGCCTCCCAGAGGGAGGCGTAAATCCCCACGCGCCAGCGGGCCTCTTGCGCGCCGGGACGCGACCTGGGGGCGGGTACGGAGGGCGCGACCACGCCCTCGGACCGCCCCGGGCCATAGCCACGCCCCCGTACCCGCCCCCAAAACGCTGCCAACACGCCCCCTAAACGCCGCGACGACCGGGCTCGCCCCCCCGACACACCCCCAACACGCCCCCCTCGGAGAACCCCGGGACTTACGCGAGTCCCGGGGCTCTGCGCGCGCTGGTAGGCCTATGTAAAATAGGCTCACCGGCGCGCAGGGCCCTGCTCGCCTAAATCCGCCCGGATTTGGGCGGATTTAGGCGAGCAGGGCTCTGAAAATCCGCCCCTTTGTGCATTACTTTGCACTTGCCCATATTAAATTGCATTTGCCATTTAGAACTCCTAGTCTCACAAGAACTTTCTGCAGTTAATCACAATCTACTGCCATTGCAATGACTCAAAACAATTTTGTGTTATTTGCAAATTCGGGCACATTACTCATCGTTCCCTTCTCCAGATCATTCATTACTATGCTAAATAGCACAGGTCCCAATACGGACCTCTGGGGCACTCCACTAAAGACCTTTCTCCATTTAATCTTACCCTCTTTTTCCTGTCTTATATCCTGTTACCAATCCACAATAGGACACTGTCTCTGATCCCATGACCTCCCAATTTCCTGAGGAGTCTCTCATGAGAGACTTTGTCACATGCCTTCTGAAAATTCAAATACACTCCAGCTCACTTTTGTCTGCATCTTTATTTATATCCTAAAAAAAAATCTAGTAAATTGGTAAGGCATGACTTTCCTTTGCAAAACCCATTTTGACTCTCCTCCCCAAACTATGTCTCTCTGTGTAGTCAGTAATTTTGTTGTTAAGAACAGCTTTGAATATTTTGCATGACACCAATGTCAGACTCACTGGTCTCACATTGACCACCCTCCAGTCTTCTGGTATTGTGGCTGTTTTAAATGATAGATTGCAAATCACCAGAAACAGGTCTGCAATTTCATGTTTGAGTTCCTTCAGAACTCTTGAGTGAATTCCATCCAGTCCCAATGATTACATCTCGTGATTCCATCTAGTCACGTAGAGCCATCACCATCAAGAAATGTTTCCAGTGTGGGTATGATCTTGCTAGCCTCCCAGTATCTGAATTCAAGAAAGCATGGAACAAGCACAGCGAATCTCTGAGGGAGTGGTATAGATAACAGTCCTGAGCAGTGTGTGGATGAACAATCTAGACAGGCCATATGGTCTTTGCCTGCATCATGTTTCTATGTTTCTAAATATGACAGACTATGAATCTGAAAACACAAATCGCTGCATGCAATTAGCATGAAATGTTGTTTTTCCTTTTCTAACACAACAGTCACACATTTAATGTGATTTCCTGTAGTACGCTAATCTTATAAGAAGAAAACAGAAGTGTAGTCTGCAGTCAACACTAATTTCTAATTCAGCGCATATCATTTGTAACTTCAAATTTCAAAATAAGGATACATTGAAAGAAATAGCACCATATTAATACTCTTCAAAATATAGTGCAAATATAGCGCACACTGCACCAATAAACATTGTAAATGCACAGGTATACAACTTCAGTTGATAATTGGTATACTTTGGAATAGTCACTGTAGTGTATGTGTACCTGCCCCCAATTATGTGTAGATAATGAAACAAAACTTAAGAAAGAATAACAACTCTGGATCTTAAATTTACAGATAAATCCAAACAAGGAACAATTCTGGACACACGTCATTTCTGATGGCTTCAGGCTAGCAGCAGTTTGGAAGTATGGTGGGATTTACATGGACACAGATGTCATATCCATGAAACCTCTCCATAAAGTAGATTTCGTGGCATTTGAGGAACTACGACTTTGCAGCAATTCGGCATTTGGTTTTCAAAGGCACCATGAATATCTATGGGATTGTATGGAGGACTTTGTGAAGAATTACAGAGGAGCCATATGGGGACAACAAGGTCCCCTGCTGCTTACCAGAGTTATAGCAAGGCGATGTGAGTTTCCAGATTTCAAACATGTAAAAGATGGCACATGTAAGAATATTTCTATTTTGCACCCACAGCGATTAAGTCCAATTCACTATTCTAATTGGGGAAACTATTTTGAGGTCTGGGACCACCAGAACACCTTTAATAATTCATATGGCTTTCACATGTGGAATTCCATAAACAAAGGTCAGAAAAAGGTGATTGCAGGAAGCAATTCATTGGCTGAGAACCTCTTTATCAAAAACTGTCCACTTACTTATGAATTCATTTTGAAATCTGCACCAGGAAAGTAAACATAGGATGGCAACTTTATTAAAGTCAATACCTTAGTACTCATTATTCTCCTCAAAATCAGAGATTTCCAATGAGCTCTCTGTAAAAGTATATGGACCTTGTAGGAAGCAAGAGCTCCATAGATGTTGCATGGATAATTTCAATTCTATTTTCTTGTTCAAATCCTCAGTTTATGCCAACTCATTCCAGTCAACCGAAGATACTGATCGAGTCCTGGTTTTGCCCCGTTGCATGCATGCATGCATTTGTAGTTCTGATTATCACACTGATTTTTCGTAGACAGAACTACAACCCTATGCATGCAACGGGACAAAACCAGGATTGAATCAGTCTGTTTGGTTGATCTGGAGTGAGTTGCAAGTTTCTCCCATGCATTTTATTGAAGAGTGTAACTGCCACTCCATGCACATTATCCATTTTCTTTCTATTTACAGTTGTAACTGCCGTTCCATGTCGGTTACTCCTATGTTTTAGATTTATGGTTACAACTGATGATCTGTTTAGGTTACCCCAATGCCTTCTCTATTTAGGGAGCAAAAATGAAGAACATATTGATAAGTGTATCTTGTACTTGACCATTGGATCAAATATGAAAGTCAGAAACTTCTGCCTCTGAAAATCTCTCCATTGACCTGCGACAAAAGGCCTTCTTGTGAACCTGCCCGCAACTAGCGCGGGCAGACTCCCTACCTTCGCGGCCAGTCGGGCCACTGATGCGATCCTCCTGCGGCAGGCCAAGCCGCGGTCTCCGGGCTCCTCCCAGCTGTTCTCAGTGCGGCAGTCCGCCGCTGTCCTCCGGCACAGAAACCGCATGCTTTTCCCTGATCCACTTGGCTGGGACCGCCGCAGCCGTTCCCTGCTTCCTCGTTGCCATGCTGGGGTCTTCAGCCGGCAGGGAAGCCGTCCCTTCCGCTGCGCTTGCAGCCTTCCTGTTCTTCCTGCTTCATTCTTCGCGGCATGGTGCCGCTCCTGCAGCCTGCCTCTGCTCCAGCTTCATGGCAGGGCTGCTCCTGCAGCTTGCCTTGCTCCTCTTCGAGCCTTCCATGTGGCAGACGCCACCACCGACCCTGTTTCTTTCCTCCAGCTTTCCTTAGGCGCGGGCACGCACATCTCTCCTGCTTTTCAAGGGCCAGCCAGGTGTGGCCCCCTGCTAGCTCCTCCCCGGGCATTGTGCCCTCTTCAGCCCTACAAAAGGGCCCAGCGTTCATTCCAGCTTTGCCTTCGCAAAGCGTTAGACGCTCCTGGAATCTTCCTGTCCTTTGCTCCAGGAGTCGGCCCTGTTCCAGCTCTTCTTCAAGGTCCTGTGTTTCCTGTTCTTCATTAGAGCTCCTTGTCTTGTCCAGTTGTCCATGTTCCAGTCCAGATGTCCGCCTGCTGTTCCTGATACCCATGGTCAGTCTTGTCGTCTGTCTTCCAGTTCCTGCAATCCGTGATCCACTCCAGATGTTTGCCTTCTGTTCCTGATGTCCGTGATGTTCTTCTCCTGATTCCTGAAGTCCATGTTCCAGTCCAGATGTCCTGAACCCTTGGTTCCTCCTTGTCACCTTGCCTGGCATGCCACATCGTGGTCCGCAACCAGCCCCATGGGCGGGCTGTGTAGGGTGCCTCGTGGTGCAAATCCTTCCTCACTTCTGCAGCAGAAGCCTCTGGGAGACTTCCGCTTGTATCCTTGTCCCTGGTCTACGGAGTCCCTTGTGCTTGCTCCACCCATGCCAAGGACTCTGCTAGTACCTGTGCCATTCCAGCGTGGTCCGTGACCAGTCCCGTGGGTGGACTGTGTAGGGTGCGCTGCGTCGCAGCCTCAACCCAGTACCTTGCTTGACTCTCCTGAATACCTTGAACCTAGCTTGACTCTTCTGAATACCTTGAACCTGAGTACCTCATTCCTGAGTCTTCATCTGTGCATCCAAGTGCCTCGTTCCTGAGTCTTTGTCTGTGCATCCAAGTACCTCATTCCTGAGTCTTCGTCTGTATCTCCATGTTCCGGTCTTCATTGCCCTGGCCTCCATCTGGCCTGCCGCTTCTTGCAGTTACCCAGCGGCAGGTCCGAAAGGGCTTGGAACGGTCGGAGGACTGTTCATAAGACCACCATTGTGTTGATGGTCTTCCCGAAGCGTGCAGGTCTGGAGGAGGATCAGTATCTTCAGTCATTTGTCTTCAGTCCAGCCTCACTCCTGTCCAGCCCATGCTCGGGCATGCCTCGCCTGCCGCGGCACCTCTTCGGAGTTCCTCTGGGGTCAAGCCGTGGTCCAAGAACACACATTCCCCTGGTAAGTGGAACTGCTCTCCTAACGCTTCTCCTTCCCTGGGCTAGGAAGACATCAACATAATACAAAGCTTGTTCACATCACACAAGGAATTGTACAAGTCTCTTGAAGGTTATGCTTAACACACACCTGTCAGGGCTACTTTGAGCTTGATTTTATAGAGCTGGTACATGGTACTATCTAAAACTGGATGTTTCTGTATTATCTGAAGTTGTTCTTCATTTTTATTTCCAGCTCATCAACATTATAAAGATTGTGATGCAAAGAAGACTTACCTATTGGCTCTTCTCTTAGTCTCCCCCTTTCCCTGTGGACTTGCTCTGGAGATTGTAGTATCTGTCGCACTATACCAGTTACCCCCGTGCTTATCAATTTCCCAAACTCAAGAAAAGAAACAGTCTTTAGCAGGATTGGCCTGTCATTTCTAGCTACACTAGGCAGGGTTTTGGCAAGCACCAAAGCCAGCACTATCATACAGGCAGAACAGGTAACCATCGAGGGTGGCAGATTGCCAAGGGCAGTAAAATATATCTGCCTAGATCCTTTACATGCCTCTAGTTCCTTTTCCCTGTGCCTCTACTCGTCTCCTAGTCCCTTCGCTCTCTTTCCATATGTGAAAATTTTGCTCCCTTCCCCCTCTCACCTCTGCCCTATGTGCATTCTGCCTCCATGTGGGTCTGTTTTGTTCCCCAAAGCACTTTTTCTCTATGCCCATTCAACCACTCCCTTTCTCTGTAGCCTTGCTCCTTCTGTGTGCCTCTGCATCCCTTCTGTACCCTTCCCACTTCATGCACATTCTATAATTTTCCCCTTACTCCTGCTCCCTTCCATATTCTGTGCACCACTGCTACCTCCCCCTGATGCACCTATGCTCTCTCCTCCCTGTGCCCTCTCTCCCCTTCCTCTTTCCCTCCCTTCCATCTCTTCTATTCGACGTCCTTTCTCCTTCCCTCTGTATTCTTCTTTCCTGCTTACCTAGCTAGTCATTTTTAAATTGAGACAGTCCTAGACCTAGCTGCTATTAGAACCAGCAGTAGCACTCTGTCTCTGCACATGCTCATAGTCCCAAAAGTGGTCCCTCTTCCAGACAGGAAGGCCATACAGGAGGAGGTGAAATGATGAATATGGGGGCTGTGAGCACATGCTGATTTATAGTACTTGTACTCGGAAACGGATTACTGCTGCTGTTCCCAATAGCAGCCAGGTCCAAACTTCCCTGCACAACTTTGCTGCTTTGAATGGTATGGGGATGGGACTGGATTTTGAAAGAATAGGTACAGGAGAAAGGATTATAGTGAAGAATGGTGACGGGAGAATAAGTATGGTTTCGAGAGAGGTGGAGATCATGTATTTAAGAGTGAGGCAAGGATAGAGAAAGGAATCCTGCAATAAGTATTGGTCTGCCTAGTGTAGCTGGAAATGACAAGCCAATCTTGCTAAAGACTGCTTCTTTCCTTGAGTTTGGGACATTGATAAGCGAGGGGATAACTGGCACTGTCAACAGATACTATCATAAGCTTGCTGGGCAGCCTGGATGGACCATTTGATCCTTTTCTGCAGTTATTTCTATGTTTCTATGAGTAGAGGCATGTGGCAACAACACTATCCTCTTATCCTCCTCTGATTATAAAATGAGGAACTCCTTTAAAAATACATTTATAATCCCATCAACTACTGGCCAGGGAATGAAAAGAGGTGAAGGATAGAAGAACTATAGAAATGGTAAGAGGAAAGAAAGGGATTGAAGATTATGCTCAAAAAGTAAAAAGACTTTTTCTTAACTACATTGTCATCTATATTGACCTCAGTATCCTATAGTAATCCAGGATTAAAATGTGGAATAACATATAGTAACTTAGTAATGATGGTAGAAAAAGGCCAAATGGTCCATCCAGTCTGCCCAGAAAGCTTCCCACGGCAGTAAATGCCACTCCGTTCAGTTTGCCCCCATGATTCTGTTAAGGGTAGTAACTGTCGCTCTATGCAGGTCACCCCCATGATTATGTTAAAGGTAGCAACTGCCGCTCCCCAGGCCCACTACCCCCATGCTTTTTTTCATTCTTTCCCATCCTTCAGCCTTTAGTGATCCACAGTGTTTATCCTATGCCCCTTTGAAATCCTTCACGGTTTTAGTCTTCACTTCCTCCAGAAGGTCATTCCAGGCAGGCATCTACCACCCTCTCCATGAAGAAATATTTTCTGACATTGGTTCTAAATCTTCTGGAGTTTCAAATCATGTCCCCTAGTTCTACTAAATTGTTTCCTATGGAAAAGGTCTGTTTTTGACCAATGATCATTAAAACCTTTCAAAAGTATCTGAAGGTCTATATCATATCACCCGTGCTCCTCTTCTCATCCAGGGTATGTATATTCAGGTTCTTCAACCTCTCCTCATAAGGCATTCGATGGAGACCACCCACCATTTTGGGCACCCTTCTCTGGACCACCTCCATCCTATTTCGGTCCCTTTGAGTTACAGTCTCCAGAAATGAAAACAGTACTCCAGGTGGGGCCTCACCAAGGACCTGTACAAGGGAATTATCACTTCCCTTTTCTTACTAGATATTCCTCTCTCTATATAGCAGCATTCTTCTGGCTTTAGCTATCGCCCTGTCACATTGCTTTGCCAACTTCAGGTCGTTAGACACTATCACCCCAGGGCCTCTCTCCTGTTCCATGCACATCAGTCCTTCACCCCCCAACACACATTTCTTTTGGATTATCACACCCCAGATGCATGACTCTGCACTTCTTGGCATTGAATCTCAGCTGTCATATCTTCGACCACTCTTCCAGCTTCCTTAAATACCATCTCATTCTCTCTACTCCTTCCGGCATGTCCACTCTGTTGCAGATCTTAGTATCATCCGCAAATAGACACACTTTACCTTCTATCCCTTCTGCAATGTCGCTCACAAAGATGAACAGAACTGGTCCTAACACCAATCCCTGCGGCACTCCACTTAACACCATTCTCTCTTCAGAGTACGTTCATTTATCATTACACTGTCTTCTGTCCATCAACCAGTTTGTAATCCATGCCATCACCATGGAGCTCACCCCCAAGCTTCTCAATTTGTTGATGAGTCTACGTGGGACCGTATCAAAAGCTTTACTAAAATCCAAGTAAATTACATTGAGCGCTCTTCCCTGATCCAGCTCTCTAGTCACCCAATCAAAGAAATCAATCAGATTTATCTGACAGGACCTTCCTCTGGTGAAACCATGCTGTCTCAGGTCTAGCAATTCTCCTGACTGTAGATAATTCACTATCCTTTCCTTCAGCAGAGCCTCCATTCATTTTCCCACCACCGAAATGATGCTAACCGGCCTGTAGTTTCCAGCCTTTTCTCTGCTCCCACTCTTGTGTAGCAGGACCTTATCCAGGGATCTATTGAACAGGTCACACAGCAGACCCACCAGCACATCTCTGAGCTCCCTCAGTATTCTGGGATAAACCTCATCAGGCCCCATGGCTTTGTCCACTTTCAGTTTTCTTAGCTCTTCCCATACATTCTCTTCCATAAATGGAGTTCCATCTACTCCACCTCCTTCTACAGTTAACAGAGATGGTCGTTCTCCAGGGTCTTCCTTAATGAATACTGAACTGAAGTATTTGTTTAGTATTTCTGCCATTTCTTCATCTCTCTCCACCCATTGATCCTTATCACCTTTCAGTTTCACTATACCACTATGGACCTTTCTCCTATCTCTGATGTACCTGAAAAAATGTTTTGCCACCTCGCTTTACCTCCTTGGCAATCCTTTCCTCTGCCTGACTTTTTGCTTTCTTGATTACTTTTTTGTCTCTCTGTGTTCCACTTTTTGGGATCCTTTATATTTCTTAAAAGCTGCTTTTGCTTTTATTATATCAGCCACCTCCTTTGTGAACCAGATTGTTTCTTATTTCTCTTAACTGTTTTATTATACATTTATGTCCTGGGCAAGAGGCAGCTACTATCTCTTTAAGAGGAGCTGGGACCTGAGCTAAAAATGCCTGTGGCTGTGTGATGTTATGCAAGGCATAGCAGGTCACAGGCAAACAAAAGACAGAGAGGCATGGAAAAATTTAGCATAGATTAGAAATTACTGCCCAGAAAATAATCACACCAGGATTTTTACAAGAGAAATGTGAGGGTGAAAGAGGCTGATGACTGAATAGTTTGGAGGCAAGTTAAAACAGACATTTATTGCCTGGGAACAGAGATACTGGGGAATAAGACTACTCTCATAATAAGAGACAGGTCCTGAGAAACAAAATTAATAAGGGGAATTATGTCTCTTATTGTGATAATGTTAAGAGTTGGGAATAATATTGGGAGTACATGTGTAAGAAAACCTGGGCACTCTGAGTCCCTGCTGCAGCAGACAAATCCCAGGGGAATCCAGAAAGGTTGAAACTAGCATTCTGAGCAGAGAATTGCAGGCCTGCTTTAGAAAAGTTGCTGAACTGTGACAGAATTTGGGGGAAAGTGGAACTTGCTGGAGTAGTTACTGTAAAAGGATCTACCAAAAAGAATAATGTTGTTTACTATGAATGACTGTAAGCAGAGATAAAGAAATGATTAAATCCATTGGACTGTTTCCTCTCACTCAGCCAGTGATACATAATTATTGCAGTGTACAATACAAACTACTGTGATTTGAAAGTACAGGGAGACAGGTAATCTCTGGAAGATAGAGTGACAGGATCAGGAGGGACTCAGAAAACCTGCATCAAGGGACCTGCTTCACAGCATCTGTGCTGCGGAGGTGGACCCTTGGGCCGAGGTGAGGTTGATGCAATCCATAGGTGAGGACCGTGGGCTGAAGATAGAGGCCGCTGGAGCTTCACCTATACCAGCCCTCGTTCCCAGCGGGTGGAGCCTTTGGGTGCCGGGGCCGGCAGGACTTAGGTGGGCCTCGAGGTTGGTTTGTAAGAAAAGTTGGTTCAGCCCAGAGACAGCAGTCGATAGATGGCATAGTCCTACCCTGGACTGGGTACTGAACTGGAACTCAGGCTCCAATGGAACGGAGATTAGCTGGAGGCGCTCGAGCAAAGATTGGCCGAAGCCAAGTCCATGTCCAGGAAGTAGGTTAGGAGAGGTGTCAATGACAGGCTTGGATCAGGGCCGGCGACTAACGGAGGTAGTGGCAAGTAAGGTAGAATTCTGAACACGGAGAAGTCTATAGCATAGTCAATCAAGGCAGTGGTCTGATCACAGAGAAGTCAAGTGTAGTCAGGTGTAGTAGAGGTCTGGGTCTGGAGATAGGCATTGCAGTAGTCAGGCGTAGCAGACTTGTCTGGATAGACTGAAGCGTAGTCAAACAAAGCGAAGTCAATATCCGTAGAGTCAGTCCAAAACAAACAGGGCAGGAACGATGAAGACAGGAACCGGGAACAACGAAGGTCAGGAACAAGGAAAAGAGAGGATTCTCTATCAGCAATGAGTACTCGCTGTACGAGGAGACCTGTTGCAAAGGCAATGCTATGGAGCGAGGCCTGAGGTTAAATACACTGGAAAGTCTGACATCATCTGGGGCCGCGGCCAGGTTCCTACCTCGGGCCCTTCAAAAGGATTAGCGATGGGCACAGCACTGGTGGCAGCATCTCTCCGCGGACCACACAGAGAAGCCCGTCGAGCAATGGCATCTTGACTGGCAACATTGGGGACCATGGCAGAGCCGGAGGCACCGGGGGCGATCCAAGGTTGGAGCCGGCGGCCCACTGCTGCCAGCGAGGAGGAACCAGAAGCTGGCGTCCATGTAAGAAGGTGAGAGGGCCATGCCACGGGTCTGCAGTGGATAGCACGCATAACAATCTGCACCTGGCCATGGGACTGAATGACAGCAGCTGTAGACCACCTTTGACTGGGTCTCATCAGAGTGTAATCATGAGCTCACAGCTGTTGCACCTCCACATATTAGACCAGAAATTCAGGTCAGAATTTTATTGCATTTGGTAAATCCCAATAACATGTCTGATGGAAACTTGAGTGTTTTCCAGACCACAGTTCTCTTCTGCTGGTGTTCATGTATGTTTTATAACCTGTGCCATAAAGAGAAACAGGGGAAGAAAAAAATGTATTACTAGGAGAGTAAAGTCTGAGGCACAAAACAGGAAGAGAGAGGGGACAAAAGGAAAAAAGAAACTCAATTGTATGAAGTTGTGTTTGTAAGGAAACTGAAGTAATCTAGGCAACAGGAAAAATAACTGTTTTAATGTATATATGAAGGCATAATTGAATCTGAAAGTTTCAGTGATGTATCTGTTTTACAAATTTCATTCTTCTACTACTAGCTACTCTTCTTTCTAACAGAAGAGAAGAAATAAAAGTGGTTGGGCTGATCAAAAGTTAGGTTCTGGGGTCAGTTTTATGGTTTTCTATTCACTCCAAGTTACTTGGAGTGGAATAATTTTTCTTTTATCTTTGTATCTCAGCCTCTCTTCTCAACCTCTGAGAGACACATTGACCGTGTGAGTTTTCCCATTATACTCTGAAGAAAGGTGGGATTGTAGGGGGGTCAGGTAGTAGCCCCTCTTCATGTAAATCCCTGGGAAGGTAGCAAAATTTCATCCATCAATAACCCCATGGAGTCACAGTGACTCAGACAACATATGGGAGGGACAGAGAGTAGTGTAGCTTGCCCTCAGCTGGTTCACATTATTCTCTCACACATCCTTCTCCATCTCACCAAAAGCAGAATTGTAAAGAGAAACCTGAACCTGGCTGTAACTGGGAACAGTAGCAGCACTTTGTCTCAGTACACAAGGACTGTGAGTCAGAAGATGCTCATAGGCCCATATCAGCCCCTTCACCTCCTGTATGAGTTTTCTGTTTGGAAAAGCAGGATAGCCCATACTGAGGAGAAAAACACGGGAATGGAATTCAAAAAAAGTGTGGGATATATCAAGAAGATCTCTGGTGGGAAGAAAATTGAAATGAAGCAATGGGCAATCTCTACAATATGGCAGGTACAATCCACAGCAGCAATGTGCTTCCAAGAAACCATTCTAGTAATCTGCATGGAATGATGATTACAGTCCAATAACAGCATGGCACTGTATTGTGCTTTCAAGAAGGCATTGGGGTATTCTGCACAGAGCAGCAGTTATAATCCTAAACAGCAATGGTACAAACGCATTAAGACTCCAAGAAGACTGGGTGCATGCATGGATGGACCATGAGTAAACCCAAACTTCAATGAGCTTGAAGAAGCCAAATGTGTTAGCTGGTAAGCAAAGATGAAGATGGCAATGCCTGGAATTTGCTACTAGCAGAGTTGGTGTAGGCCATTACTGTGACAAATTTTGCTATGTTGGGGAGAAGAAAGAGTTAAGTTGAGAAAGGAGGTAAAAGATGTAGGGAGAGGGAGTTGTTAAGTTGTGTGTGTGAATTCATATGTGCATCTACCCAAATTGCACAAATCTCAATGGTCTCCATGTGCCATCATTCACTATCTGCCATGTTATAAGTTGAATTAATATATGTATTGGGTGAATTTTTTATTACTAAATTGATTATGGGAACATATTGTACCTTCTTCAAATGGATTTCATTACCAGCTCATTAACTGTGCACATCCTCTAAACATATCTTATAATTGAGCTAAAAGACAAGGTGTAAAGCAATGACAATCTATCTTTGCCTCTCACAAGAAATTATGTTAATTATATTTGAGTATGGTATCTCCTATTTTTCATTTGTTGCTTATTGTGACCATTGTTTTGACAAAGATACAATGTGTGGGGATCCTACTCTGCTGGGAAAAGGTAATGTTCTTCTGAGGTGGGTTGTATATGGAATTAGGGAAAGATATTCCCAAGAATTATGTTTTCATCAGTGCATCCCCAAAAAATAAATTATATAACTGGTAACATTATGATCTAATTGCCATTTATTGAGAGTATGTAGGAAAATGTATCAACTCTACAAATGTATGTGTGAATGTGTGTGATTGTAGATTTGTGTGTGTAATTTGCTGGAAGTTTTATAAAAATAAAGGTCAACAAATAAGTTGAATTTGGCTAACTTAATATATTTGTAACTAGCGGTCAAAGATTAGATCCCCTTCACCGAGTCAATGTATTGGGTATAGTTCAAATGCCAGTTGCAAATATATTAATACCTGCATTAAAAGCATCTAAGGCCCATATGCAAAACACAATACTTGCATACACATTAGCAATACTGTTAGTTCCCTGACTGATGTTAAAGCAGATGCAAAAACTTAAAAATAAATTTAAAAAAATGAAATAACCTGTGGCACCATGAGCGGTCTCTTAGCGTAACCAGAGAGCAGATTCAGGCTGGCAGAAATTTTGTATAAATTTCTTTTTTAGTGACAAAAAAGCAAACAAAAGCAGCTCTTCACAGTTCAACACAAATGTAGTATTTCAGCTTACAGTTCAGCAGTATTTCCTTTCTCTACACTTTCTTCTGTCCTCTGGGTCTCCTGTTCCCTTCTGGGCCTGGCTAGTTATACACCTTCCCAGGGACCTCTGCCTGGACCAGGACTCCCTACTGTCTTAGGCTTAAGGTGGACCAGGATATCTCTCTAGATAGTCTTTTAAGGTGTTTTGGGGTTTTTTCCTGTATACTTCTTCATATGACCTCACAGGGGTAAATTTTCAAAGCATAGATAGGAGATACATATGTAGATTGGCTGAATGCATATAAGTGGACTATTAGTCACTTAATACTAAACATGCAAGTTCATAATATGCATACATTGATCTGCATTAAAAAGATGTTTTCTTGTGGTGTTTTGAAAGTGTTATGAATCTATGAAGGGTAACTAATATGCCGATAATATGCAGAGCTTCTGTCATTATTTTGAAAATGATGAAGCTACACTGGTATATTTAATCACATAAAAACCGGATATTCCCACAATTTATGTAGGTACCTTGTGCTTGAAAATTGGGTTGTTTTGAGCATGCTTAAAAGTACACATTTAGCTTTGAAGGTAGGGGCACTACTGAAAATGAAACCAATAAAGAGGACTATGTAATAAAATTTAGTATGCATGGTGAGGCTCTCTTGGGCAGCATGCTAATCATTGTGTGCTATGCAGGAAGTCTTACTAGGCATCTTAAAGTAGTTTTAGGAAACATTTGTATATCCAAGCATGCAAATGAAAGAACATATACAAATGATACTTGCTCTGACCTGGCATTAACTTAGTACCCTGACCATCTCATATGCTAAGGACAAGCAAAATAGTATACGCATTATGCAATGTAAATAGCATGAACATGCTCAGTTTTCATTTTTCTTTGGTTTCTCCTGCTGGCTTCCAAGGAATATACAGATAAGCTTGGCACATGGGTCTTGCTCACCTGCCAGTGAAGAGA
Organism: Rhinatrema bivittatum; assembly: GCF_901001135.1. Classification (NCBI taxonomy): domain Eukaryota; kingdom Metazoa; phylum Chordata; class Amphibia; order Gymnophiona; family Rhinatrematidae; genus Rhinatrema; species Rhinatrema bivittatum. The sequence goes on from NC_042623.1 coordinate 124,263,693, forward strand.
CAAGAAGTAAGATACCTATCATACTCTAGGAGAAGAATTCAAAGGAGAGAAGACATTTTCAGGAGAGCAGAAAACTGATATTACTGCATGTTTAAAACCCTCTATTTTTTGAGTCAACAAAGATCTTAAAAGAGTGATGTCCACTCCGACTCACAGTTATGCATGAAGTGTACCCTAGAAGAGGGGACCTTATCAAACAGCTTTTGGTCTTGCTCACGAATTATGTTTTCTGGCACAGAGTGGTGGATTACTTATCATGGATTTTGGAATATAATCTTACATGGTCCCCGGAGGCCTTACTGTTTAAACAGTTTCCTCTGATGTTTTTCAAGTCTAAAGGAGATAAATTATTCATACAGAAGGCATGTGTTCTTGGCAAAAAGGCAATTCTTTTGAATTGGAGGAATAATATCTCCCCCCTCTTTTTCACAATGGAGGAATCTGCTGCACACAATGATGCAGAAGGAAGACATGGCTTCTAACATATCCTTCAAGAGACATAAGCAGTTTATGGACATCTGGGAGAAGTACATGCAAACTTTACCATCAAAAGCAAGGAATCTAATTTTAAATACTGGCTCTTAACTCCTGGTTGGAAGACCCACTGGTGCATTTGAGAATTAGGTCCAGTAATGTGGGGAGAGGCAAGTTAGGCTGTTTGAGGATATTTCTTAGGTCTGTCCATGCTGTGGGGACTGGGTGATGGGGGCGAGGGGAGATTGGAGGGGAAGAGGGAATAAATGTCCGGAGATTGTTTGGTATTGTATTGGCGATAGGCCTTTGGAGTGCATAAGAAACACTGTACTTTAAAAGTCATTCTGTTATATTTTGTATTTGATCAATAAACAGTTTAAACATAAAAGAATGTGTCCGAAGACTTGGTTGGAAACACAAGAGAGTATCAAAATGAGACAAAAGGGAGAAATCTGGCTGCCTCAATTCAGAAGGGCACCAGCATCTGACCACTCCTCCCTCTAGGACCTCCCTGTAATGCAAGCACTGCAGTGGTTGTACTACTCAGTCTGTTATTGTCTCAAAGCTCACAAACATGGATTTGGAGTTAGATTTAGTCACCTTTCCAAATCCAAATTCACAGCAAGTTATGATCATAACAGCGTATAAACATAACAAGTGCCATGCTGAGTCAGACCAAGGTCCATCAAATCCAGCATTCTGTCTCCCACAGTGGCCAGTCTGGGTCACAAGTACCCAGCAAATCCCCAATAACTGATCTGTTTCTTATATTTCACTCCCAATCCTCTTTTGAACCCCACTATGTTAGTTGCCACAACCACGTCCCTCCAGCAACAGATTCCATAGCTTGATTATGGGCTGAGTGAAAAAATATTTCCTCCAAATTGTTTTAAATTTATGGGTGCTAGTTTCATGGAGTGTTGTGTTCCGCGCCCGTGGCCATCCGCGGGCGTGCCCCCCTACCTGAGCTCCGTGGTGGCCACCGCGGCAGCGTCGGGGCAGATTGCCCTACCTCATGTGTTCGGTGCCCCCACGCATCGGCGCGGGCCTCCGGGCTAGCTGCCGGGTCAGGAGCCATCCCTGCTCCTCCCTCACGGCAGCTAGCAGCTTTCCTCCGCGGCCCGAGATCCAAGATGGCCGCCGCCATCTTAGGGGCGAAGCCGCACCTCCTCACCAGAATTAAAGGGACCTCGTCCCTTTAATTATCTACAGCTGATTCCAATCCATTGGGCCAGAGGAAGTATAAAAGGAGACTTCCTCGGACCATTCCTTGACTTGGCAACTTCCGTGGTTAGTCAGGTCTGCTTGCTTCGGTGAGTTCTTGTGCTTTGGATCCTTGTTCCTGTTTTGTCTTGGTGTTCCTGACCGGATTGGCAAGCGGTGATTCTCTGGTGTGTGACTTTGGACTGGCAAGTGGTGATCCCTCGGTGTGTGACCTCAGACTGGTAAGCGACGACCCTCTGGCACTTGACTTCAGACTTCTTCTTGACCATCGTCTCCAAGGGCCTGCCTAAGTCCCAGCGGCCCGGGTCCCTATGGGCTCCTCCCGGGGGGACCACAAGCTTCCAGGGGTGAAGCTCCAGTCAGCTCTTGCACCGAACTTCTTGACCTCTCAAAGGTCCACCTAAGTCCCAGCGGTCTGGGTCCCTATGGGCTCCTCCTGGGGGGACCACGGACTTCCAGTGGCGAAGACACACTTCCTTTCTTCGACGTCACGACTCTTCGTCTGCCTCCACAGTCGCCTCTGTCTCCAGTGCAGAGGGTCAGCTGGTCACGTCTTCTGCTCCTGCCTCGCCACCCAACGGGAGAACCTATGGATCTTCCTCCTAAGGTATTCCATCCTCCCATCGACCCAAGGGTTCACAAGCCTGAGCATAACAGTTCCATTGTTCTAGTGTTTTTTAAAAGGATAAATAAGCATACTCTGTTTACCCATTCCACCCCACTCATGATTTTATACATTTCATTCATATCCCCTCTCAGACATCTCTTTTCCAAGCTAAAGAACCCTAATCTGTTTATCCTTTATCCATGATGGAGCTTCTCCATCACTTTTATCATTTTTGTCACCCTTCTCTTTCCCTTTTCCATGACTGCTATGAATTTTTTGAGACAGGTCAACCAGAACTGTACACAATATTCAAGAGCAGTCACACTATGGATCTCTACAAGGAAGGTATGATAATCTCAGATTTGTTCTCTATTTCTTTCCAAATAATTCCTAATATCCTATTTGCCTTTTTGATTGTCGCCGCACACTGAGCTGAAGATTTCAAAATATTATCCACAAGGTCTCTGAGGTCCTTTTCCTGGGTGGTGACTAGATGCCTAACATGGAACCCTGCATTGTGTATTTGTAGTTGGGATTATTTTTCCTTACACGTCTTACTTTGCACTTGTCCACATTAAATTGCATCAGCCATTTAGAAGCTAAGACTCCTTTTTCTCACAGGGTCCTTCTGTACTTAATCACAATCCCCTGCTGTTTTAATGACTCAAAACAATTTTGTAACATCTGCAAATTTTTCACATCATTTGTTGTTCTTTCTCCAGATCAACAGGTCCTGATACAGATCTCTGGGGCACTCCTCTAACAACCTTTCTCCGTTGGAATAACCAACCATTCTACCCTACCATTTCCAGTCTTTTACTCATTTACCAATGCACAATAGGACACTGCCTTCCATCCCATGATCTTCCTATTTTCTGAGGAAATTCCTATGAGGGGACTTTGTCAAATGCCTTCTGAAAATCCAAAATGTCCCCATGGCAGTTCCCCACCCCTAGAGAAGTTACAATCTAAAGCCATGATGCAATAAGATGTGCTAGGTTGTGTGCATGTGTAATCCTGTGGTAGTGTAGCACATTTTTATGTACACAACTTTATACTCTATTTAAAGAAAAAAAATTGAACACACATTAAATGTGTGCACAAATTTGCACTCCTCCATACAAAGCATGTTAATCAAGCCATTAGCTATTAATTCCGAATACAGAGAGGTGCACAGGTTTAATTTATATTTTCTTAATGCTAAAACTTTTAACTCCTGGTCAGAGAAGAAATAGTTTCTGGGGTTAGTGTTAGTCTATGAATTTGAACCTGGAGTTCATAGTGTGTGGGTCCTGTTCTCAGGATTTATATGAATAAATCTTGTTTTATGTGCAAAGAAATGGTTTGCACATTGGGTTTTATGCACAGAAAACATGTTTGATATCCTAACATGTTTTGTGCATACAGCTGTAAGGACTACAACTTTTGTGCTCCTAATCCATGTTTTGTGCTCCTAACTTTTAGGAACAAAACATTAGGGGGCCGATGCAATAAATGAGCGTGGAAAACAGGCATTCAATGTTGAGCGCCTGCTTTCCTAACGTGCGCCCAAGCACCTCTCCTGAGTGTGCGATACAATATTTAAATTAGGAGATGTATTGCCAAGGAGGCGTTAGGTTTGCTTGCTCGCCCCTAGTGCCTCCTTGGCAGCAGGCGTCCAGGAGAGGTCAGCTGTCAGCAGATTAGGAAAATGGATGCTCAATTAATCAGCATCCATTTCCTTCACCTGACTGCCAGCACTTTTTTTTTTTATACCTTTTAAACTTTTTGGTTCCTCAGACTTAATATGACCACAATATTAAGTCGGAGGATATACAGAAAAGCAGTATTTTCTGTTTTTCTGTCCGCCTTTTTTGGGCTGCTCAGAAAGTAACACGTGCTCTGGGCAGGTGTTAATTTCAGAGCTTAAAAATGTGTATAGGTTGGGCACATTTTTTTTTTTAGATCAGGAGTGAATAACTAATAGCCTCATCAACATGCATTTGTATGTGATGAGCGCTATTAGTTTTGCTGTGGATTGGTTGCATGTTTTGGACGTGCTAATCCTCTTATAGTATAAAGGGATGTGGATACTAGTCCATATAGTGCGTCCAACTTCAGGTTAAACAGTGCATCGAAAGAGTGCACTGTTTTGCATTTGCCCCTAAGAACATAAAAAGTTGCCATACTGAGTCAGACCGAGGATCCATCAAGCCTAGCATCTTGTTTCCAACAGTGGTCAATCCAGGATACAAGTACCTGGCAAAAATCCAAATATTAAATAGATCCCATGCTACTAATGACGATTATAAGCAATGGGTATTCCCTTGAGATGAAGGCAGCAGTCCAGCAGCAAGAGGGGGGCTTCCCAGTCTTTTGCATCGAGTGTCACATGTATAAAATTTTACCCACGGGAGAGAAGTTGTACATGTGGCATGCAATGCAAAGAGCTCCTGTCTCTCAGAGAACGAGTCCGATCTCTGGAGGCCAGAGTGGCAGACCTGGAGGAGCTAAGGCAGACAGAGAGGTATATAGATGAGACCTTCAGGGACATAGTAGCCAAGTCCCAACTTCAGACTGGCAGCCCTGGTGCTGCCTTGGAGGAAGGTGGTCTCATGATGGGAGAGCATCAACCAGGTGCAGCAGGAAAGGATCCTGTAGCAAGGACCTGCTCGCCAGGTGATGCACTGTCCTTTCGCACTGAGGATATCTCCCCAAGGCCTACTGCCCAGGAGAGAAGGGTTAGGTCGGTCATCATAGTTTGTGATTCGATTATTAGGAATGTAGATAGCTGGGTGGATGGTGGGTGTGAGGATCGCCTGGTAACATGCCTACCTGGTGCGAAGGTGACGGACGTCATGTGTCACCTAGATAGGTGATACGGCTATGGCTGCTGTGCAACCGCCTCACCACCAGGGGTCCCTCAAGAGCTTGCTCTCCTGGCTGGTCCAATCTGCCCTAGTCAGCTGCTCTATGTCCCGGACCGTCTTTATAATCCTGCCTACCCAAGACTCCCATGCTTCGGCATCGAGCTCATTTGGGCTCCCTGCTCTAGCCTCTCCTGCTACCCTGCCTTCGGGTTTCTGCCTTGCTGTGTTGCCTTCGGGCTTCTGCCCTGCTACCTTGTCCTCAGGTTTCTGCCCTGCTGCCCTGCCTTTGGGCTTCTGCCCTGCTGCCTTGCCTTTGGGCCTCTGCCCTGCTGCCTTGCCTTCGGGCCTCTGCCCTGCTGCCTTGCCTTCGGGCTTCTGCCCTGCTGCCCTGCCTTCGGGCTTCTGCATTGTTGTGTAGCCTTCGGGCTTACGTGTTTTGTGTTCAGTGTTAGTGCTGTCCTGGTTTGTCTGTCTGTTCATTGTCAGTCTGTCTTCCTCAGGTTCCCTCAGTTTCAGTTCACACATACTCACAGTCTATATCACTCTAGTCTTACCTGCACACTAACCTGTATCCACTCTTACCTGCACTCTGCTCCTATGTTCTGACCATCTTTACCCACACTCACTTCCATACATACCTCCATACTGCTTATGTGTATCGAGCTCACCCTTACCTCCACGCACCTTGCATCAGAGACTCCCTCAGCCTGCATAGAATTCCCTCTAATCAGTACCCAGCTACAATCCAGCTCCACGGGTTCTAGCCAGTCCCAGCCTCCTTGCCAGCCAGTACTCTGCTCCACAGGTTCCAGTCATCACCCAGTACTATTCACTCCTGCTTCTGTCCACCCAGGGGCACCCCTGCAGGTGGTGTTCTCTACATCTCACCACTGCCTAAACGTAACAGTATGCCGAAGCCATCCACCTCCAGAGGGAGAGATAGGACTCTGTATCTTTCCGGTGAGTCTCCACAATTTCTTTCTTGTTCATTCTGTCAGACCCTGAATTACACAAGTTACCAGAATTGTCTGGCATGTCAACTCCCTGACCAAGAACACTGGGCATGTAATAATCGTCAAAGAAAAAATGTGTCAGTTTACCAAACATGTTTAAACTGCAACTCATCTAGACCAGGATGGTGGAAATGTCCGTGTATACCCACTCTGTTACCTCCAGGCAAACCTTGTCCTCTTTGCACTGCTACAGGTCCAGCTGTTTCACAGGAAAACTCAGCCAGCTTAATTAGTCTGTACTATGTTTCTAGCCCCACTAATAAAGTGGTTATAACAGGTAGCTTGTGGATAGAAAAGCCTAGAACTTACCTGCTCAGGGAGGCTCCTGTAACTTCCATATTACAACCCCAGAAACAAAAGCAGAGAGAGCTAATTAAACCTTGCAGAGCTTTGTCTTCCACAGCTGCAGGTCAATCACAATTAACAAATTGTGTTTCAAGGTGTTCCAGAGCAGCCTGTTCCTTCAAGTAGCTGCAAATCCACACTTCAGGACCAGGGAACCATGACTTTGGCCTTAAGAATCCATCTCTGTTTTCCAACTCCTCAGCAGTCCAGTCTTTAGACTCCTTTTGCTCCATTACACTTCCTCCCACAACTGGTAAACTATCCATACCAGACTCCATTACCCTGCCATCTGAGCCTGCTGCTTCGCCCCAAGAGGAGTCAGAGTCTGCTGCTTCACCCCAAGAGGAGTCAGAGTCTGCTGCTTCACCCCAAGAGGAGTCAGAGTCTGCCGTGCAACCCCAGGAGGGGTCCGAGCTTGCTGCATGGCCTCGAGAGGGGTCCGAGCTTGCTGCATGGCCTCGAGAGGGGTCCGAGCCTGCTGCTTCACCCCGAGAGGAGTCAGTCTGCTGCATTGCCCCAAGAGGGGTCCAAGCCTGCCGTGCAACCCCAGGAGGGGTCCGAGCCTGCTGTGCAACCCCAGGAGGGGTCCGAGCTTGCTGCATGGCCTCGAGAGGGGTCCGAGCCTGCCGTGCAACCCCAGGAGGGGTCCGAGCCTGCCGTGCAACCCCAGGAGGGGTCCGAGCTTGCTGCATGGCCTCGAGAGGGGTCCGAGCCTGCTGCTTCACCCCGAGAGGAGTCAGTCTGCTGCATTGCCCCAAGAGGGGTCCGAGCCTGCCGTGCAACCCCAGGAGGGGTCCGAGCCTGCTGTGCAACCCCAGGAAGGGTCCGAGCTTGCTGCATGGCCTCGAGAGGGGTCCGAGCCTGCCGTGCAACCCCAGGAGGGGTTATGGTCTGCTTTGCTGCCCCAGGAAGGGGTACAATTCATCACACCCCAGGAGGGGTTTGAGACCACTCGGTCGCCCCAGGAGGGGCTTGAGACCACTCGGTCGCCCCAGGAGGGGTTTGAGACTGTTTTGTTCGCCCCAGGAGGGGTTTGAGACTGTTTTGTTCGCCCCAGGAGGGGTTTGAGACTGTTTGTTCACCCCAGGAGGGGTTTGAGACTGTTTGTTCACCCCAGGAGGGGTTTGAGACTGTTTGTTCACCCCAGGAGGGGTTTGAGACCTCCACATCAGCTCCGAAAGACGTTGAGCCCACCTCACTATCCCAGGAGGGGAATGAACCCACCACTGTAATTCAGAAGGGGCTAGAAATTGCCATGCCACCCCAGGAGAGATCTAACCTTGTTGCCATTCAGTACCCCCTGCAGAGTTGGGACCCAGGAGGAGGGGGAGGGAGGAGGGGGAGGCCTTAAAAGAGGGGGGGGTACTGTTACGGCTATGGCTGCTGTGCAACCGCCTCACCACCAGGGGTCCCTCAAGAGCTTGCTCTCCTGGCTGGTCCAATCTGCCCTAGTCAGCTGCTCTATGTCCCGGACCGTCTTTATAATCCTGCTTACCCAAGACTCCCGTGCTTCGGCATCGAGCTCGTTTGGGCTCCCTGCTCTAGCCTCTCCTGTTACCTTGCCTTCGGGTTTCTGCCTTGCTACCTTGTCCTCAGGTTTCTGCCCTGCTGCCTTGTCTTTGGGCCTCTGCCCTGCTGTCTTGCCTTTGGGCATCTGCCTTGCTGCCCTGCCTTCGAGCTTCTGCATTGTTGTGTAGCCTTCGGGCTTATGTGTTTTGTGTTCAGTGTTAGTGCTGTCCTGGTTTGTCTGTCTGTTCATTGTCAGTCTGTCTTCCTCAGGTTCCCTCAGTTTCAGTTCACACATACTCACAGTCTATATCACTCTTACCTGCACACTAACCTGTATCCACTCTTACCTGCACTCTGCTCCTATGTTCTGACCATCTTTACCCGCACTCACTTCCATACATACTTCCATGCTGTTTATGTGTATCAAGCTCACCCTTACCTCCACGCACCTTGTATCAGAGACTCCCTCAGCCTGCATAGAATTCCCTCGAACCAGCACTCAGCTACAATCCAGCTCTAATCCAGCTCCACAGGTTCCAGCCAGCACCCAGCTACAATCCAGCCCCACAGGTTCCAGCCAGTCCCAGCCTCCTTGCCAGCCAGTACTCTGCTCCACAGGTTCCAGTCATCACCCAGTACTATTCACTCCTGCTTCTCTCCACCTAGGGGCACCCCTGCAGGTGGTGTTCTCTACATCTGACCACTGCCTAAACGTAACAATAGGATTTTAGACAGTGCTGGGGAGGAGCCGGCTGTCGTGGTACATGTGGGCACCAACGACATAGGAAAATGTGGGAGGGAGGTTCTGGAAGCCAAATTTAGGCTCTTAGGTAGAAAGGTGAAATCCAGAACCTCCAGGGTAGCATTCTCTAAAATGCTCCCTGTTCCACACACACAGGTCACCAGAGGCAGGCAGAGCTATGGAGTCTCAATTCGTGGATGAGACTATGGTGCAAGGAAGAGGGTTTCAGTTTTGATAGGAACTGGGGAACCTTTTGGGGAAGGGGGAGTCTCTTCCGAAGGGATGGGCTCCACCTTAACCAGGGTGGAACCAGACTGCTGGCACTAACCTTTAAAAAGGAGATAGAGCAGCTTTTAAACTAGAACAAAGGGGAAAGCTGACAGTCGCTCAGCAGCGCATGGTTCGGAGAGAGGTATCTTCAAAGGATACTAATGATGCATTAGAATTAGGGAATCCTGACAGTGAGGTTCCAATAATAAGAAAGGTAGTCCAAGTGCCTGTAACTAAAAACGCACCTGCTAAAAAATTCTAACTTATCCCTATCAATTAAAAAGCAGGATGAAAATACAAACAAAAAACAAACTTTGAAATGTTTGTATGCTAATGCCAGAAGTCTAAGAAGTAAGATGGGAGAATTAGAATGTATAGCATAATGTATAATGTTGCCTTGGTTAACTAGCAAGGATGTAAAGTGGTTGCAATCTTCCTTCCAAAAATTTATTTGGTTTGGGAAAAAAGCAAGGTTACGATATCAGTTGTTAATGTCTCAACGGGGGGAAGGAGGTCTTGGCTTGCCGGATATTAGGTTATACAATGTGGCATGCCAACTCCGTTATGTAGGAGAGTGGATCCTTGATCAATATGCATATTGTGATGATGGATTGGTTATTAGCATGGTTGCACCTTGGTCAACTTTGTACCTGATCCAAGCAAGTCCGAAGGTTTACCTGACCTTACATATCCCTCGTAGTTTGGTGCAACCTTGCCGTCCGGCTTGGCACTGGATGCGGTCCCATGGAGGCTTATCTGGTCTTACTTCTCTTTTAATGCCATTAATGGGTAATTTTGATTTTTCTCCAAGTCTAGACAACTATCATCTTTTTGATGCCTGGTTACAAAAAGGTCTAGCATTTATTTTTCATTTTTTATGTTACTGACTCACCAGTAGTACGGATTTTGCATCATTAGCCAGAGTCTATAATCTTCCCACAAAGCATTTTTTTGCATACCTACAGACACGTCACTATCTTCAATCCTTGCATTGGACTGTTGAGAATTATGCAAGGTTGGTGCATTGAGGTACGGTGACATCACCTCGTCAGGGCGTCAGGACGCAGCGACGTCGGCCTCGCGTCATCGCGATACTGGGGGGCTTTAAATCGGTGGTGAGCTCCGGGCTAGGCCTCTTTATTCGGCTGGCGCTCACGTTTTGCCTGCGGATGTCCAGGCCGAAAGGAGGCCAGAGGACAGCATTGGAGGTCGGCAACGGCGATTTCCGGGCGCACGAGGAGAGAAAACCTGTGGACAAATTTGGGCAGGCACCACAAAGGATGGAAAAAGGACCAGAGGCCCGATCGAGGGATTTAAAGGGACAGGCACATCTTTTTCCACTGCGAGGGGCTGCAGCTCGGCAGTCCCGGGCGGGAGACCACGTGGCAGAGGCCCAGAAGCAGAAGGCAGCAGGCAGGCTAGGAGAAGCCAGGAAAGAAAAGAAATCACAAGGGACCTTACAGTACTCCCTCTCCACATCTGAACTGTTAGTAAAAAATTTTGTTTTCCCCCTTTTTCGTATGGACATGACTAGGAAAAGAGGAAACGCACATGGGAGAGAGCAAGGCAGACCAGGGGACAAAGCCGGAAGCAGAAGGAGGCAGAGTTTCGAGTTATGCAGGCAGAGAGACCCTCGCGTGAGGGGGAGGAAGGAGGTGGTCATGGCAGGAGTCGCAGACTGGACAGAGTGAATGCAAAGGGACGAGGAAGTGAAGGACTGGCTACAATGGGAAGGAAGGAGCAGGCGGGAAGGACTACGAGCGGACAGAAACCGGTGGCAGGCAAAGGGAGTGCGATGGGGAGAAACAGTGGCGGAGAGCAGACGGGAATGCAGCCATATGGTATGGTACGCCCCCGTGGGGTTGGCCCATGTGGCCCACGATGGGACCGAATGGACAGCAGCACCAGCCCAAGGTATTACTGCCCAGGGAGGGCAGGAAGGAAATCCTTATGCCCCCGCTCCATGGCAGCAGCGATTTACCCCCCTTGGTGGCAAGTACTGCCACCGTGGTATACAGCACCGGCAGGTGGCACAGCTATGGGAGGTGGCAAGACGTCGGATGCAGAAGTAAGAAAGGAGCTGGCACATGACATGGAGGAGCGGGCAAGTACGCAAGTGGTGTCGGAGATGGAAACGTCCATTAGTGAAGCAAGCAATGAAAGCAGCAACGAGGCGTGGACATCTCAAGGCGTGGCAGAAACACGAGCGGAGCAAGCAGAGACTGCTGGAAATCATGGAGAAAGAGCAAGAGCATCGGGAGATGTTAAAGGCAAGAGTGCAAAAAGGAAAAGAAATGACAGTGATTCCAGTGAGGGCTCCTCGGGGGTGGGGGACTCGACGCGAGTAGGGCATCGGCAGCCACCCTAGTTAAGACAGCACGGGATATCGAGACAGGCAATGCGCCCATGGCAGCTCTTTCCAATTTAGCAAAGTTATGGGAGAGCGTGCCTAAGGTTTTATGAAGCAAAATAAGGAAGCGTGAATATATCGATATATTCACAATATTAGAAGGAAGGAAAGGGGCAGCAGAGAAAAAGAAGGGAAAGAAAAAGGAGGAAAAAAAAGGGTAGAGGTAAAGGTGCCCAAGAACATAACCAACTGGACCAGGGCATTCTTGGGAATGATTAGTGTTATAGGGAGAGAGGTCCCATCCCAGTACGCCCCCATGCTGAGTTATGCAGATTCAATAATAGAAGCATATAAAGAGTATCAGGGGTGGTGTTGGCTAAACCATGATGAAAATTTTAGGGACAAGATGGAGGAGAACAGGAACTTGTCCTGGGCAACACACGATGTGGGATTATGGTTGCGACAAATGACCAGCAAGGTCATGCATTTGGGGCCAATGCACAAAGCAGGGAGTTCATTTAGCGGCCAGGCAATGCCGGGTAATAATCAGTGGGGGGAAAATGGAAATAGCAGGGTGTGCTGTTCGGTATGTGCGGCACCACACCCGGCAACAAGATGTACAAGGAAAAGTCAGGGACATATGGCATGGAGTAATGGGAAAGGAAAACAATAGACCATTTTGGCAAGGCACCATCACAAGAGTGATTGTCTGTTATTCAGGAATGGTTGGCAATATACCTGAGGCAAAACAAGTGAGTGAAGGTTTCAAACAAGGTTTTATCATACCTTTCCAGGGAAAGATTAAGGACATAAGTTCTAGGAATTCATCTTCTGCAGTTAGTCATGCGGATATAGTACAACAAAAATTCGACAGGGAGATCAAAATGGGCAGGATGGTGGGGACTTTCACAAACACCCCATTCGAGAGCATGATGCTGTCACCTTTGGCGGTAGTGCCAAAGAAGCAACAGTGGGAATTTAGATTAATACAAAACCTGTCCTATCCACCAGGGGGCTCGGTGAATGATGGTCTGCCAGAGGAGGCATGCACGGTGCAATATGCCTCTTTTGACGAGACCGTAGCACTGGTTAGACGCTGTGGAAAAGGAGCGCTAATGGCAAAGGCAGACATCAGATCAGCATTTAGATTGCTCCCGGTACACTCTGACAGTTTTCCCATTTTAGGTTTCCATTTTAGAGGTTCATACTACTTTGACAAATGTATGCCGATAGGGTGTTCCATTTCTTGTGCATATTTCGAGATGTTTAGTACATTCCTACATTGGGGCTTACAAAAAAAGGGTGGGGAATGGTAATGTGGCCCATTACCTTGATGGTTTTTATTTGTGGGACCAGCCCACGCAGACACATGTGCTCAAACATTGTTGGCATTCCAAGAGATGGCAGAGGTATTCGGGGTTCCATAGGCCGGGATTTGTACAGATTGGTCAGTAACCAAGAAATTCCATTTCACTCGCAGGTCCGTGCCTACGAAGGAAGATAGTATAGGTATTAGGACATTCCTTCTTACATTGGGCAGCCCGGAGGGCATGGGAGAGACCATACGATGCGCAGTTGGGCTTGGCACCGCAGGGAGTCAACTTGAAATGGATGGGAAAACAAGGAATGAAATGGGGGCAACTGATCCCGGAGTTACAAAACAATTTGCGCACACTGCAAAGGCCAGAAGTCATGGTCATACATTTAAGGGGGAACGATCTGGGGGAGAACACAGCAAAACAACTGATAGATATGATAAAAAGAGATTTGGAGGCGGTAAGGGATATGACCCTGGGGACAAACATAATATGGTCGGAGATCATACCCCGGCTGAAATGGCAGGCTGACAAGTTATGGTGCAGGGAGCGGAAGAAGGTAAACAGGCAAATTGAGATATGGGCACAGAGGTTGGGCATACTGCCGATCAGGCACAAGTGGGTGGATGACCCATGCTTAGGCCTATATCGGCCAGATTTCATACACCTATCAGATGTGGGGTATGATTTGCTTAACAATGGCATACAGGAGGTGCTGGAGCACATATTTACTGAAGTTAGGCTGCAGTAGGAGTGTTAGGGGGGCCTGGGACAAGTAAAATACTATCCCAGGCCGGTGGCGGGGGTACCCGAGTCGGTAGGCCAGGAGGACACGGTGGACAAACCGGGGTCCTAGGAGATGGAAGAGTGCATAGAGGTGGGTGTGGGCTGCCCGGAAGAATGGCCCCGAGGCTTGGGCACGGCAAGGGGCTGGTAAGAGGTTTTGGCGGTCTGGCTGACATGGTGGACGCTGGCACGAAGCCCGGGACGGTAATGTTGATAGATGCACAACCACTCGGGTACCAAAAATTTGTTTTGTGTCAATAATTAATAATATTTTACACTTAACTTGACAATGCTTATGTTTTATCCTATTTTCTTCAGATGGATCCTTCTTCCAATTTTTGAAGGATATATTTTTCTTTTTTTTTTTTTTTTTTTACTAAAATAGCCTCTTTCATCACACCTTTTAACCATGATGGTAATCGTTTTGGCTTCCTTCCACCTTTCTTAATGTGTGGAATATATATGGACTGCACCTATAGGATTGTATTTTTAAACAATGTCCATGCCTGTTGAACACTTTTAACCTTTGCAGCTGCACCTTTCAGTTTTTTTCTAACTATTTTCCTCATTTTATCAAAGTTTCCCTTTTGAAAGTTTAGTGTTAGAGCTGCACATTTACTTATTGTCCCCCTTCCAGTTATTAGTCTAAATTTGATCATGTTATGATCACTGCTGCCAAGTGCCCCACCTCCGTTACTTCTCTCATCAAATCCTGCGTTCCACTAAGAATCAAATCTAAAATAGCTCCCTCTCTTGTTGGTTCCTGAACCAATTACTCCATGAAGCAGTCATTTATTACATCCAGGAACTTTAGCAAGTCTAGCAAGTCCTGATGTTACATTTACCCAGTCAATATTGGGGTAATTGAAATCTCCCATTATTATTGCACTGCCAAATTGGTTAGCTTCCCTGATTTCTCTAAGCATTTCATCATCTGTCTGACCATTTTGTCCAGGTGGACGGTAGTATACTCCTATCATTATACTCTTACCCAACACACATGGGATTTCTACCCATATAGATTCTACTGAGCATTTAGTATCTTGTATGATCCTTTATCCTGTTGGACTCTATACCCTCCCGGACATAAAGTGCCACACCCCCACCAAGTTGATCCTCCCTATCATTGCGATATAATTTGTAACCTGATATAGCACTGTCCCATTGGTTATCCTCCTTCCACCAAGTCTCTGTGATGCCAATTATGTCAGTCTCATCATTTGCTGCTATACACTAACTCTCCCATCTTACTTCTTAGACTTCTAGCACTGGCATACAGACATTTCAAAGTGTATTTTTGGTTTGTATTAACAACCTACTTTTCAGTTGTTAGGGATAATTCGGAAATCATTAGCTTAGATGATTTTTTACATATAGGCACATGGACTATATTTGCTTTTAATGGAACCTCTCTGTTGGGAAGCCCTAACTCTCCTGTTTCATTAGTATCCTTCAAGGATACATTTCTCCGAACCATGCACTGCTGAGTGACTGTCGGCTTTCCCCCTTGTTGGATTTCAGCTTCCTACCTAAAATCCTAAATTTGGCTTCCAGAACCTCTCCCCCACATTTTTCTACGTCGTTGGTGCCCACATGTACCACGACAGCCGGCTCCTCCCCAGCACTGTCTATAATCCTATCTAGGTGACCCGTGAGGTCTGCCACCTTCGCACCAGGCAGGCAAGTTACCAGGTGGTCCTCACGTCCACCAGCCTCCCTATCTACATTTCTAATAATCGAATCACCAACTATGATGGCCGGCCTAACCCTTCCCTCCTGGGCAGTAGCCCTGGGAGACTTGTCCTCAGTGTGAGAAGACAATACATCACTTGGAGAGCAGGTCCTTGGTACAGGATCACTTCCTGCTACACCAGGGTGATGTTCTCCTACTGGGAGACCTTTCTGATCCGAGGCAGCACTGGGGCTGCCGGACTGGATTTGGGACTTGGCTACTATGTCCCTGAAAGTCTCATCAATGTACCTCTGTCTGCCTCAGCTCCTCCAAGTCCGCTACTCTAGCCTCCAGAGATCAGACTTGTTCCCTGAGTGCCAGGAGCTCTTTGCACCGAGTGCACACATACAATCTCTCACTGGCAGGTAAAAAATCATACATGTGACACTCAATGCAAAAGACTGGAAAGCCCCCCTCTTGCTGCTGGACTGCTGCCTTCATCTTAGTTTTATTGAGTTCCTAGTTAAGTTTAGGATTCTAAGGGAGTTGGAATGAAGAGTACTTTAAATTTACAGGTGAACTTACTAATTAATCAGCTAGTGTCCTACAAGGGGATGATTAAACTTTCAATAAGGGCTGGTACAATAATATGGCTTAGATAAGACCCCGATTGATTTTTAAATCAGAAAGTGTCTCGTGCCTAAAAATCAGGAGTTGAGTAGATGGGAAAGACAGACACTAGAATTAACTATCTCTGGCTTGCTTATTACCTCAGACACACACAAACTCTAAAGAATATATCCCTTAATTTCACCTTTTACCAAATTTTTATAATCCCAAAAATTTCTGAAAGCTATACTTACCAATCCTCTTTAACCACCTTTAAATTGATCTTCACTCAGTTAACAGAAGGGTTTGAGAACGGCGCGTGCTTCCGGTCCTCCTCTACTGCAAAGGGTGCGGGGCCTCTGGAAGCTGAGGCTGTGGACGTCAATCCCTGGATCGCTTCCGGTGACTTCTGGACTCCTCTCCCGGGGGATGCTGGGAGCAGTATGCAGATGAACCTTCCAGTCCTCCTCTACTGTAAAAGGTGCGGGGCCTCTGGAAGCTGGGGCTGTGGACATCAATCCCTGAATTGCTTGCGGTGACTTCTGGACTCCTGTCCCGGGGGATGCTGGGAGCAATATGCAGATGAGCCTTCCGGTCCTCCTCTACTGCCTTCAATGCAAACTGCACATTTAACCAATGTGAGAGAATATGCTTTATCCATTGTGGGCCCCAAATGATGGAATAGTCTACCTGAAAACCTGAGGATACAAAAGGACCTTAAGATCTTTAAAAAAAAAAAAAAAAAAAAAAAAAAAAAAAGACTTAAAAACATGGTTATTTAAAGATGCTTTTGAAATAGAATGAGATCAGGAGAGCTTTACAAATAGCAATGAATTAGAATTTTTTTTATGGAAAGCAGTTTTTAGTTATTGTTTTTACATTTATGTACTTGCACTGTTGAGCAAATTTTATAAATGTTTTATTTTCTTGTAAACCATTGTGATTTTATATAGAACGATGGTATATAAATGAAAATAAAGAAAGCGACAAATTAGACTTGGCCTGACAAAGCCAGATGAAGGTTCGGAATAAACACTGGGTTCCCCCTCCTAGCCAGAGTAACCCTGGTAAACAAAAAAAAGGAGCTGCTTCAGGACAAAAATGAAACAAATATAAAAATAGACCATATGACACAGGAAAAAGAAGAAAATAAAGTGCTCTTGGAAGGGGTTCCAGAAATAATCTACCTCAAGGAGGAGGATTGGAACTTGGAGCTTTCCTTTGGGACTCTTGTAAAATATTGGGTAAACAGGCTAACAGAAAGTGGGCTAGATTTTAAAAGCCCTGGGCGCGTAAATCCTACTGGATTTACGCGCGCAGGGCACTCGCGCACCGGCGCTCCTATTTTGCATAAGCCGCCGGCAAGCAAAGCCCTGGGACGTGCGCAAGTCCCGGGGCTTCGTATAAGGGGCGAGAGGGGGGCGTATCGGCAGTCTGGGGTCGTGGCAATGGTTCGGGGGCGGGCCGGGAGGGCAGTCCCGAGTCCCCCAGCACTGCAGCCTGTGCCAGGGGATGCCGAGGCAGCGTGCTCAAGTTACGCCTGCTTCAAGCAGGCGTAACTTGCACAACAAAAAGTTGGGGGGGGAGGATTTAGGTAGAACTGGGGGGTGAGTTGGATAGGGGAAGGTGGGGGGACGCGGAAGGAAAGTTCCCTCTGAGGCCGCTCCGAAATCAGAGCGGCCTCAGAGGGAACAGAGGCAGGCTGCGCGGCTCGGTGCACGCAGGCTGCCGATTTTGTGCAGCCTTGCACACGCTGACCCCGGATTTTATAAGATACGCACGTATTTTATAAAATCCGGCGTACTTTTGTTCGCGTCGGTTGAGCGAACAAAAGTACGCGCGCGCGTACTTATTTAAGATCTACCTCAAAGTGGGGTGTTTTGAGTTGATGTACGTTAAGTTATGTGGGGACACTTTGGGCATTTAAGAGAAACTGTGAAGGGGAAACTGTGACCCACCTGGTAAGGTATCCAGATAGTTCTCCAGAAAACATGTAAAACAATTTCCAGATTTGCAGATAAAGGTGAACCGGTAGATATAGTATACTTGGATTTTCAGAAGGCGTTTGACAAAGTTCCTCATGAGAGGCTTCTAGGAAAAGTAAAAAGTCATGGGATAGGTGGCGATGTCCTTTCGTGGATTGCAAACTAGCTAAAAGACAGGAAACAGAGAGTAGGATTAAATGGGCAATTTTCTCAGTGGAAGGGAGTGGACAGTGGAGTGCCTCAGGGATCTGTATTGGGACCCTTACTGTTCAATATATTTATAAATGATCTGGAAAGAAATACAACGAGTGAGATAATCAAATTTGCAGATGACACAAAATTGTGCAGAGTAGTTAAATCACAAGCAGATTGTGATAAATTGCAGGAAGACCTTGTGAGACTGGAAAATTGGGCATCCAAATGGCAGATGAAATTTAATGTGGATAAGTGCAAGGTGATGCATATAGGGAAAAATAACCCATGCTATAATTACACGATGTTGGGTTCCATATTAGGTGCTACAACCCAAGAAAGAGATCTAGGTGTCATAGTGGATAACTCATTGAAATCGTCGGTTCAGTGTGCTGCGGCAGTCAAAAAAGCAAACAGAATGTTGGGAATTATTCGAAAAGGAATGATGAATAAAATGGAAAATGTCATAATGCCTCTGTATCGCTCCATGGTGAGACCGCACCTTGAATACTGTGTACAATTCTGGTCGCCGCATCTCAAAAAAGATATAATTGCGATGGAGAAGGTACAGAGAAGGGCTACCAAAATGATAAGGGGAATGGAACAACTCCCCTATGAGGAAAGACTAAAGAGGTTAGGACTTTTCAGCTTGGAAAAGAGACGACTGAGGGGGGATATGATAGAGGTGTTTAAAATCATGAGAGGTCTAGAACGGGTAGATGTGAATCGGTTATTTACTCTTTTGGATAGTAGAAGGACTAGGGGACACTCCATGAAGTTAGCATGGGGCACATTTAAAACTAATCGGAGAAAGTTCTTTTTTACTCAACGCACAATTAAACTCTGGAATTTGTTGCCAGAGAATGTGGTTCGTGCAGTTAGTATAGCTGTGTTTAAAAAAGGATTGGATAAGTTCTTGGAGGAGAAGTCCATTACCTGCTATTAAGTTCACTTAGAGAATAGCCACTGCCATTAGCAATGGTTACATGGAATAGACTTAGTTTTTGGGTACTTGCCAGGTTCTTATGGCCTGGATTGGCCACTGTTGGAAACAGGATGCTGGGCTTGATGGACCCTTGGTCTGACCCAGTATGGCATTTTCTTATGTTCTTATGTTCAGATACAAGGCTTGCTGCATCCCAGCTCATCAATGTGGGAAAAGGGTCTGCCCAAATTCATGCAGCAGAGCAAATTAGAAAGATAAGTAGCCCTCTAGAAGGTATTCAGTTTGGGTAAATATGCTCGACGTGATAGGGCCAAGCTGAGGGATAGGATATATGAAGGAGCATCCCTGAAATCCCTCCTAAAACAGTGTTGGATCAGGCATCTCGCCTGGTCTGCCTTAAAAGCTAGCGAAACATTTAGCTCTGGGGAGTGGGTTCCATCAGAGCAGAAATAAGGTCATAGGCCTAGAGGGGAACAGACAGGCCTTGAATCACCAAAAGATGGTAACTCCTGAAAAATAGTTGTCCAGAATATATACATGCTGTGCTGGGTTATGCTGCTGAAGGTAAGAAGATTGAATTATGTTACTATTTGAATAAAGTATTCCTTATGACAAGAAGGCTGGAGTCTTTTGTGGTTTGTGTCCCCAGCCCATGATTGCACCGCTAAAATTATACTCCTGATTTAGGGAAGCTAAACTGCAAGCAGAAAAGTAAAATAGCCAAATGGTGTCTTGAAATATGGGATAAGCCAAACCCCTTTTAATTGGATAACAAAATTGGTTCACCTAGCCAGTCTTGTGTCCTGTTTTGGCTTTCTTGTTTAACTGTTTCCTGTTTTAGTCCTGCCCTGTCCAGTCCAGTCCAGTTGAGCCCCTTGTCAGCTATCCCAGGCTTGCCTTTGTCTTCTAGTCCAAGCCGGCCCTTGATCTCAGACCTGGTCTCCAGCTTTCAGCCTGTGACATGTCCCAGCACTAGCCATGCTTCTAGCTAAGGCCTGCCAGACACCAGAACCCAAGGGCTCAACGTGTAGGGAAGGTGGCTGGTATAGGCAGAAGACCATCTCCAATCCTGCCCTGTGTCGCTTCTGCAGGAGTGATCACCGATTTCAGCATACCAGACTGTGACAACGGTTAATTGTATAGCAAGTATGGATAGAAAGCTCTGTGATATAGTTGATTGATTTATGTGTGTGAATATAAAGCTCTGTGCTGTTAATTGCATTGCAAGTGAGGATATAAAACTCCATTGCTGGAAATTGTAAGTTAAGGCAAAACAATCCCTAGGACCTGTAGAAGAGTCAAGTTGTTACTACCAATTAGATAGCAACTGTATTCTCCAATTATCAAAGAACTGCTGAGACTGGCCTAGTTTGCTTATTAGGGATGTGCAATTTTGGCCCGCCGAGAGAAATTTCGGATTTCCCACGGTTCAGGCCTTTGTAATTCGGGAAAATTTGGTTTTTGAGTTAGTGCGCACTAACCCGAAATTCAGGTCCCCCGAATTACAAAGGCCTGAACCGTGGGAAATATGAAATTTCTCGTGGCGGGCCGAAACTGAAGCCGAACCAAAACGTTCGGGCTTTGCACATCTCTATTGCTCTATTAAGAACCCTGAAGCTAGGGGTAATTGGAGATCCACTGTTTGCAGTATTGCTGGTCAGCTCTGTTATTAAAGGAATTGAAGATAAGCTAATGAAGGAAGATATTTTATTACTGGCAGCCTTTTATAAACTTTAGGAACTAGTTATCACAAAACCAGTGAAAGTTAGATTAGTGAATGCTTAGTTTGCATTGCGCTATTAGCACTTCTTTAAAATTGAAGGTTTGTTCAACATGGAAACAAGGATTAATAATGCCTTAGAAGAAGGTAGGTTTTATTACATGCCTGAATCTCCATCATAAGCAAATGAGAACTGTATGTTTCTCTCTTTTGAATATTCCAAACTGTGGTTGATTTGCTGAGGAACTGTATGATTAAAGTCTTCATAAATAATATAGTTGTCAGCTGTCTGTTGGTTCTTTGAGAAAAACGAACTTAGGGGCCGATGCAATAAATTTGCATAGAAAGTGGGTGCTGAACAGTCAGCGCCTGCTTTCTTAATGTGCCCCAGGCGCCCCTAAGGGGGGCGCCATGCAATATTTAAATTAGGGGGTCGCATTAGCAAGGAGGCGCTAGGGTCGCTTGCTCGCACCTAGTGCCTCCTTGCTAACTAGAACCCGATTGGCGTCGGTCGTCCGCCGGTTAGGAAAACTGACGCTGAGTTTATCAGCTTCGGTTTTCCTAAACACCGCACAGCCAGGGGGGTTCAGGAAACAGACGCTTGTCATTCGAGCGTCTGTTTCCTGCACCCGACTGCCAGTGTTTTTTTTTTTTTTTTAAACTTTAATTTTGTTTTTCCTCCTACTCAATATTGCAGTGATATGAAGTAGGAGGCAGTACAGAAAAGCAGTTTTTTCTGCTTTTCTGTACTGGTTTAAGGAGCGCTCAGCAATTAACACCTGTTCCAGGTGTCCTAGACACACTTTTTTTTTTTTTTGCATCTGGAGTGAATGCTAATAGCTTCAATCACATGCATTTGCGCTAATCCTCTTATTGCATTAGGAGATTCATTAGCGCCTATTCAACAGCCCCCCTCCCCCGTCCAACTGCAGGTTATACAGTGTGTTCGGCTGAGCGCACTGTATTGCATCAGCTCCTTAGATTGGTTCTAATAACCCAAGTCTTAAGCAAGTAGGGACAGATTGTTCTTAAGGAAACTGCCCAGAATTAGAAACTAGTAGCTCATGCATTGACACCCTGACCTCTTTTACTAAACTTTCTCACTGCCATGATAACTGTTCTCTGTAGGTCTTCAGTACCCAGTTAAAGCCAATACAGTGCCCTGTCTGGTCGAGAAGTAGCAAGATGCTATACACATTCATTCTCTTTCTTCACCTTGAAACCAGCAGCCACAGCTGACTCTGCTTTCCTCAGGCCCACGAAACCAAGGCTCCTCCTCTTTCTGCAGTGCGGGCCCAAAGCTGCCTCTGATTCATCCTCTCTGTGCAGGCCCAATGCTTCTGCTCTCTCACCTTCTGCTCAGAGAGTTGATGATGCTAGTTTCATGTTCTCCAGCCATTTCTGCCTTCTTCTGCTGTGGGGAATCGATGACCCTCCTCCTCCTGGCCCCTGCTGTTCCAGTGACTTTTTCTTCTGGGTCCTGCTTCTGAAGCACCTACATAAATAAAGCCCCATTCAGGATTGTGGAGTCTCCGGGCTAAATCCAGAGAGTCCCAGTCATAAAAAAATCCTGCTAAAATGTCACACACAACTCAAATAGCAAACCTGGCATACCAAAACTGTATTAACTCCTAGAGCTGTGCAGCCACACATTTTTCCCCTTTTTGGAGGTTCCCCCCACTCGCACCAAGTGCCATTTTATTTAATGTTTATTTAATTTCCTTTACTAAACTGAAATAAATGTTTTAAAATAATCTAAGAGAGAAAAAATGAAATGGGATGGAGCCCTCTAGGATCCTTCCCTGAAAATGGTGCCTGTGTTAGGGCCAGGAACCATCCCCCAGCCCCACTTCCCATATTCAAGGCACCATTTTCCCTAGAGTCAGCCCCTCCACCAATGATTTGACCAACCAAAAAGTGAACCCAACAGCCATTCCTAACAGTCCTATATGAACAAGGCCATACTTAGTAGGAGATAAGTAAGATTAAAGGGAAAGGATATATATGAGTGTGTTGTTTTTTTAAGGGGACATTTTTTACAACTAAATATAGATGAGACTATTTTACTTCATGTGCAGATTTATATATTAGGCTCCTGAGTGGAATTTAAGTAAAATGTTAATAAAAATGTCAAACTGCAGGCCAACATAACCAGATGGAGCTACAAGAAAACAGAATGCATGCATTTTATTTGGAGTGACAACCTACTCAAACCTTGTAATTGCACATTATCAGCTTAGGTAGGTAGGACCCTTCACCTTATCAAAAATGTGTTTGAAATATGTTCAACTAATTTTGGAACAGATATGTTATAATGGAATTATACTACTTTTAGAGGAGAGGCAACATATGGGACTTTAATTAAGTTATCATTTTTATTGCCATATATATGTTCCATATTAACTTTCCAGAAATTCAGTCAGCTTTTTGATAGCTTGAACAATTTTATATTAAATCAAAAAAGGCTTCACATACAATTTCCTATAAAACCTGAGTGGAATTCTGTGATATGTAGATTAATGATGAAAAATGTCATGTATATATACATGCATATACATTGCATAAGAACATAAATTGCCATACTGGGTCAGACCAAGGGTCCATCAAGCCCACTATCCTGTTTCCAACAGTGGCCAATCCAGGCTACAAGTACTTGGCAAGTACCCAAACCCTAAATATATCCCATGCTACTGATGTCAGTAAGAGCAGTGGCTATTTGCTAAGACAACTTGATTAATAGCAGTTAATGGACTTCTCCTCCAAGAACCTATCCAAACCTTTTTTAAACCCAGCTCACTAACTGTACTAACCACATCCTCTGGCAACAAATTCCAGAGCTTAATTGGGCATTAAGTGAAATATAATTTTCTCTGATTAATTTTAAATGTGCTACTTGCTAACTTCATGGAGTGCCTCCTAGTCCTTCTATTATCCGAAAGAGTAAATAACCAATTCAAATGTACCTGTTCTAGACCTCTCATGATTTTAAAGATCTCTATCATATCCCCTTCTCAGCTGTCTCTTCTTCAAGCTGAACAGCCCTAGCCTTTCCTCATAGGGGAGCTGTTCCATCCCTTTTATCATTTTGGTCACCCTGCTCTTTACCTTTTCCAGTGCAACTATATCTTCCCTATTATGGAGGCCATTCAAGAATTAATTGATCTTGAATGGGATGCCCCAGAAGTTAATTTTAAAGGGGGGGGGATGAGTCTTGGAAGGACTGTAACCCCTGGATCCAGTTGCAAGAGAGCAATTACATTTTCCCGAAGGTGGATGCACTTGTGTGTGCTGTCACCAAGCAGATGACTATTCCCATAGAAGGGGGAGCAGCCTTAAAGGATGCACATGAGAGAATTGAGGCTATCCTTAAGCAAGCCTTTGAAGCAATAGCAATGAATTTACAGATATCTTCCTATTGTTCCCTGCTGGCTTGGCTTTGTTTACTGCTC
This sequence comes from Rhinatrema bivittatum, assembly GCF_901001135.1. Classification (NCBI taxonomy): domain Eukaryota; kingdom Metazoa; phylum Chordata; class Amphibia; order Gymnophiona; family Rhinatrematidae; genus Rhinatrema; species Rhinatrema bivittatum. Next base: position 124,287,751 of record NC_042623.1, read on the forward strand.
TTACAGGAGACTGATGAATCTGGTATAAATTCCAGGGCAGTTATGGAACCAGCAGCTGCCTTTTTGGCAGATGCGGGTTGCAATTTCATCCACACTTTGGCCAGAGGTATGGTTTTGGAAAGAGCAGCCAGGCTTCAGCTATGGCTGAGAAATTGGTTGAATGATACAACCTTGAAGTCTAACCATACAAAGTTGCCTTTTAAAGGCTCACTGTTATTTGGGCATGAGCTGGAGAAAAAGGCCAATAAGTGGGGTGAGTTCCTGGTTCTTTGATTAACATATAAGGAACAGTCACTGTGATCCTTCAGTATAAGATTTCATACTGTGGGTTCAGATGTTTTCTACCCTAGAGAGGCATGGCTTTTCAGAGGACTCAACTTTGGGTAGGTCTCAGGCCTTTTGTCCCAGGCAGCCCAGACAGGGCGCAGGCTCAGGTAGTGTAGCCCCCCCAATGGAGATGTGCCAACCCTCCTTCGGAATCAAGAGATAGGTGGTCGCCTCTTTATTTTTATTTTTTTTATTGGAGGTGGATTGAGATCACGACAGACCGGCGGATTCTGGAGATGACAAGGGATGGCTATATGCTAGAGTTTCTCAATGTCCTTCGGGACATGTTAATGGTGTCTCCCTGCAATTCTCCACAGAAGAGAGGAAGCGGAGTGTACATTGTCAAGACTCCTCAGCCTGTGGGCTGTGGTTCCAGTGCCTATGTCTCAATAAAATATGGTAAACCAAGAGAGAATTACCAGATCCCCCAATCAATTTTGAATCCATCCGAGGTGTATCTGCATATTCCCATCCAACCAGAGCATTAACGATTTCTAAGTTTTGCAGTTTTGGTCTGGCTACCATGCCCAGAACGTTTTCCAAGTTTATGGTGGCAGCAGAGTTGAGAAAAGAAGGGATCCTGGTAGACCCATACTTGGATGACTGGCTGATTCGGGCCAAGAGTCTTGAAGAAAGCCTCAGGGTCTTATGCAAGATGATCTCCTTATTGAAGGAGCTAGGTTGGGTCGTGAACCTGGCAAAGAGCAATCTTCAGCCAGCACAGTCGCTAGAGTATCTTGGTGTTCGTTTTGACATGAAACAGGGCAGAGTGTTCCTGCCAGAGGGTTGTATTCAGAAGCTGATGGCATAGGTGCGTCTATTGACAAACAATATACCTGACCGTGTGGGCCTATCTTCAGGTGCTTGACTAAACATATATATGGAAAGCCCTACATTTCACTGCCAGACTAGGCCTCACTCCAGTCTAAGGATGGCTATGTTTACAGAGTATTACATTATCTATTATTTTCCTAGTAAAAGAACCTCTAAAATTTTACAAAGTTTTATAATGTTGAAAGGTTAGCTAATCAACATAAAACTTGAAAGAAAGCTTAAAAAGCAGATGGATACAGGAAATAACTTTTGTAAAGGTAGTGAAGATTCAAAGATATAAGCAGGCCTAGATTTCTCAACAGGCACACTAGGCCTGAGCCTAGGGCTACAAAGATTTGGGGCCGCAGATTGATTAAAGAATTGCTTTCTGTTCTGAATCTTTCTCAGCAGAGAACAGCTCTCTACTTCCTTTTCTACCTACTGTAACATGAGGGGAAAAGATGGTGACGAAAACAGATTTTGGAAAGATTAAGAGAGGATGAGTCAGTGTGAGAAAAGGACTAGGAGATGATAGAGAATCAGCAGTGGTGCACGTGTCTGTGTGGGAGAGAGAGGATCAGTGGGGAGGAAGAGGGGCAATGTTTGTGTGTGTAGGAAAAAAAAAAAAAGAGATTGGTGCCGAGTGTATATGTATATATATCAGATTGCATTTCTCTCTAACCTCCCACCCAAAGGGAAACAGGACCAGAGCACAGTAAATATACCATTCTCCCCTACCCTAGAATTTAAATCCTCCCTCCTATCATCTCATATTTGATCTCCCAAATCTTAGAACCCCTCCTTCCTTCCTACCACTCTGTTCTCCCAGATCCTAAAATTCCCTCTCCAATTCTATATCCCTCATCTTCTGATCTCCCTATTTCTCACTTCTTTTCCCCCTATCCTAGATTCCCAGGTTCTCCCAGTCTTCTAGTCTTCTAACTCTCCTCTGCCCAATCCCATCCCTCCTTTCTCCATATTTTGTCTTCTCACATTCTCCTTCTCCCATCTCTGAGATCTCTTCCCTGTGCTAATTCTTCCAATGCTCAGGGGTGGCAAAAATCTAAATTTGTCACTGGATACAAGTTTTGAGGCTATGGAAGGGATCTTAGTAATCATTAAAAATGTGCAGCTATAATCAATTTTTAGCCTTATAAAAATATAAAGCCTTACAATTACTTATTTGATTTTCCTTTATTAGAATTATGTCTGTTAGAAAGTTAGACCTGGTCAAACATTCGAATACTGCACAAAACAAAGCAATTTTTTAAGCACTTTATTATCAAAAGTCGACTTCTAGAGAAATAGAAAAAAAAAACCCCATCCTTGCACACATTTTTGACAGTTTACACATCTATTAACCTAGCATTGCTCTTCTATTTCACATTATCAGTGTTTTACAGCAACCAGGCATTTCTGGCACTTGAGAATTAGTGAGATAAAATATCAAATACCCAATCATTTGGCTGACTCGCTTTATGGTTTTAACATTGATTCAATTAAAATGGAAACAAATGCTGCCTTTCAACAAGATTCCAGGACACAATTTATGAATTGGAAATGAGAGCCTGAAGAAAAGTATATATCTGGTTCTTTAGGAAAAAACTATTTTTCTAAAATAGGTTCCCATACAATGTTGTTGAAAGACCCCAGGAGATGAAACAAAGCAAACAATTTATGAAGTCACTCTTACAAACACCCTTTCCTTCCCAGAAAGGGAAAGCTCCTGGTTTCCAGTCATCAAGAAGAGTCCAATTCATTAAGGCTTTTCTCCAATTCTATGTCTATGGCATAAAATTTAGTAAATCAGGCCTTAATGCAGTAAAAATCATTTCTAGGTCATAGGCTAGGAATTACAACCCAGTAAACAAAGAAAGCTTATTTGAGCCTCCAAGTCAATACATGCATATAGGTTGCCAAAAAACAGGCAAAGATGCACAACTATGATATATTTTTTAGTTTTCTTGTAGTTAAATAATTAAATATTTGAGGGCAAATGGAACTGGACCTGCTAATTTATTATATTCTACAATCCAGTATTTCACCTGGCAAGAAATGGCATTTTACAAGAAACCTAATAGTAATGAGCTAAATAGATACAAAAATCCCATCAAGAAGGAACCAAACAAGGAACAGAGGTAACCAGAAGTACTACTAGGCTATTACAAATAAATAAATACATTTACAGTTTCTACTCTTTGCTTTAAATAAAGTACACTAAATTTCTAACTGTAAATCACAAATGTTTATTTAGCTACATAATCTTTACAATCTTAATTTTGTACTCTTCAAGTATTTTGAATGCATTTGGAGTGCTACACCAGTATCGTACATAACTAACCTAATCCATTCAGAGCTACATTCATGCCCATGTCTTTAAATTTAATAAGAAATTACTATCTATGTGGAAAAAAGAAAGGTTGCATTAAGAAATCTAAAGTGCTAGCATTTCATCATCGTTTTTTACTTCCACTACTGCCATTAGCAGGCTTGTTGAAACTTTTGCTCATTTGTGGAAAATGTACAGATGGGGTTCTATCATTTGGTCCATACAACCCCAAATTTCTCGCTGTAGTTGATTTCCGAAGTGGTTTAACACTGGGGAAAGGGCTAAAGACTTGAGCTTTAGGATTACTAATTTGGGGAGATTTACTGAATGATCCACTTTCAATAGAACCATCAAGTGAACCTGATGCAGGCCTTTGGCATGGCTGGTTTATGATCAGTTCTGTTTTGGTGTTAAGTTCAAGTGCTTCTAATTTGTGCTGTACTGCATTGATATTTGCATTGGTATCCTTATAAATCGGCTCAGGAGACTGGCCATCAACTTTCATAACAGTTCTATCATCTGGTTGGTTCATTTCGTTCTCTGCAGGTTCAGAATTTTTCATCAAGTCTTCCTTTGGTCTTGGGCTTTGGATTTTACCGCTGCTTTCACTCTGCTCTTCTATTAATCCTATAGTATCCCCATAGCCTAACTGTCCTTTTGCCCTTGCAATGTTCTTTCGGTGCACTCTGATGTGAGTGCGCCATGGGGAGTTCAGCTTTGTCCTAAGATCTTCAGAGGGAGTTGGGGAAGTTTTGCATCCTGGCATATGTATGACTGCATTCTTGGCAGTTCTGTTAGTTGGCTTCATCTTCTTCCCTAGTAGAAGGTGGTTTATCACTGGTGTATGGTTAACTTGAGAAGGCAGAAGGCTTGTGACCGGCCCTTTGTCTAAAATGACAAAATAATTTGAAATATGACACTGCAACATTTGCCATTTGTTTCCTGTAAAACAAGTTGCCAATTGTCTGTGCAGATTAGTGCTTGGAAAAGGATAGTTATGAGATTGATTATAGTAGAAGCTGAATTCATTACACAGTATATCTATGCATAAAAAAGTGCAAATATTTCCTCATTTTATACTTGGCTATTACCACCTGTCACCTGCGCGATTTTTTGCAATTTTTTTGGTAAATTCATTTTGTTCATTCCAAGTCATATTTTTATCAAATACCAATATATTAGTATGATATAAAAATATCACCCCTTTGTATAAAATATTTAAAGTTGCACAATAAGCTTGCAAGTTTAGAAAGTTGCATACAAATAAAATTAATGTATGCAGAGTTCTTACATTTTTATTCTTATAATAAAATGGAAAGTTACACCTTTTATAGATTAATAACATTCTCATTTTATTTCTGTATTCCTGTATACAGCACAGACATTCTGAAACCTATAGACCTGTTTTTGGTATTAATAAAGCAAGAATTCACAATTCATTGAAATAAATTAAAACAAGGAGTAGCCAAAATCTCACAGATGACAGTCTTGTTATGTACATCCTCAACCCACAATTTTTGAATTTTTATTTACTGCTCAAAATATAATTAAAATAGTGAAAGGAAAGAGGGCCCATTTATTGTTACTGCACAAATTATTTCTACAATCACATTCTTGCTGCAACTGGCATGAATTAGACTTCAGCCTGCTTTGAGTAGCTTTGAGGTGAAACTCTGCCAACTTTACTCTTTGTAATCAAACATGTAATCATTTCCACCCACTTCCTTCTCAAAAATGTTTATTTTAATGCATAACAGGAAATTAGGACTCCCTCTCTCTCACCCAAGGCTGTCATTAGGGGTAGGGCAAAAATCAGGGTAGTGGTCCTTACCACTGGAGTAACCCCACAACCCAAAGCACACTACCAGGAAGATGCAAGGTCATAGCCTTTACTTCCTTTGCAATGTAGCCCGCATGGATTAAAAAAAAAACCCCCAAATAATCAAACACTGCTATCCTGCTCTGGAGCAGCCCATGTAGAGCTGAAGAATGTCTCCTTGCTGAGTTCAGGCAGGTAAGTGGCCAAGCTGCCTGCACTATCTTCTCTTCCTCCTACCCTGGCTTCTGAAATCTTCATGGGAGGGAAAGCCTCCCTCCCCAGCTCAGATTGTAAGATATTTGTGAGGGGGGGGGGGGTAGGGGAAGTCCCCTCCCCCTTTTTCATAAGTAGAGCTAAATATTAAGGCGGCTCCACATTCGTTGATTATTCCTGGAACCAATACCTACTAGGCTCAGTTCTGCTTTTACCTGAAAGCTCCTTTTCAACTTCACTTCAAGGGATCCAGTTTCTGCAGCCCTTCTAAACATAATCAGTACTTTAATTTAGTCTCTCTTCACTAAGGCAGGGGTTTAACCTATTCCTTAAAACATCCCTAGCTAGTCAGGTTTTCAGGATATCCATAAAGAATACACATGAGACAGTTGTACATAAAATAGAGGCAGTGCATGCCATTCTGTTTCATGAATATTCATTGTGGATATTCTGAAAACTTAACTGGCTAAGTGTCTCCTGAGAACTGGGCTGAGAAGCACTGCATGAAGACACCTCTTCAGAGGCCTGAAAACTACACAGCCATAAGTAATAAATCTATAGATACAAGATTTCCCACTTTGAACCAAGGACAGACTAAATGATTTACATCAGGTTGGGCCAGTAATGAAAAGAAGAGTTTTATTTTAAGTAATTCACCCTGCTAAATATGATCAATATATTTTAGAAAAGAATAGAGCAATCCTTGAAATGGGACAACATTTAATTTTGCATTACAGTATTTTTAGTTTCATTATAAATTCTCTGTACATAGACAGAATATTTCCAATTTTAATGAGAAACATTTTTAAATGCAGCTAGCAGCTTACATTTATGAACAGTTTAACTTTCTAATAATCAAAATACTTTTTATGTTGTACCAAGTCACAGGACACCATAGGTTGTAATACTTCAAGGAGGGAGCCAAGCACCATATACCCAAAAAGCAAAGATATCTTTGAAATACCATCATTCATCTGGTCCCTGGGATCTGGTTGGATCCCAGGGTCTTTTTCATCTTCAAATCCTGATTAAAAAAAAAATAATCTGGTTTTGTAAAGTTAAAATTTGCAGAATAATTTCATTTTTACTACTGAAATTACAATTCACACTACTATATACTTCATTTGCTTTCAGAGTGGTTAAAGAACTTTCAACAGTTGCTGCTTTAAACCAGGGAATTGCACCAGGGCTTATTACCGAAGGAATGCTGCTTTATTTTTATATTGACTATAGTATTTAACAACATATTCAAATTCCATTTAAAGGCGGCACTGATTGGCACCACTTTTTTTTTTTCTGCAGAGGATTCCCCTAAGCTCAGAAAATTACTGTTTGTAAAAGGTTTGCTAGTGAAGTCAACTCTGGGACATTACTTGCTCATATTTAATCCCCCTTGCTCCTCTAATTTTAAGAGTAATGAACCTAGCAGAAATGGCACTTCTTACTTTATCAAAAAATGTATAAACATTACTAATTGCAGAAAATATTATTAAATTCACTCCTGTATTTCTCTTTCATTTACACATGCATTGAAGAAAATACATACACACATGTAGAGGTCCATATTCAGAAGCATTTAGCCGGTTATTTTAGGGGCATTCTGGAGGCGAACTGGAAGGAGTTGAGTTAGCTGGCTATGCTAACTGGCTAACTTTGATATGAGTTAGTCTGTTAACATAACCGGCTAAATCTGGTCAGGCTAAAAGAACTGCCCTACAAAGTTGGCTAGTTAAAGATTAGCCAGCTAACTTCAAGATAGCCAGATAATATTCAATATTGAATATGCCTCTAAAGTTAGCTGGATATTTTTATCTGGATAATTTTGCTATCCAGACTGTGTCTGAATATGAACCTTGTAAAGTTCTCTCTCTTCATGGGGGTTACTTAAGTTCCTACTGTCCAGCTATCTTAATCCAGGATAACTTGATCTGAATCTTAACTTTAATAAGCATTCCTTAAATTTGTCCCAAACAATTTTGCTTACCTTCCCAGTCATTTCAAAAGAGGACAATGTAAACCCAATGCTCAAAACTCCATGAATTTCTATTTCTTTCTTGGTCCAGCTCAAAACTGATCTGTTTTAAAATTTTCCATGATCTTGTTTCTGCTTTTCTTAATGACTATTTTTACTAACTTTCCTATAACCTTTTCTCTTATGGTTATTGTATTTTAAATATACTGAATGTATTGCAATTCATAATGGTACCATCTTTTTATTTTCAGGGGTGGAGAATCTGTTTTAAATTTCAACCTGAAATTAGTGATCCATTTAAATAGGTTAAAAATGTCTAAACTCCTAATCAGAGCAAAGTCAGTTTTTCCCTCAAATTTACTTGCCTCTTCTCTTCTTCCTCCTCCAGAAAATGCTCTACCTATCAGGATTGCAATCCAAGAAGTATCAGTTACTAGTTCAAGATTTTATATAAAATATGCTTTTGCATTACCCTTATCACCTCTGTATCACACCCTTACTATCAGAGATAATATGTATGCTTCAGGCTCTGAAAAACATCCTGCCTGTGATACCTCTGCAAATTGCCATGTATATTTATACTTCATTAGAAAAATAAGACTAGATTTGTTATTTTTTTAGAAACCTAGTTTTGTGTGTTTTAACTGTGTATAAAATTGTGCCTTGTAGAACTTCAGTCCCTGGAATATACTATCTTCTGTTTAAATGCAATATCTTCTACGAATAGACAATTTAGTTGAACCTGCGAGTCTCAATTACCAACAATATTTTGGAAGCCAAAATTGTCACAAAATAAATGTTTTGTCATCTTCATCTCCCACACAATCAGGGTATATACACAGAGAACAAGCATTTTAGGGGACTCTTTACCTGCTCGGATATACACTTTGTTAACTTGCTGTAGTTGTCTTTTTTTTATTCTAGAATACTGTTGCTTTAATGCATTAATATCCGTAGTCATGCGTTCCATCATCATGCTGTTGAAGGCAGCATGGTAATCACTTCGACAGGAATCAACAGCTCCTGGACTTAGTTCTGCAATGTTACTGAATCCTAGATTTTGTTCCTCCTTTTGTTCTGCAACAGAAAACATGGAAAATGAGTTCCATTAAGGAAGCTGTAGAATATTTCACAGCATGCTACCCTTGGGGAATAAGTTAGCCACACCTATATATGGGGATTTAAAGTACACAACAAAAATCACCTTAATTTTCTTCTCTAGTCCCATCCCCCAAGACAATCTTTTTCTAGTACAGTATAATCATAGCAGAACCCTTTTTCTTCTTTTGTTTTTACACTGAACTCTTACAGAGTTTATTTCCTTAAGCCCAGGTTCATTGCTTTGATTCACAATGAAAAAACGCATTGAAGTGAACATACTTTTGTCAGAATTCTCTTTCCAAAATAAGTTGCAAGATTTGTTTGTGGTATAAGGTATCAATTAGGTATAACCAAGTTTTTTCATATAGGCATTTGTTAAACAAAATAGACTACAGCAAAAAATCATAGGGAGAAGAGCCCCAGGGTGGTGACAGCATAAGCAAACATATTACTGAGCTCCTTAATGTGTTTGCTGCTACCTATGGTTGGCCGTTACCTTTTTGCTTATGTGTTTGTAAATGTGTACGAGGAAAGGGAAATCTCATTCTTATCCTAGCAAACCATTTGTGTTGGCACCACAAAGAACAATGGATTCCTTTTTATACTGACCATTATATATGTATAACTGGCGATGAGGCCCTCCACTGTGGGCTATGCTGGAGGAATGATTACCTCTCTAGCCACGATTGGTGATGCAGCATTTCCTGCAGGCTGCCTGGAATTGCCATCAGCCTTGCAGAGGAAGGTAACTATATGGACAGCAGCTTGTGCTCTATAGTAGTAGAGCTGTTTTCACAGAGTCAGAATTTGGGACCAGCTGTCATACTGGGAGGAACTAATCTGTTGGTAAGTGTGGCTTCTCAATTCTTTTCATTGGGAGATCTCTTATACAATGCACAATTGAATTACATTTCTAAAATGTATATTCCCCCTTCATACAACAAAGGCTAAACGAGGTAAATTACAACAAAATTAAAGAATTTAAATATATTACAACACTTGGAATAAAACAATTTTAAAAATTTCAAAAAATACATAAATGCATCACTAAGTCAAATATTCCATAATTGATAAAAAGAAACCCAACATAAACAACCCTATATCAAATAAGCAACAAGTCTATAAACATTCAATAGATACTGAAACAAAAACAAACCAACATAAAACACCTACCCATCCACAACCCAAAGGGATACCATAACTCCTAACCCTTCAGACATACATCAATTCAGATCCTGCACATACCACTGAGGACACAATTTAGAATTAAATATAAACTAAGAACTTTCCCCAAACCAAAATGACAAGCCCAGCTCCTAACTCCACCGGTATCCCAGGCACAAAGTATCCCTAACCCCCTTCTCTCCCCCTCCCCCCCCACCCTAATACACAATCTCTCCAATCCTTAATCTAACTAGATAAATGATGCCTGACCGACGTGCCGCAAATGCGCAGTAGAGAGCAGCTCTACTGCGCATGTGCGGGCGAGCACGTTGGTCTTAGGCAGGGTAAGGAAAAAAAAACATGGCGGCGGGTGGCAGCGGTGGCGGCGGCAGCAGCAGCGGCGGCGGTGGCAGCGGGCGGCGCTAGCGGCAGCGGCCAGTAGCGAGGGAGGGAGTGGGAGGGAGAGGGATTGAGTGAGGGGGAGGGTCTGGGAGGGAGGGACTGAGGGAGGGAGAGGGGGAGGGTCTGAGGGAGAGAGAGGGAGGGAGAGGGAGGGAGGGAGTGAGAGGGAGGGAGGAGTGGGTGAGTGTGTGGGAGGGAGGTAGGTAGGGGGTGGGGAAGAGTGAGGGGAGAGGGAGAATGAGGGAGAGGTGAGAGACAGGGATGTGAGTAAGTGGAAGGGTAAGAAGTTATGGAGCAGAGAAAAAGGGAGTGGAGGAGGGCTGAGGGGGGAGGGGATGGGATTGAGAGAGGGTGGGGAGTGACTGAGGGAAGGGGAGAGAGGTGGGAGTGACTGAGGGAAGGGGAGGGAGGTGAAAGTGAGGGGAAGAAGGCAGTGGGAGACAGAGGGTGAGTAAGACTGAGTGGAGGAAAGGGGAGGAGTGAACGAGGGGAAGGGGGAGAGAGGGAGAAAAAGTGTAGAAGGGTGCTGTGTTAGAAAATGGACTGAAAACAAAATGTAATGTAGCCCGTTTTAACGGGCTTAACGGCTTGTTCTGTTATAAATGTAACCTGTACTGATAAACTAAAATCAATTCCCCCACTGCCAACCTCTACGGAACTACCAGATGAGAAAATAACCAGGTCAATATGTCTCATCTCCAATGTCATCAAATTCCAAAACTGTGGAGCAGCTTTGGAAAAGGCTTTATAAAAGTTGAGACATTACTGGCTGGACCTAGTACTTGCAGTGTTCTCCAAAGAAAAATAGAAACCACTAAACTTTCTTTCAAGCTTCGTAATCCATGCTGTATTAATTTTCCAGTTCTTGGAGGAGATTCATTACTAAATGTATTCATGTGTTATAACATAGCAAATGATGGCAGATAAAGACCAAAAGGCTCATTTAATCTGCTCAACAGTGATTTTATGCACATTTTACCCAAAGTAGATCAACTTTCTACATGGAATCCAACCCCAATCCCATTGTGTCCCCTTTAGTGCTGCAGCTGCTGCTCCGTGCAGGTTTCCCCATACCTTTCAGGAAGCATAATGCAGCCATATCACTGATGACATGGGTTGCAAAAGTCTAAATGCAGGATTTTGAAATGTTTAAATTATGTTATTTGTGGTGTTATTTCAGTCTTGGTATTGTAATATCTCTAACTTCTTTATTTTAGTTATCTATCTTGTTTAGCCTTTGTGCTATGAAAGGGGAAGGAGGGGATATACATTTTAAAAATTAAATTGTGTAACCTTGTGTAGATCTCCCAACAAAAAGAAATAAGAATCTACACTTAACAGATCAGTTCTTCTCAGCACAGCAGTTGGCACCAAACTGAGTCTATGAAAACAGCTCTTCTACCATAATACACAAGCTGCCGTCCATAAGAACATAATATTTGCCATACTGGGGCAGACCAAAGGTCCATCAAGCCCAGTATCCTGTTTCCAACAATGGCTAATCCAGGTCACAAGTTGGGCAGAATCCCAAAAAGTTGATAGTTTCCATGAAGCTTATCCCAGGGATAAGCCATGGATTTCTCCAAGTCTACCTTAATAATAGTTTATGGACTTTTCTTCCAGGAAATTGTCTAAACCTTTTTTAAACCCAGTTACACTAACAGCTTTCACCACATCCTCCAGCAACAAATTCCAGAGTTTAATTATGCATGGAGTACAAAAATATTTTCACTTGTCTTAAACTATTACCTAGTAACTTCATTGAAAGTTACCTAGTCTTTGTATTTTTGGAAAGAGAATAAACTGATTTGTGTTTACCTGTTCCACTCCACTCCTTTTATAGATCTCTATATTTCCCCAAACCGAAGAGCCCTGACCTCTTTAGCCTTTCCTCATAGGGGACTTGGTTCATCCGCTTTATAATTTTGGTCACCCTTCTCTGTACCTTTTCTAATTCTGCTATATCTTTTTTGAGATGCAGTGACCAGAACTGCACACAATACTTAAGATGCAGTTGCATCATAGAGTGATACCTAGGCATTATATTCTCTGTATTATTCTCCATCCCTTACTAATGCCATAAGGAGAAGACAACTGATGACTGGATGCAGCAGGTCACCCAAATAGTGAAGAAATGGGACCGCTCTGATTTAGAAAAGTGGTGGTACATAGAGGAGAACCTCTGGGGTGCAGGTTTGGAAATGTTTTGGACCTTAAAAGCAGAAAAACCTTAAGCCACACCAACAGAGTACCTATACACCTTGGAGAGCACTATTTTTCCTGTTCTAAGAAAGCAGTCAGAAGAAGGGAGATAATCTATTGGATTTCTTGAGGTGGCTGGAAATCAGTCTTAGGAGAGTTGTCAGAAAAAAAAGGAATCCCCTCCTGCCAGAAATACCAAACCTTTCTGGGAGAACAGCTGGTATGCGGTGCCTCCCCCCCACTTGCCACTCCAGGGTTCCTACAGCTGTTACTCAACATCTGGGATGAAGAAGATCAGGTGGTTGTAAGTCAGGCCTTGGTCAAGGCTGGGAAGGACAAGCCAGAACCCCAGCCTGCAATTCAGCCTAGATCACTGAAGTAGCTGATTTGGCAAAGTTGCTTAAACAGTTGCAAGAACAGATGGATTCCATGAAGGCTGACTGAACTGTTTCTTCTCAACAAGTGGATGGGCCTTAGGAAAGGGATATGTGGGTAACAGCCAAATATGGACCTGCTAGGCAGCGTCAAACACTGTTCCAGGAGTTTGCATCTTTGAAGCAGGCTTTATTGCACAGAGAGGGGACAGAAGCCCCCAGTCAGTTTTCCTCAAATCCTGGAGATCATGAAAGGACTCAAGTGAATTATAGGGAAGGACCACCACATCCTCCATAAGTGGTAGACCTATGCTCTATTACCATTGTGGGGGAGAAGGACACCTGCAGAAATTATGTACCACCCGAGAGAGCAATTGAGAACCCAGAGGGTGAAGAGTTCCAGTGCCTGACCTCTGTCACCAATAGGCCAGCTCCTAATGCCATTCCAGTTCTCCTCAAAGGATTAATTGGGCTTTTAAAGATGGCTCTGGCCATCCAGTGCTCCCTCCATGTGACAGGGGCCGGCAACCGACGGCCCAAGAGCGGGAGATCGCTCCCGGGACCCCCACTGGACCACCAGGTACCTGTAAAATGTTTTTTTTTGGGGGGGGGGGTTCGGGAGCATGGGGGGAAGCTAAGGGATTAGTTTTAAAGGGTCGGGGGTGGGTTTTTTGTTTATCGGCTCGGGCACAGCCGATAAACAAAACCGCAATCGGGCCAGACGAAAAAAAAAAAGGATGTGAATCGGAACCGGAATCCGAACCGATTCCGGTTCCGATTCACATCTCTATTTATAATTACTTTGTTATAGTATGACTCCTGACAGACCTCACAAAGGTCTACACCCTCCCCCCCGAGAGGAAATGGAGGGACAAAGGCCCCTACCACAGGAGTAAAGTATTTCAAGCCCTTTGAACCGTTTGGTGCCCAGTGGACTCCAGAATGCGAGGCAGCTTTTAGAAAAATCATCCACTGACATGCTCCTGTTTTGGCCTTTGCGATGCTCCTGTTTTGGCCTTGCAGACAGCCATTTACCATATATTCTGCACACTGATGCTAGCCTGGAGGGCTTGGGTACACAGTCACGGACCAAGAACACCCCAATGTTTTGTGATCTGTGGCTTTTGCTAGCTAAAAAAGTTGACTGACCTTGAAAAGTAGTGCCCAACTCACCAACTAGAATTTTTAGCTTTAAAGTGGGCCACAGTGAACTTGGAGGTAGTTGTGGAACTTGTCTGTCTTCTAACAGACAATAATGCCCTGGCCTATGTGCTAACCACCACCAAGCTCAAAGTCACAGGACATCTATGGCTGCCAGCCCTAACCATGTAGGATTTCAGCCTGAAGTAACATCCTGGAAAAAACAACATTGATGCTCTGTCACACAACGCCTACAGTGAGGAAGGCTCAGCTCAGTGCATACAAGTGACAGAGGATAGTGTCAAAGTCTTGTTCACCTTCCAGATGAAGAAGCAGCATCTGTGGTTTCATTGTGCACATCTGTCACTGCTCTACCAGTGGCTTATACTACAGTTGTTAGCTTAAAAAGGGAAGTTTTATCATCCTTAAGGAAATCTGATCTGCAGCAGACTCAGATGTGACCCTGGCTTGTCTGTCTGGTTAGCTGAAAAGGAGCACAGACCAGTTTAATTCTGTAGGTTCATAATACCCAGATGTACCCTAGCTTTTCCGAGAGTGGGACCAGTTGATGACAGATGTCTTGCTGTACTGAATCATGCAAAACTCTAAGGCTGATGCAAAGAAACAGAACTGTCCCAGAGATTCTGGGAATGTGTCCAGAGGCATAAGAAATTGCCATACTGGGTCAGACCAAGGGTCCATCAAGCCCAGCATCCTGTTTCCAACAGTGGCCAATCCAGGCCATAAGAACCTGGCAAGTACCCAAAAGCTAAGTCTATTCCATGTTACCGTTGCTAGTAATAGCTGTCTTTTTGGCACATAGTGCACAGCGCACAGAGTATCAGAATTTCCCTAAACCTGGGAATTCCAGAGAGAGTTAGTCACCCCTCACTGGGCACAAAGAGGACTCCTTTCATCTCCCAGTTGAGCTTACACTCTGGGAAGGAAGGGAAGTTGGAGACCTTTTCTGGGTTCCTGCCCCCAAAAACTTGTAAGTTCTTTTAGGGCCTTATTAGAGTGCAGTTCACACCTGGGGATGGGGTTACACTTACAAGAAAATATATATCTAAGTAATACTCATAACCTAAAGTTGAATTACCTTTTACTTGTTTCTGATATTTCTGCAGTTCTGGAACCAGAAGCCCACTGAAAGGTCCAAGGCAGCCAACTGCATTGGCTATGTCTTCATCGTCCAAATCATTCTCCTCATCACTATCTCGAGTTTTGTTCAGCCTTCTGTGAACAAGAATGTGTTGAACAAAAAGCAGTATTTTGTTGTCAACATGCAAGAAAATGTATTTACAAACTGCTTGACTATCCGCAATATCCATGCTGGTCAAACTGTGTTCTCGGTCATTTAGGGTCTATGCACAGTGCTGCATTAGCACTAGCCCAATGGCTGTTTACTGCCACACAGAGGGACCAGAGATGGATTTCTGACTCAGTTCTTCCACTCCAGGGCTCAACTAGGCCTGGGGATGCTAGTGGCCAGATTTAGCACTCATGACTGCAGGGTTCTAGAAAGAGCTGTGGTGTGTGGCCCCTGGCTGAAGAATGTTGCTGCCAAACTGGACTAAACTAAGTTGCAAAGGGATGTAAAACAGGAGAAAAATCCCTAGGTGGTTCCTAGCTCTGGTTCTAACGGAGCTAAAAGGACCAAAAGAGCAGAAGAAAAATGCTGGGTCAAGTGCCCTCTTCCAACACACAATGGTACAAAAATGCAACTAGTATATTCAGCTTTAAAGGTCCAATATTGTAATTATATGCACAGTACATCAATGTTACCATGGTCATGTTAAAACACAGGGTAGAAGGAGTAGTGCTATCGCATTCTGAAGAAGAGGACTCTCTGGACTAAGTGGGTCAAAATAAAAGAGCCAGATAGTGAAGAGAA
This sequence comes from Rhinatrema bivittatum, assembly GCF_901001135.1. NCBI lineage: Eukaryota > Metazoa > Chordata > Amphibia > Gymnophiona > Rhinatrematidae > Rhinatrema > Rhinatrema bivittatum. The sequence continues at coordinate 124,303,501 of NC_042623.1, forward strand.
CACCCCCCCCCCCCCCCAAATCCACTCCCAGGCAGTAAAAAAAAAAAAAAAAAAAAAAGGTCTCCAGGCCTAGTTCTCCCCCTCACCAAAGTATAAAATCAGCTGATACTCTCTCTCCTGCCAGACGTCTTTGTCAGATGCATGGGGGGGGGGGGGGGGGGGTTTAAGTGATGTGTCTTGGGAGACACAGGTCTTTTGCTGTACTTCAGGTAAGAAAGGTTGTCATCATGGTCCTTTATCTTTTAGCAAGGGGGGAAACAGGGGTGGCTAAAGAGTCATCTTTTGTGGGTTACATAGGCTGTGTTAATACTTGTTACATATTAATGATGGGCAGATCATCACTTAATATCTAATTAGCCAATTTTAATTTTTTTCCCTAATTTGCAAGCACTTCAGTGTTACCTTTCAGGAAGCAGTGGTAACGCTAACATGTGGGATAAAACACATTAACGCAGCTTTGTACATCCACATTTCCACATTACCCAGCATTAAACATGAGCCTTAATGCTAGCACTATTAACAGATATCTTAGATGTGAACACATTAAGACAACATTCTACATTTAGTACTTTCCTGCATGCCATTGTGTGATAAACTAAGGCTAATCTCTGTCTTATATAAATAAGTATTTCTATTAGCAATAGGTTTCCGGTTGTCCTGAAAAGCACATTTCTGCAATTTCTTTACCAACTCGGATGGTTTTGAGCTGAAGACACTAATTAAAATATATTAATAGTGATCAGTCTACATCAATGGCTCAACATGGTGTTTCTCAATCTTCAGAATAAAATCAATGTGCGTTAAAATAAATTTGACTTGCTTAAAAATGTTTGCACAAATTATAAAACATAGGCTCTTATGTCATGGTTTTATATAATATCTGTATGTCACTTTAGAAAAAAGTGAAGCAGTGACATTTACGTAGCTGCAGCTAATGCTGAGTTCTCTGTACAATTAAGGCATCCCTCTAATTTCTTGCTCCTCTGAAATTCTAACCTCTACCTCACCCCCATTCTCATCCCTACCTCCATCCTCCTCAGTTTAGTTCTTTAGCTGATTTGCAAGCATTTCAAATATGGCTAGTTTAAACAGATAAAAGTCCACATTTTATGGATATTATTCACTTACCCTGATATTGAAGCTGATTTTACTGGTGCAGGAAATGGAGTAATGTTGTATGTATACTTCTCTCTTAATTCCAACAGTTGAGGGAATGGAAATTGAGCCATAGAATAAACAGTCTAAAAATAAAACAAAATGGGCCTCCTCAGATACCACTTAAAGGTCCATATTTATTTGCTGACTGGATAGCAAAGTTAGGGCCTGATTCACACTAAGGCATTTCTCCCATTCTGTATGTATGGGAAAATGCCTTGATGAATCAGTCCTTTAGCCAGATAAACTTATCTGGCTAACTTTGAAGGTAAATTCAATAGTACAGCTGCACTATTGAATATAGCTGGCTATCAACTTAGCCGGCTAACTTTAAGACAGTTCTTTGGCCCAACCAGACTTAAGGGGTTATTTTCTAAACCGTATCGCATGCGAAAAGAGCCTTTTCGCATGCGATATGATGCAAATTAGGGGGAGGGGAGGAATCAGGGCAGGGAAAGGAGGAGTCAGCGGTATTTTCGCTGCTGGCGATAATGCTACTAACATTATCGTCGGCAGTAGCACGCTGAATAACTACACCTTTTATGGTGTCGCTATTCGCAGTGGTGCGAAGGCTGCAGGCTTTTGCAGGCCCGCCCCCCCCATTTTCGCAGGATTCACCATTCTGTGAAAGAATGGTGAATCCAGGCCTTAGCTGACTAACTCAAATTCTCCTAGTTATGTTCCTTATGTTCCCAGAGTGCCACTAACTTAGGCCTAGATTCATCACGATCGCCCACTTAGCACCAATGAAATAGGAGAAGCTATTTCTGGCGCTACTGTCGGCAATAATGTGTGAAACATTATCACCCTCGGTGCTACTAGCCCCTCATTATTTCTAACCCTGCCCAAACTCCTCCCTTCATCTTAATTTACATATTCAAAGCACGATGCGGTAATTATGGAAACGCATGCGATAAGGCTCTATCGCAATTTGAAGAATGACCCATTAAGCTGGCTAGAATTTAGCTGTTTAAGTGCCCAAATCATTATTTAGCTGGATAACTTCTGAGTTACCAGGCTAAATGCTTTTCAATATGGACCTCTCAGAGTCTATTTTCAATGTACAACATAGTAAAATTACACAGAATAAATGTGAATAAATATTTACATATGCAAGATGAAAATAAACTTAAGATATATATCATTTTTCAGCAAGAAATATTAGCATAAAGTATGGAATAATTGCAATTTAAAGAACACTGGGAACATTACATGAAATTAAAACTACCATATCAAACAAAATGTATATATTCTCATGTTACTATAAAAGGTGCAATCAAATCAAAGATTAGAAGGCGTAGAGACTGGCAGCATGAGAAAATGAATATAACAAAGTCAAATACTGTCTGACAATAGGGCTTACAGTGAAAAAAGCGTGACCCCAATGCATGACCATTAACAGCAGAGTAAAAAACAGAAGCACGGCAACAACGTAACTAGGCTCTCCTAACAATATATTTATTAAATAAATACACATGTATCTACAGAACGCAAGTACACACATTTTTCTATCAAGCTGAATGCCTTGTGAACCATTGTAATATTTCATTTTATTTTTTAGCATACTTGCATAAACAAAAATGCATGTTTATATATATTTGTACAGATACACACATTAAAAAGGAGGTGGTCTTAATAGTTCGTTTCTAGCACAAAATAAGCCAGCATTTGGGATTTAATGAAAAGAAAATACAGTTTAAAATATTTCTTTGGCTTTTCAATTGTGTATGCTGCAAAATTATTTCAAGAAAGATTTAAAAATATATATATATATATATTAATGTCACTGTATTCCTACATTTCAAAACCTACTGTATTCCTACATTTCAAAATACCTACTGAACAATTGTATGAGTCACTGGGGATTAATTGGGAATTTTCTAATTTGTTTGGGGGAAAAATGAATTCATTGTGCACAGGTAATTATGATGAAACCTAACTGAGCTACACATACGCTGAAATTTCCACATATTACAATTCCAGTCATTATCATTGGTAAGCAGATAGTCCAGGTTTTCTTGGTAACCTCTTAGCTGCCTGCTCCAACCTCTGGCGACTCTGGCGACTCTGCCAGATCTCTTGGCTCAGAAACTGAGACCATGGGCTTCACACATTAGCAACACTGCATAATGCTCTCTCTTCCTCAGTCAACAGCAGTGGAATAGTTGTGGGACATGCCACAGTAGGACAGTAAAAGATGCACATGTGCTGTCCCTGTCAAACCTTTCTTTGTGGTTCACCTTCTCCCAAATAGCGCATGCTTCTGGTTTAAAAAGAAAGCATATGCTCAGCGAAAAGGGGGTGGGTGTAGTGAGAGTGAGCATGCAGATCTCTCACTGTCTCTGCATCAAATTATTACTATTGCTGTTCAGAGGTGCGAAGAGTGTGAGGGTGAGAGACAGACTGAGATGGAGGCTCATGGAAGAGAAAAAAAAAAGGAAGGTGCAAGAATAAAATTAAGAGATGAAGACTCGGGGGTGTGGCCAAGATGGCGGCGGTGTAGCAGCACCGCTCAGACGCTCTCCATTTTCCAACAACTTCTTTGCCGGAGAATATCCGAATATGCCCCCGAAAAGGAAAGGTCGGGTTCCCGTGTATCCTGCAGCGCCATCCCTTCCACCCGGACAGCGAACGATAGCGGAGCTGACTGCAAACTATTCAAGATTGGAGGTGACACGCTCCGCGGAGGTAACCACAGGAGGAGTCATGGTTGACCCTGGAGAAACCACCTTGAGCCCTCCAGACCCCAGGACACCTCCAGTGCCGGTCCCCAGAGACTCCTCGAGCCCGGTGAGTGCTATATTAGTCCCTAACGGGGAGCTGGCTACAGCAGCAGGAACCACCGCGGGGAGCGGGAGAGAAAATGCAGGCCTGGAGGAGACAGGAGAAGGGATGGCAGGGCTGCAGGCGGCAAGCTTGAATTTGGACTCTGTTTCCACTATGAATGCCTTTAATGGCGAAGATTTCTTTAAGTTCGAGCCCGAAGCAGGGAATGCCTTATTCCCTAAACCGGAGGTTGTATCCATGGATGCTCTCTGGGAGCTGATAACCAAAATGGGGATGGCACTATACAAAGTCGCTCAACAGCAAACAAATGTGACCCAGAAAATTGGAGATTTTACTCATGAATATAATGCAAAATATTTAGAACACCAACAAAAGATTTTGAGGTTGGAAGAGCAAGTAAAGAAGTCCCAGGATATGCAAGCAGCTATGCTGAAAGATCGTATCGCCATTAATAGGAAATTGGAACAGCTTGAAAATAAATCAAGGAATTTAAACCTTAGATTTATAAATTTCCCAAAGGTTATGGGCGAACAACCGAGAGTAACTTTGAGGAAATACATGGTGGAAATTTTGAAGATAGCACCTGAAAATATTCCAGCTTTGAATAAGGTGTATTTCATGCCTCATGTAAGGCCTAGAGGAGAAGAAGCTGCTCCAGAGCTTGATCTTGCTAACTTAACAACTTTTCTAGAGAATTCAATGCCGGAAGTAATAGAGAGATCTACTCTCTTGGTTTCTTTTATCTATTCACAAGACCTCAGTCTAGTAATGAGGAATTATTTCTCAAATATGAGAGCAGAATTCATGGGTAAAGCAGTGCAGGTCTTCCCAGATTTGGCACAGGCCACCCAGGAGAGAAGGCGGGGGTTTCTGTCAATGAGACAGGACGCCCGCTTGTTGGGGGCAAGCTTTGTACTCAGGTATCCTTGTCGATGTATATTAAAGCTAGACAATGTTACTTATGTTTTCTTTGTACCTGAACAAATGAAAGAATTAATAGAGAATAGGAAAAGATTACTTCCCAACCCCCCAGCCCAGGATGCTTCAGATGTGGAGTCATAGAAAAGGAAGAATAGTTGTCATTAACCGTTAAGCTTTTTCTTAAGTAAAAGTTTTCTTAAGAATTCTCCTCATTTGTTTCTGGCTGTAACACCCTCTGCTTATATTTGGGGGTCAAATTTATTTGAAAATGTTATTATTCTTATTGTAACTGTGAAAGTTGTAAAATGGAGATGGATTGTTTCTCATGTTTCTGTACAAAGTGATAATCCTTTGAAAAATTTGTTTAAATTAATAAAAATAAAATTAAAAAAAAAAGAGATGAAGACTGGAAAGGGCATGAAAGAGAAGGAGAAATGGAAATCTGGAAGAGTAAAAGAACCATACTGCAAAGTTGGAGATAGGAGAAAGTGTCAGATATGAGGACATGCAAAGAAGGAAGAGAAATAAAGTGCTGAAAGATAGAGGTGCATAGAAGGAAGATCAAGAGAAGTGTTATGGAAAAATAAAAGTCAGAACAATGAGGGTAATGGAGGATTCTCAACTAGGAAAATGAATTAGGAGAAAACAAAGTCTTGGAACAGTGCAATACGAAAAGAACACATACAAAGGTAGGAATAGCCCTTTAATTTCAGGTTAAAAAGCAAATTGTTACATGTAAAGGTTTTAAATTCTCTTTTTAGTACATCAGATTCAGGTTACTTTATTGGCATCATAATTTTACATGTGTTGCCAAAGTAATACAGAATGATTAAAATGAAAAGGGGAACAAAAGAAAGGAAGAAATTACAAAATAATATTAAAGTTACAGGTTATGAAAAGTACAATATTAGGGACATGTCTCAGGTTTTGGTGCTGGTCTATGTTATCTCTGGTTAGATTTCATTTCTGGCCTGGTAGCAGGATACCACATATTTGCTGCTATAGCTGCTGTTTCTCTTATTTCTCCCAGGATTATACAGTTTTTCCTTCTGTTTGTGAGAAAGTTTCATTTTCTGTGTCAGTTTTGGGAAATGTGCATCCCTAATCTTTGTATTTTCCACAGCACAGGAGGACAAGCATTTCTGTTTCTATTTCTCTGGTGTTAGTTTCATTGCATAGTATTATAAATAACAGCAGATAAAGATCAAATGGTCCATTCAGTAAACCCATCAAGTTGCTGACAATAGTAAATGCCGTTCTATGGTGGTTATCCCCATACAGAAATTTTACATCTAAAGTTAACATAGTGACTAAAACAGCAACCATACCCGATAAAAATAATAAATCAAAAGAGTTTAATAGAACATCAAATAGTTAAAAACTAATCAGCATATGATTCATAACCGGAATATAGATACGACACGTATATACCACACAGTTTTGGGGGAATTGCAGGGATAATTACAGCAAAGGGCCTTGGAGAGCTATCACTTTGCGGAATATAATTTTTTTCGTTTTGGGAACAAAACTGGAAAATTACTAGCAAATCTTGTTAGAACACGACGAAGCAAAACCCATATTGAGAAATTGAAAACCCCTCAAGGAACTTGGGCTATTAAGGAAGAGGATACTGGGGAGACCTTCCGTTTATTTTATGCTCACCTATACTCAGAGGATCGTATAGAGGGTGAAATAGAGAACCAATTTTTCAGAAATTTATCCCTCCCAAAACTCACTCCATTACAATTAGATATGCTTAATAAACCAATTACTCAATCTGAACTTAATAAGGTCATTCAGAACAGTAAGGTGGGTAAGGCTCCTGGGCCTGACGGGTTATATGATTATTTTAAAAAGCCACATTTCAGAACCATTATGTGAATTTTTTCAAAGCAGCTTGGAGATTGGGGCTTTTCCCCGCCGGATTTTAACAAGGCATACATTACAGTCCTACCTAAACCAGGAAAGGATCTGTCTCAAGCAGCATCTTATTGCCCAATATCATTACTAAACTGTGATCTTAAGTTGCTGGCTAATGTGTTGGCCTCCAGAATTAGTGCAGTCCTTCACACCTTATCTCAAATAATCAAGTCGGGTTTGTGAAAGGTAGATCAGCTAGCTCTCATATAGTGAATCTCACTACGGCCATGGCCTATTGCTCATCCCACCAGATAGAGTCCATGGCCGTCAGTTTTGATTCGGAAAAGGCCTTTGACAGAGTGGCATGGCCCTATCTTTTTTCAGTTTTGGGTAGATTTGGATTCACTGGCAATATTTTGCAATATATAAAGCTCCTCTATTACAACCCAACATCTCACCTTTTGGTTAATAGTTCTATTACTTCCTCTTTCACACCACAACGAGGGGTTCGGGAAGGATGCCCTTTGTCACTCTTACTGTACATACTGTCCCTAGACCCTTTATTACGTGTGATCGCTGCAGATTCAGCCATTAAAGGACTTGAAGTGGAGAATACCTCCTTCAAAATTGTGGCGTTTGCCGACGATTTACATATTTTCCTGACAGATCCAGTAGCATCTCTTCCTTATGTCTTAAATCATCAAAATGAGTTTGGGTTCTTTTCAGGCCTCAAAATTAACAGGGATAAGTTGGAAGCAATGCCAGTGTATGGAAAGTTGATTACGGCCTGGGGAGAGACCTTCCCTTTACGATGGGCAAATTCACACATCAAATACTTAGGTATATTAGTTCCCTCTGCCATTGCCAACATCTATCACATCAACATACGTCCCACGCTGAAAAATCTTAAGGAACGTTTGTTGCGATGGTCATACCTACCCCTTTCATTAACAGGACGGTTGCATTTGTTCAAAATGAACGAATTGCCTAGATGGTTATACATACTGCAAATGCTCCCGGTTTGGCTGCACAGAGTAGATCTTTTGGAAATACAGACTGCGTTACGACAGTTTTTATGGCAGGGGCATAAAGCATGCATTGCTCTCCAATGGTTGCAGGAGTCGTTGAACAGGGGAGGATTGGTGTGTCCCGATCTTAAAAAATATAACCTTGTGTGTATGTTACAACATATTAAGAACTGGTTTAATGGGACGTCTTTTCACTCATCCCACATACATTTACAAGCATGGTTTATAGGGATGGCGTTGCCTGCACTCATTCAAATGCCACCATGTTCTATTCCAGTCATTTTTAAGAATTTTCTCGTTTTAGAGTCTGGTAGGAAAGCTTGGTATTTTTTTATGGGCCATTAAGGGTACCCCTGGTATACTGACACCTATGCTCCCGATATGTGGTAACCCCCATTATACACCAGGACTGACTAGCACTACCTTCAGAAGATGGGAGGAGAAAGGCTTAAAATTTATAGGACAATTGGTTAATTTGTCACAGCAACATTTACACATTTCAAGAATTACAGGACAAATATGGTCTATTAAATTCTGATTTGTTTAATTATATACAAGTCAGACGTTATGTTACAACAGTAGGGTTCCAACGTCATGCCCTCTCAGATTATGGATTTTTAGAAATCCTCCTCCTCAGCCCTTCTCAGGGAAAACTCAAATGTACCCTTCTTGTAAAGGCTGTAGATCATGGTCGTCCGGAATCCCTGTTAGAGGTTATTGCACACAAGTGGGCCAACAGCCTAGCACTCGAGATATCTACTACTGATGTTAAACACTACTTGCAAAAATCCCAAAAATTTTGGAAAATTCGAATTTACAGGAAATACAATTTAAATTTATATGGCAATACTATTATACGAGGACCTTGGCTTACCAAATAAAGATATGCCCATCTCCCCATTGTCTGAAATGTGATAATGAGATGAGTGACTACTTGCATAGTTTTGGTTTTGCCCCAAGGTACATGCTCTGTAGCAAGGAATCTATGCTCTTTGTTCAAGATTGTTTGACATACCGATATCTGACAACCCACGTTTCTGGTTGTTTGGATTGCTCCCCGACTCGCAGCAGAAGTCACCCAAAGCACCACATAGGTTTATGGAGCTAGCGGCTGTACTGGCGAAACAATTCTCTCAGTGTGGCTCTCTAATAAAGCTCCACAATCCCATCACTGGTTAAATAAAATGTTTAAATTAGCAGGGTTTGAAGCCCTTACAGCCAAGCAGGTATCCGCAAGAAAACAAAAAGAGAACAGATATTTGGGGTTCCTTTCTGGATCATTATTCAGGTATAAACACAGTTCAAGGTGGAGGTAATATACTGCAAACACAGAGAGATTAGAGTAATAAGCTTTATTATATCCAACAGGCAATCTTATCTTATCATGGTATCTTTATGAAATAATTGTCATAGAGCTAGGGGGAAAATAGGGGAGTGGGAGGGAAACTGGGATGCAGAAAATTGGTTGCAAATGTTTTTGTGAATATACTCTATATTTGTATTGATACACATTCTATTGTTGGTATTTGTATATTTGTTATTCAAATAAACATCTTTAAACAAAAAAAACCAACCCTCATAAAAATGTTCCAAATACCCATTAAATATTTCAAAACAGACATCAAACAATACCCAATAATTAAAACTAGTAAGGATTTTATTGATTTATGATTTTATTTATTTATTTGAATTTCCCACTCTCCATACCTGGGACATTTTGATTTCCAGATGTTCTGAGATTGTCATAGATTAGCAGGAAGCAAGGAATAGGATTGTTGCACACATGTGCTCTCCCTCATCTGCATTCACATATTTTCTCACCAATCCATAATCACATACTCTCTCATCCATACAAACAGTGCTTGCTCTCTATCTCACCTATATACACACATATATGCTCTCTCTCATTCACCCATATACACACACATGTACTCACCGTCATTGGCTCCCTCACTGGTTGCCTCAAAAACACACAGCCCACCAGGTAAGCTCATATTCATTCACACACAGAGACCCCCTGGAAGACTCATATTCCATTCTTATCCTCCCAACCCACCCCCAGGGTAGTGTACGATTCAATGTCTCACATTCACACAGCTTCCCCATGCAGGCACCCATTCTCTCATACATACACCCCTCCCTCTCAATTCATTCTCTCACACACACACACACACACACCCCCAAGGCAGACTGCCATTTATTCACACACACACACCCCCACACCCCCCCCCCAAGGCAGACTGCCATTTATTCACACACACACATATATATATCCAAGGCAGGCTGCCATTTATTCACACACACACACACACCCCCATATATCCAAGGCAGGCTGCCATTTATTCACACACACACACACACACCCAAGGCAGGCTGTCATTTATTCACACACACACACCCATACCCAAGGCAGGCTGCCATTTATTCACACACTCACACACACACACACACACACCCACCCAAGGCAGGCTGCCATTTATACACACACACACACACACACCCCTACCCAAGGCAGGCTGCCATTTATTCACCCCCCCCCCACACACACACCCCCAAGGCAGGCTGCCATTTATTCACACACACACACACAAACACACACCTACCCAAGGCAGGCTCCCATTTATTCACCCACCCACCCACACATCTACCCAAGGCAGGCTGCCATTTATTCACCCACAAACAGGAAGGAAGGAAGGAAGGCAAATTGATTACCGTCATGGTTAAAAGGTGAGGTGAAAGAGGCTATTTTAGCCAAAAAACATCCTTCAAAAATTGGAAGAAGGATCCATCTGAAGAAAATAGGATAAAACATAAGCATTGTCAAGGTAAGTGTAAAACATTGATAAGACAGGCGAAGAGAGAATTTAAAATGAAGTTGGCCATAGAGGCAAAAACTCATAATAAAAACTTTTTAAAATATATCCAAAGCAAGAAACCTGTGAGGGAGTCGGTTGGACCATTAGATGACAGAGGGGTTAAAGGGGCTCTTAGGGAAGATAAGGCCATTGCAGAAAGAGTAAATTAATTCTTTGCCTCCATGTTTACTAATGAGGATGTTGGGGAGATACCAGTTCCAGAGATGGTTTTCAGGGGTGATGACTCAGACGAACTGAACGAAATCACTGTGAACCTGGAAGATGTAGTAGGCCAGATTGACAAACTAAAGAGTAGCAAATCACCTGGACCGGATGGTATGCATCCTAGGATTCTGAAGGAACTAAAAAATGAAATTTCTGATCTATTTGTTAAAATTTGTAACCTATCATTAAAATCATCCATTGACTGGAGGGTGGCCAATGTAACCCCAATATTTAAAAAAGGCTCCAGGGGCAATCCGGGTAACTATAGACCAGTGAGCCTGACTTCAGTGCCAGGAAAAATAGTGGAAACTATTCTCAAGATCAAAATCGTAGAGCATATAGACAGACATGATTTAATGGGACACAGTCAACATGGATTTACCCAAGGGAAGTCTTGCCTAACAAATCTGCTTCATTTTTTTGAAGGGGTTAATAAACATGTGGATAAAGGTGAACCAGTAGATGTAGTGTATTTGGATTTTCAGAAGGCGTTTGACAAAGTCCCTCATGAGAGGCTTCTACGAAAACTAAAAAGTCATGGGATAGGAGGCGGTGTCCTTTCGTGGATTACAAAGTGGTTAAAAGACAGGAAACAGAGTAGGATTAAATGGTCAATTTTCTCAGTGGAAAAGGGTAAACAGTGGAGTGCCTCAGGGATCTGTACTTGGACCAGTGCTTTTCAATATATATATAAATGATCTGGAAAGGAATATGACGAGTGAGGTTATCAAATTTGCGGATGATACAAAATTATTCAGAGTAGTTAAATCACAAGCAGACTGTGATACATTACAGGAGGACCTTGCAAGACTGGAAGATTAGGCATCCAAATGGCAGATTAAATTTAATGTGGACAAGTGCAAGGTGTTGCATATAGGGAAAAATAACTCTTGCTGTAGTTACACTATGGCGCAAACCTTTAAAAAGGAGATAGAGCAGCTTTTAAACTAGAACAAAGGGGAAAGCCGACAGTCGCTCAGCAGCGCATGGTTCGGAGAGATGTATCTTTAAAGGATACTAATGATGCATTAGAATTAGGGCATCCCGACAGTGAGGTTCCAATAATTAGAAAAGTAGTCCAAGTGCCTGTAACTAAAAACTCACCTGAGCTAAAAAATTCTAACTTATCCCTATCAATTAAAAAACAGAATAAAAATACAAACAAAAAACAAACTTTGAAATGTTTGTATGCTAATGCCAGAAGTCTAAGAAGTAAGATGGGAGAATTAGAATGTATAGCAGTAAATGATGACATAGACTTAATTGGCATCTCAGAGACATGGTGGAAAGAGGATAACCAATGGGACAGTGCTATACCGGGGTACAAATTATATCGCAATGACAGAGAGGAGCAGTCGGGAGGAGGGGTGGCGCTTTATGTCCGGGATGGCATAGAGTCCAACAGGATAAACATCCTGCATGAGACTAAATACAAAATTGAATCTTTATGGGTAGAAATCCCTTGTGTATCAGGGAAGACTACAGTGATAGGGGTATACTACCGTCCACCTGGTCAAGATGGTGAGATGGACAGTGAAATGCTAAGAGAAATTAGGGAAGCTAACCAAATTGGTAGTGCAGTAATAATGGGAGACTTCAATTACCCCAATATAGACTGGGTAAATGTATCATCGGGTCACGCTAGAGAGATAACGTTCCTGGATGGAATAAATGATAGCTTTATGGAGCAATTGGTTCAGGAACCGACGAGAGAGGGAGCAATTTTAGATCTAATTCTCAGTGGAGCACAGGACTTGGTGAGAGAGGTAACGGTGGTGGGGCCGCTTGGCAATAGTGATCATAATATGATCAAATTTGATTTAATGACTGGAAAAGGAACAGTGTGCAAATCCAAGGCTCTCGTGCTAAACTTTCAAAAGGGAAACTTTGATAAAATGAGAAAAATTGTTAGAAAAAAACTGAAAGGAGCAGCTACAAAAGTAAAAAATGTCCAAGAGGCGTGGTCATTGTTAAAAAATACCATTCTAGAAGCACAGTCCAGATGTATTCCACACATTAAGAAAGGTGGAAAGAAGGCAAAACGATTACCGGCATGGTTAAAAGGGGAGGTGAAAGAAGCTATTTTAGCCAAAAGATCTTCATTCAAAAATTGGAAGAAGGATCCAACAGAAGAAAATAGGATAAAGCATAAACATTGGCAAGTTAAATGTAAGACATTGATAAGACAGGCTAAGAGAGAATTTGAAAAGAAGTTGGCTGTAGAGGCAAAAACACAGTAAAAACCTTTTTAAATATATCCGAAGCAGAAAGCCTGTGAGGGAGTCAGTTGGACCGTTAGATGATCGAGGGGTTAAAGGGGCACTTAGAGAAGATAAGGCCATCGCGGAAAGATTAAATGATTTCTTTGCTTCGGTGTTTACTGAGGAGGATGTTGGGGAGGTACCCGTAATGGAGAAGGTTTTCATGGGTAATGATTCAGATGGACTGAATCAAATCACGGTGAACCTAGAAGATGTGGTAGGCCTGATTGACAAACTGAAGAGTAGTAAATCACCTGGACCGGATGGTATACACCCCAGAGTTCTGAAGGAACTAAAAAATGAAATTTCAGACCTATTAGTAAAATTTGTAACTTATCATTAAAATCATCCATTGTACCTGAAGACTGGAGGATAGCAAATGTAACCCCAATATTTAAAAAGGGCTCCAGGGGCGATCCGGGAAACTACAGACCGGTTAGCCTGACTTCAGTGCTAGGAAAAATAGTGGAAAGTGTTCTAAACATCAAAATCACAGAACATATAGAAAGACATGGTTTAATGGAACAAAGTCAGCATGGCTTTACCCAGGGCAAGTCTTGCTTCACAAATCTGCTTCACTTTTTTGAAGGAGTTAATAAACATGTGGATAAAGGTGAACCGGTAGATATAGTATACTTGGATTTTCAGAAGGCGTTTGACAAAGTTCCTCATGAGAGGCTTCTAGGAAAAGTAAAAAGTCATGGGATAGGTGGCGATGTCCTTTCGTGGATTGCAAACTGGCTAAAAGACAGGAAACAGAGAGTAGGATTAAATGGGCAATTTTCTCAGTGGAAGGGAGTGGACAGTGGAGTGCCTCAGGGATCTGTATTGGGACCCTTACTGTTCAATATATTTATAAATGATCTGGAAAGAAATACGAGTGAGATAATCAAATTTGCAGATGACACAAAATTGTTCAGAGTAGTTAAATCACAAGCAGATTGTGATAAATTGCAGGAAGACCTTGTGAGACTGGAAAACTGGGCATCCAAATGGCAGATGAAATTTAATGTGGATAAGTGCAAGGTGATGCATATAGGGAAAAATAACCCATGCTATAATTACACGATGTTGGGTTCCATATTAGGTGCTACAACCCAAGAAAGAGATCTAGGTGTCATAGTGGATAACACATTGAAATTGTTGGTTCAGTGTCAAAAAAGCAAACAGAATGTTGGGAATTATTAGAAAAGGAATGATGAATAAAACGGAAAATGTCATAATGCCTCTGTATCGCTCCATGGTGAGACCGCACCTTGAATACTGTGTACAATTCTGGTCGCCGCATCTCAAAAAAGATATAATTGCGATGGAGAAGGTACAGAGAAGGGCTACCAAAATGATAAGGGGAATGGAAAAACTCCCCTATGAGGAAAGACTAAAGAGGTTAGGACTTTTCAGCTTGGAAAAGAGACGACTGAGGGGGGATATGATAGAGGTGTTTAAAATCATGAGAGGTCTAGAACGGGTAGATGTGAATCGGTTATTTACTCTTTCGGATAGTAGAAAGACTAGGGGACACTCCATGAAGTTAGCATGGGGCACATTTAAAACTAATTGGAGAAAGTTCTTTTTTACTCAACGCACAATTAAACTCTGGAATTTGTTGCCAGAGAATGTGGTTCGTGCAGTTAGTATAGCTGTGTTTAAAAAAGGATTGGATAAGTTCTTGGAGGAGAAGTCCATTACCTGCTATTAAGTTCACTTAGAGAATAGCCACTGCCATTAGCAATGGTTACATGGAATAGACTTAGTTTTTGGGTACTTGCCAGGTTCTTATGGCCTGGATTGGCCACTGTTGGAAACAGGATGCTGGGCTTGATGGACCCTTGGTCTGACCCAGTATGGCATTTTCTTATGTTCTTATGTTCCATATTAGGAGCTACCACCCAGGAAAAAGATCTAGGCATCCTAGTGGATAATACTTTAAAATTGTCGGCTCAGTGTGCTGCAGCAGTCAAAAAAGCAAATAGAATGTTAGGAATTATTAGGAAGGGAATGGTTAATAGAACGGAAAATGTCATAATGCCTCTGTATCGCTCCATGGCGAGACTGCACCTTGAATACTGTGTACAATTCTGGTCGCCGCATCTCAAAAAAGATATAGTTGCGATGGAGAAGGTACAGAGAAGGGCAACCAAAATGATAAAGGGGATGGAACAGCTCCCCTATGAGGAAAGGCTGAAGAGGTTAGGGCTGTTCAGCTTGGAGAAGAGACGGCTGAGGGGGGATATGATAGAGGTCTTTAAGATCATGAGAGGTCTTGAACGAGTAGATGTGACTCGGTTATTTACACTTTCGAATAATAGGAGGACTAGGGGGCATTCCATGAAGTTAGCAAGTAACACATTTAAGACTAATCGGAGAAAATTCTTTTTTCACTCAACGCACAATAAAGCTCTGGAATTTGTTGCCAGAGGAGGTGGTTAGTGCAGTTAGTGTAGCTGGGTTCAAAAAAGGTTTGGATAAGTTCTTGGAGGAGAAGTCCATTAATGGCTATTAATCAATAATACTTAGGGAATAGCCACTGCTATTAATTGTATCAGTAGCATGGGTTTTTCTTAGTGTTTAGGTAATTGCCAGGTTCTTGTGGCCTGGTTTTGGCCTCTGTTTGAAACAGGATGCTGGACTTGATGGACCCTTGGTCTGACCCATCATGGCAATTTCTTATGTTCTTACCCAAGTCAGGCTGCCATTTATTCATACACACACCTACCCAAGGCAGGCTGCCATTTATTCACGCACACACACCCACACACCCACATCTACCCAAGGCAGGCTGCCATTTATTCACCCACCCACACACACATCTACCCAAGGCAAGCTGCCATTTTTATTCACCCACCCACACACACATCTACCCAAGGCAGGCTGCCATTTATTCACCCACCCACACACACATCTACCCAAGGCAGGCTGCCATTTATTCACCCACCCACACACACATCTACCCAAGGCAGGCTGCCATTTATTCACCCACCCACACACACATCTACCCAAGGCAGGCTGCCATTTATTCACACATATCTACCCAGGTAGACTCCCATTTATTCACCCACCCACACACACATCTACCCAAGGCAGGCTGCCATTTATTAACACATATCTACCCAGGTAGACTCCCATTTATTCACACTCACACACCCAGGCTGGCTCCCCTCCTATTTGTTTTTTTGTCTGCAGCTTTGGAGGCTCTCTCAATCCTATTCTGCTCGTGTCACCACCACACAGCCCTCTCTCTATTTTTTTGGCCCCCAGTGGGATAAGGTTCACTGGCAGGTGCATAGACGTCTCGCTCTCTGTTTTTTAGCCACACTGGTGGGATAAGGTCTGCCACTGGCTGCAAGGTCCTTCCTATGTCAACTATCAGTATGCACCTATTCCAGCAGTGCCACAATGTTCCTTCGCTTCCTGCCCCACTGACCATATTGTTCCCATTTTAATTAGCCAATGCTAAGGCCACACTGCTCTCCTACCTATGCTCTACTTCTATGCCTCTGAGTAGATCACCATCACTGACCGTTGACACCCAGACTGACATCAACAAAGGCCTGCAATGTCAGGCCATTGACGATATTGTTGCAAGATGCCAGTGGGCCAGAGATAATGGGGCAAACTGAGAACCGGAAAAACCTGTCGGGCCAGGTTTGGCCTGCAGGTTGTAGTTTGCCCACCCCTGCTCTAGCCTCTAGGGATCCACAGTGTATTTTTACTTATTTTAATATCATTTCTGAATTACTTTACAGTTAAAAATTAATCACCCAAAGTAATGTACAAAGGCCACAATTTAAAAAACAAAATTCACATATATTAAACAAAATCATTGAAAATATCACAAAACAAACAGTTCCAGCTCCCGCCCCCTTCAAATTCCTTAGCCTCCCATTGTGAGCTAAGCTAATCATTTTATTGATATGGTACTCTGCAGTTAGCATGAAATTTCAAAATCTGTATTTTCTCTTCTGGGACACATTGATGGCATAAGCACTGACAGAGCCATGCCCTTTGAATTCCATTACTGTTCTCATTTTACCACCTCTTCCAGGAGGGTATTTCAGGCATCTACCAACCTCTCTGAAGAAATATTTTCTGATGTTGGCTTTGAGTCTTCCCCCTGGAGTTTCATATCATGACCCCTAGTTGCACAGTTTCCTTTCCAGCAGAAAAGATTTGATGTTTGAACATCATTAAAATCTTTCAGGTTTCTGAAGGCTGTATCATATCTTTCCTGCATCTCCTCCTCTCCCATAGTTAGACCTTTCAGTCTTTTATCATAGGTCTTCTGATATAGACCAAGCATCATTTTGGTCTCCTTCATCTGGACCGCTTCCATCTAGTCTCTATCCTTTTTGAGATACGATCTCCAGAATTAAACACAGTACTCCAGGTGAGGCCTCACCAAGGACATCATCACCTCCTTTTTCCAGCTGGTGGTTCTTCTCTCTATTCAGCCCAGCATCCTAGCTACCAAATTGTTTTCTTAAATCACTTTAATTTTCTCTACTCCTTCAGGAATGTCTATTTAGTTGCAGAATTTACTATCATCTGAAAAAAGACAAGCTTTTCCTTCTAACCCCTTTGCAATGTTACTCTAAAAGATAATGAACAGATCCAGTCCCAAAAATGATCCGTGAGGCACTCCACTTAACACTGTTCTCTCTTCAGAGTAGGTTTCTATTTACCATTACACACTGTCTTTTGTCAGTCATCCAATTTGTATTGCACTCAACTACCTTTTCACTCACTCCTAGGCTTCTCATTTTATTCATCAGCCTCCTGTGTGGGATCATATCAAAAGCTTTGCTGAAATCCAAGTAAATCACAGAGAGTGCTCATCCTAGTCACCCAATAATAATAATAAAAAAAATCTGATTAGTCTGACAGGACCTTCCATTGGTGAGACCATGCTATTTTGAGTCCAGCAATCCACCAGACTGTAGACAGTTCACTGTCGTTTCTTTCAGCAGAGTCTCCATAATTTTACCACCAGTGAGATA
Organism: Rhinatrema bivittatum; assembly: GCF_901001135.1. Lineage (NCBI taxonomy): Eukaryota > Metazoa > Chordata > Amphibia > Gymnophiona > Rhinatrematidae > Rhinatrema > Rhinatrema bivittatum. The sequence continues at coordinate 124,321,590 of NC_042623.1, forward strand.
AAGCTTGTAGTTTCCAGTCTCCTCTCTGCTACCACTGAAGCTGAACAACTGCTTTTCTCCAATCTTGCAGCATCACTCCAGTTTCCAAGGATCTATTAAACAGGTCAGGGGTGGATTTCAGGTAAAGATTGGCCAGGGGATTTCCCCCCAAAACTGGCCCAGAAGATACTCCGTGGTCTGCAGAGCACAGCTCTGTCGCAGACGTGCTCGACAGACCACATGACCAGAGCGACCGGCCCACCGGGGGATGCCCGATCCCCAGATAGACCAATCTGCCCTGGAACAGGTCTTTCAGTGGACTCTCCAGTACATCTGTGAACTTCTTTAGTATCCTGGGATGTACCCAATCTGGCCTCATGGCCTTGTCCACTTTCAGTTATCCTAGCTCTTCCCATATGTTCTCATCTGTAAATGGGGTTTCGGCTACCCCTCTCCCAATCATGCTCTTGTCAACCAGCATCAGTCCTCCTCCATTGTCTTCTTTATTGAATACCAAACTTATGTATTTAATGTTTCTGCTATTTCTTCATCTTTCTCCACATTTTGCACCTTGTCTCCTTTCAATTTTACTATACCACCTTGGGCCCTCCTTATCACCGCGGGATTCCAGTTCAGTTTTTGTCTACATCTATTTCTATTCTGCAATCACTTATTCTGTATTTGGTGTGGCTCTGGTCTGTTTTTTCCATTTATGATCGAGGTGAGATATTCTCTACTGTGTATTTTCTGTTTAAGGATCTGCAGCAGTCCTTTCAATCTTTTTATCCATTTGCATTTCACAATAGGCGGTATATTGGTATTATAGGGCACACTGCAATATTTACATTGCCACCTTTTTGGAGGCCAAATTGAAGCAGACTTCTGGGTGTTAGTGGTGGTTTGGTACTGTAGGTTTGTTACATATTTATTTGATTTATATTCCACCTATATTGATAGCTATCATGCTAAGCAGATTGCAGAAAGTTCAAAAATACAATACATCACTACATAAAAATAAAATATAACATACATCACAATTTAAATTCAAATTAATTTTTAAATGCCTCAGTGAATAAAATGCTTTGGTTTTTTTTACAGCCTTTCAAAACAGTTTAAGATCAGTTAACCCATGAATATTATCAGACAAATTATTCCAAGGTTTAGCACCCCCAATAGATAAAGACCTCCACTTGGTATTTTGAAAATGCAGTTCTAAAAGAATTTTATGACTTGAGCCCTGTCAGGAACATACAATTTGAGCATAGGTGCTGAATGTGTTTTTCCAGGGTTTTGTGTTAGTGTTACTTCATAGAGTAACAAAACACAAGAGCTTCTAGTGCAAATCCCTCTAACAAGAATATGGATGTATAAGCCGATAATCTAATGTCCAGTATTACTTGTCTTGGGGAATGACCGTTTATAGGTACATACTCGCTAGCAAGCCTAATACCACTGCTTTGCTCTGTGTATAAACAACCGAGAAAATATTTTAAAAGAATTTTATCTTTTATACAAATAAAATCTTAGTTTATAGATCGCTTATTCCACCATTCCTTTAAGTACCTAATGTGAAATATATTCATATTAATATTTGTATAAAGTAGTCCTGATGGAACCTAGAAAAATGCGACCAAAAAGGTGGAGGGTCTTCATCAAATGACTTATGAGGAGAGATTGAAGAATCTAAATATGTACACCCTGGAGGAAAGGAGGAGCAGGGGTGATATGATACAGACTTTCAGATACTTGAAAGGTTTTAATGATCCAAAGACGACAAACCTTTTCCATTGCAAAAAAAATCAGCAGAACCTGGGGTCACGATTTAAAACTCCAAGGAGGAAGACTCAGAACCAATGTCAGGAAGTATCTCTTCATGGAGAGGGTGGTGGATGCCTGGAATGCCCTTCCGGAGGAAGTGAAGACCAAAACTGTGAAGGATTTCAAAGGGGCATGGGATAAATACTGTGGATCCATAAAGTCTAGAGGAAGTGAATGAAGAGAAGAGGCATGTGGGTGGCTTGCGGGAATGACGGCTACTACCTGGAGATGAATATCAGTATTCAATAAACATACACACGGTTAATATGACTCCAACATTGCTCTATGCTTCAACGGCAAGAGGAAATGTGGAAAAAAGGATTTGCATCCACATAAAAGCAGGGAAATAGCTTGCTTGTTACGGTGTTTACTACCCCAAACCAAAAATGCCTGATACTTCACTTTCAATGCATATCCAGCATAGCTCTATGCTTCAACGGCAGGGGGAATGAAGAAAAGATGTTTTATATTCGGACATCTACCAACAAGGACTGAATTACATAGTCTGAGTACTACCCCAAATCAAGCCTGATACTTCACTTAGAATACATATCCAGCGCAGCTCACTGCTCCACTGGCAGGGGGAATGAAGATAAGAGGATTTATACTCAAACAACCAACAAGGACTGAATTGCACAGGCTGGGTAAACAAGCGTGGGAGTAGCTTGTTTATTACGGCGTTTACTACCCCAAACCAATTAGCTGGATACTTCACTTAGATGCAGCTCTAGCACTGCTATCTACAATGGCAGGGCGGGGGGTGGGGTGGAAGGGAAATAGAACCAAAAAAATTATTTAAAGGGGCAAGAGTAACAGAAAAGTATGAAAAGAAAAAAAGTGTGAAAGCTTGCTGGGCAGACTGGATGGACAGTTTGGTCTTCTTCTGCCGTCATTTCTATGTTTCTATATGCAGCAGTTCTATTAGACCTGAAAATCACACTTCTCTTGTTACTTATTCACAAATCTTCCATCTGATATGCTCCTTCCAATATTCTAGGGATGTGAATCGTTTTTTGACGATTTAAAATATCGTCCGATATATTTTAAATCGTCAAAAATCGTTAGAGCCGCGATACAATAACAATTCCCCCGATTTATCGTCAAAAAATCGTAAATCGGGGGAAGGGGGAGGGCGAAAAAACCGGCACACTAAAAAAAAACCCTAAAACCCACCCCGACCCTTTAAAATAAATCCCCCACCCTCCCGAACCCCCCCAAAATGCCTTAAATTACCTGGGGTCCAGAGGAAGGGTCCCGCTGTGATCTTCCACTCTCGGACCTCCGGTGCTTGTAGAAATGGCGCCGGCGCTACCTTTGGTTTTTCCGTACGGAAAAATGGTTCGCATGCAGGAAGTCGTTCCCGGACCCCCGCTGGACCCCCAGGGACTTTTGGCCAGCTTGGGGGGCTTCCTGACCCCCACAAGACTTGCCAAAAGTCCCTGGGGGTCCAGCGGGGGTCCGGGAGCGATCTCCTGCCACGAATCATTTTTCCGTACGGAAAAACCAAAGGTAGCGCCGGCGCCATTTCTACAAGCACCAGAGGTCCGAGAGTGGAAGATCACAGCGGGACCCTTCCTCTGGACCCCAGGTAATTTAAAGCATTTTGGGGGGGTTCGGGAGGGTGGGGGATTTATTTTAAAGGGTCGGGGTGGGTTTTAGGGTGCCGGTTTTCCCGCCCTCCCCCCCACTGGACCCCAGGTAATTTAAGGCATTTTGGGGGGGGTTCATGAGGGTGGGGGATTTATTTTAAAGGGTCAGGGTGGGTTTTAGGGATGTTTTAGTGTGCCGGTTTTCGATTTTCACGATATTTAAAAAACCCAAACGGCGACAATCCGATTCCCTCCCCCTCCCAGCCGAAATCAATCATTAAGACGATTGATCACACGATTCACATCTCTACAATATTCCAAACTACCAATTTGCCCAATTGTTCAAGAAACAACAGTAAGTATTAGGATTTGCAGCAGATAGATTTTTCTTGGGTTTTCTATGACTGTTTCTCTATTTTATGTAGTCCTCCAGCCCCTGTCATAGACGCAAGGTGTCGAAACATGGCCAGTGTCAGGCAAGTTGTCAGTTGTTTATACACAGAGCAAAGCTGTATTTGGCTTGCTAGCGAGTATGTACCTATGAACAGTTATTCCCCCATATATCCCTGTTTGTGTTTGATGGTTACTTCACAGAGTGCCTGGTAATGAAGAAGTTTGTGTTGCTGTTACTAAGATGACAACAAAAATGATTATTCATTTTTGCATGGTAAGCAATAAGTGGAAGTGTCCTATTTCTGCTCTGCATCCATTATTAGGGGTATTTCTGTAGACAAAGTGTTTGTAGAACTGGAGGTGTAGGATTTCTATAGTGGTCCTGTCCCATTCTGTATAATTTGGGGTTAATAATAGGGCCCAGACCTCACTCCTATATAAGAGGATTGCTTGAATGAAGCTATTGAATAATTTTTATTGTTTTACTGGGGGGGGGGGGGGGGGGGGGGAAGAAGAGGACGATGGGTTTTTTTGTCCCATGGTTTTATACTGCTCTTATAGCTTTTTCTTATAGTATAGTCTCAAACTAAGTCTTAGGTATGCTCTGCTTTCTTTTTTTTCCTTTAGGAAGAATTTGAATTTGTGTTAGAGATTTTTTTTGTTTTTTTTTCTGGATGAAGTCAATTTTTGTTTTTCCCAGATGTATTTGTAGGCTCTGTGATTTGCAGTAGGATTCAGGCAGATTTCAGATTCATTTGTAGACTTCTGGGGTAGAAGATAAAATGACCAGATCTGCATACAGCAAGCATTTGATCTTGACCTCAAGGATACTACAAATACAAATTTTGAACATCAGAGCTGTATCACACAAGAAGAACAGAAGTACTATTAGTGGACCACCGTACCAGCTCTACAACATAAGTTTGAAGACCTGTAATTTACAGTACTTGACAAGCCTTTGGCAAGTAATTACCTACTGCATTGTAAACAAAGATGGATTTATCTTTTAAACACTGTCATTCCTTTTGGACTCAGATATAGATTAGCCAATATTTTTACTACATCTTTTATGAACTGACCATTTCTCTTAATCATACTGTTTCAAGCTGGAGTTTTGATTGGTTCACCATCACTTGACTGGGGTTGACTATTGAACCCTGTTCTTAAAACACTTGAGATATGAATGATCTAGCATAACTGTCCCCAACTTCTGGTCCATGGATCCCTAGGGTTCCTCCAGAGTAGACCATAACAGGGAGTCTGTTAAAACCTGTGCCAAGAAGAGGCCTGACAGTCGCCATTCCACAGTGGCTGCAAAAGAAGACCCAACAGGCTGCTGGCAAACCTCATCCCACTGATAGCTGAAGATGACCATTGGTGCATTCCATCTTGCTGGTGACTGAAGACTATAGGAGGCCTCCAGCTCACCGCATCCCACCAGCAGCCAAGAAATGAAGGCTACACGGCCGACGCACCCCATCTTGCCAGCGGTCAAAACTACAGGAAGTCACCAGTTCACTTGATCCTGCCAGCAGCCGAGGAATACAAGAGGAAGCAGGGCCACTGGCTCACCCATCTCACTGGCAGTCTGAGAGAGAAGACATCAGTTGGACCCCTCTCCTTGTGCAAAATCCAGCTCAAAGAGGGAGTAGCCTGAGTGAGAGAAGGTGTGTGAATTAGAGAGGGAGCTTGTATGTATGTGCGTGTATGAAAGAAGGAGCATGTATGTGTGTAAAAGCATGTGTGTATAAGAGGGAGCATATATGTGTGAGCATGTAAGCATGAGAGATGGAGAGTGAAAGTGAGAGTGAAAGAGAGAGAGCCTATGTATGAGAGATGGAGTGTGTGTATGTGAGATACACCATATGTGTATGACAGAATTATGTATGTAAGCATGTGTGTATGAGAGAGCAAAAGAGAGCGCATGTGTTTTTGAGTAAGAATGAATGTGCACATATGTGTATATGAGAAGAAAAGGTTTGTGCACCGTCTCCCCAACCCTAGTAATTCACAGCAATTTCAGGGTGTCTGGAAATCAAAAGGTTTCAGGTATAGTGAGTGGAGAATTTTAAAATCCTTTTTAGTTTTACTGTTGGATATTATTTGATGTGTTGATGTTATGAAATATTTCAATTTTTAAATTTCCCAATCAACAATAAAATAAGTTTTAAATTATTGGATGCTGTATGTGTAAATCGTTTTGAAATATTTTTTATTAGTATAGTTTTACTATTATTGATATTTGATTCTATTTGATATTTATGAGGAAAGGTGATGTTTCTGGTTTTCCATGGTTGCAATGCATACGGAGTCTGTCTTCTTGCAGTTTTTATCTGCATTTTTGTATTTATACTCTGTATTCTATATTTGAAGAGCATTTGTCTGTGCTCTGCCTGATTGAATTAGGTGAGGTATTCTGCTAGCATGTAATTTCTAAATAAGGATTTGTTCTGCTTTCCTAATATGAGGTGCATTGGTGTTTTAGGATCTGGTGTAAGAACATAAGAACATGCCATACTGGGTCAGACCAAGGGTCCATCAAGCCCAGCATCCTGTTTCCAACAGTGGCCAATCCAGGCCATAAGAACCTGGCAAGTACCCAAAAACTAAGTCTATTCCATGCTACTGTTGCTAGTAATAGCAGTGGCTATTTTATAAGTCAACTTAATTAATAGCAGGTAATGGACTTCTCCTCCAAGAACTTATCCAATCCTTTTTTAAACCCAGCTACACTAACTGCACTAACCACATCCTCTGGCAACAAATTCCAGAGTTTAATTGTGCGTTGAGTAAAAAGGAACTTTCTCCGATTAGTTTTAAATGTGCCCCATGCTAACTTCATGGAGTGCCCTCTAGTCTTTTTATTATCTGAAAGAGTAAATAACCGATTCACATCTACCCGTTCTAGACCTCTCATGATTTTAAACACCTCTTTCATATCCCCCCTCAGCCATCTTTTCTCCAAGCTGAAAAGTCCTAACCTCTTTAGTTTTTCCTCATAGGGGAGGCTGTTCCATTCCCCTTATTTTTGTGTAATATTCATAGTGTTGCCTTTTCATAGATAGGTTTCTTATTGAGTCTAGCAGTTAGTGTATTTTGGTATGGCAGGTTTTCTATAGGCTCCAAGTACATTTTTTGCAGGATTTTCTATTATAAAATAGGGATGTGAATCGTGTGATCGATCGTCTTAACAATCGATTTTGGCTGGGGGGGGGGGGGGGGAGGGAAATCTGATAGTCATGTTTTGTTTTTTTAAATTGTAAAAAATCGTAAATCGGGGGAGGGCGGGAAAACCGGCACACCAAAACAACCTTAAAACCCACCCCGACCCTTTAAAACAAATCCGCCACTCTCCCGAAACCCCCAAAATGTTTTAAATAACCTGGGGTCCAGTGGGGGGGGGGGGGGGGGTCCCGGCGCGATCTCCCGCGATCTCCAGCTCTCGGGCCACGGCTGCGTTAATAGAAATGGCGCCGTGGCCCTTTGCCCTTACCATATGACAGGGCAAAGGTAGCGCTGGCGCCATTTTGGTTCCTGTCACCCGACGTCACGAGTGCAGGAGATCGCTCCCGGACCCCCGCTGGACCCCCAGGGACTTTTGGCCAGCTTGGGGGGGGGGGGCTCCTGACCCACACAAGACTTGCCAAAAGTCCAGCGGGGGTCCGGGAGCGACCTCCTGCACTCGCGCCGTATTGCCAATATTCAAAATGGCGCCGGCGCTACCTTTGCCCTCACTATGTCATACGACCCGTATTGCCCTCACTATGTCATACGACCCGTATTGCCAATATTCAAAATGGCGCCGGCGCTACCTTTGCCCTCACTATGTCATACGACCCGTATGTGAGGGCAAAAGTAGCACCGGCGCCATTTTGAATATTGGCAATACGGCGCGAGTGCAGGAGGTCGCTCCCGGACCCCTGCTGGACTTTTGGCAAGTCTTGTGGGGGTCAGGGGGCCCCCCCAAGCTGGCCAAAAGTCCCTGGGGGTCCAGCGGGGGTCCAGGAGCGATCTCCTGCACTCATGACGTCGGGTGACAGGAACCAAAATGGCGCCGGCGCTACCTTTGCCCTGTCATATGGTAGGGCAAAGGGCCACCGGCGCCATTTCTATTAACGCAGCCGTGGCCCGAGAGCGGGAGATTGCGCCGGGACCCCCCACTGGACCCCAGGTAATTTAAAACATTTTGGGGTTCGGGAGGGTGGGGGATTTGTTTTAAAGGGTCGGGGTGGGTTTTAGGGTTGTTTTGGTGTGCCGGTTTTCCCACCCTCCCCCTTCCCCGATTTACGATTTTTTGACGATAAATCGGGGGAATTGCTATTGTATCGCGGCTCTAACGATTTTTGACGATTTAAAATATATCTGACGATTGTTTTAAATCGTCAAAAAACGATTCACATCCCAATTATAAAATGTTCCTGGTAATGGACAGAGTCTATATTGCTGTTACTGAAGCAACATCAGAACTTGAATATTAAGTTTTTATGGTGAGCGGTAAAGGGAAGTGTCCTTGTTCTGCTCTGCATCCTTTTTTGGAGGAGTTTCTGTGAACACAGGGTATTGTAGAATTTGAAGTGGAGGTTTTCTATTGGAATTTGTCCCACTCCTATCTAGAAGAATTTTTATTTATGGTCTTGAATAATTTTAGTGGTAATTTTACTAGAAGGCTGAAACTGGCCAGGGTTTTGCTTTTTTTGGTTACTTAGAATGCTTTTCTGTCTGGAGCCGCCACTGACATGCATGTCCAATATCTTGCAACAATGGTGCAAAATGTTTGTAGCAGAGCCTTTTGCTTTATGAATGGGGGTGTCTTGACTCTGCATGTATAGAATTTGGTAACAGGCAGCTGTGGAGTGCTGGGGCAGGATGGCACTTGCTGAGTGAGCCAGCACAGAAGTGGAGGACCCAGAAACACACACCAAAACCAAACCCACAAGAAAGATGCGTTCAAGTCCTTAAGTTCACCTGCAGACAATAATGCCTTAATGTGAAAAATAAATTTATTAAACTTCTTCAAATCAGACAGGCAGTCTTAACCATACAAGGCTGACGGAATATAGTTCATTCATAATGAGAGCACCATGGGTCCCACAACACAGGCCGTGTTTTGCAATGACTGCATTGGGAGGGACAGAAACAGACCGCATGGGTCTTCAAAGCTATTGCTTTGAAGACCCATGCGGTCTGCAAATAAACAAAGGAAATACTGTAAAAATAGATGAAACGAAAGGCAAACCCCAAAAATGGAATTGACATCATCACAACAATTAAATCAGCAGCTAAAAGGGGTGGTATCGTCCTTTTAGATACCACCGCCTATAATTGCTGAGATTCAGAGAATTATCTAATACTAATTTTTATGAACCTTTGCCTTGTGATCCCACATCCACACTGCAACAAATGAAATCTCACTTGTTCAGGAAGGTTTGGATAGTCATTATTTAACATCTCATGAAGCAGATGTTAATTTAGAGAAATTCCCTTGTACACCAGTCATATATATTTTACCTAAAATTCACAAATCCTTACATAACCTACCAGGGCATCCGATAGTCTCGGTGGTTGGGTATCTTTTGAAACCCCTTTCCAAGTTTATTGCCAAATTCATCCAACCTGCCTGTCCATGGTGAGGAAACAGACTGCAAAATCCTTACAGATTAGAGTGGCTATTAAAATGGGCAACATAATAATAATGGGAGACAATTTTTCTGAATATTGATTAGGTAAATGTCAAATCAGGACATACAAGGAAGGCAAAATTACTAGGTGCCATCTAAGACAGCTTTATGTAGCAGCTGGTCATGAAAGTGACAAGAGGGGGAACTATATTAGATCTGGTTCTCAGTGGAACACAGGACCTGATGCAAGAGATAAAGCTGGTGGATCCGCTTGGAAGAGGGATCATAATGTAAAAAATCTTGACAATCACTGGAGGGCAAATACTAAGGAAAACTACTGCAGTATTTAACTGTGACAAGAGTACCTGTCCTCATTAGTATGTATGTCTCTGGATTGAGCAGCATAAGGACTTTAGGTGACTTAATATTGACAAGCCGCTTTTAAGTTCCATGCGTGAAAAAAAAATCCATCAACTATGACAGCCCTTTACTGAGATAAAAAGGATTTATAATAAGAAAACCTGCAGAAAACTGGCAGTGAATGCAGAATAAATGTTCACTGCTCTTCAATGCCTCCCCCTCCTCTCCTGAGGACAGCCAAGCTGTGATGTTGCAGAAAGTATATTGGACCAAAGGGCGCCTCAGAACTACCTGGGAAATAAGAAGGAGTCTGACCAATGGTGGGAGAATTAAAACAAGAAATGTGGGCTTCTGGTGAAAGGAAAGAGCAGAAGCAACAGGGAGATGGCAGTGAAAAGAGAATAGGACCTGGCTTTTGTGCGACTCCTATGCAAAAATACCTCATGGAGGTATGCTACACCAAGAGGAGCACTGCTGAGCATCAGGGAAAGAGAAATAATCTCTCAGTGGGACAAGGTCAAGCTGGGAAAAAACTCCTCCCTTGCTGTCCTTCCCTAGGTGGCCAATGCAACTTTTCAGCACCCGCTTTTTTAATGCATGCATGGCGCCCGCAATGGGGGCGCCATGCAATATGCAAATTAGGGGGTCGCGGCTGCCGGTAATGAAGACCGACACCGGTAAATCGGTGGCCATTTTCATTACTGGCAGACAGCCAATTATGAAAACCGATGCCGAATTTACCGGCGTCTGTCTTCATAACTCAGCGGTCTGCCGAGTTATTTTATTTTTTCTACTTTAAAAAAAGAAGTACCGAAAAGCAGTTTTTTCTGCTTTTCTGCACTTCTTTTCAATGTGCTCAGCTATTAATGCCTGCTCCAGTCTCAGACGCACATTTATCTTTTTGCATTCGCAGTGAATGAATAATAGGTTCATTCACATGCATTTGCATGTGATGAGCGCTATCTCATTCACTCCGCGTCGGACGTGCATTAAATAGGCGCTAATCCCTCTATTGCATTAGGGGATAGATTAGCGCCTATCTATCCCGTGTCCAACTGCGGGTTAACAGTGCGCTTGGCTGAGCACACTGTATTGCATCGGCCCCTAGGTCAGGAGACACTGGCTACAGTTTCTGTGAAGGGGGGGGGGGGTGTCATTCCTCCGCTGAAAGAGCCAACAGAGAAGTAAACAACCAACAAAACAATGTAAATCTTAACTCTAATAGTGAGAACCAGAGCGTTTTCTCTAAAGGTGCATTCCTTTACTGAACGCTACACAGAGTGTACTGTGCTAAGAATTTTGCCCTACACTTGCAAATACTACAGGAGGGACAGTCTGCAGGGGAATTTCAATCCAGAGAAACCCTTTATGCTGTAAACACTGGGACCAACAATGACTGCCTGCTCAAACAAACATGCAGTTTGAACTAAACCCATTTTCACAGGAAGGTCCATATCAATCTGCCACAGTAGTCTCGTGTGGACATTTGGTTTATTCAGAACTCCAGGGCTCTGCCATGCTTTTGTTTTTTTCTTGTGCATGCACTACCAGGACTGGGGAAACAATTTTTATTTCAAGCAGCTTACCCTGGGGTTTTGGGCCTGCTTGCATGCCTTTTGCAGTTTCTGAAGTTGCTGTGGTTAACAAAAAGTGACATTCTGCTAATATTTATGTATTTATTTATTTGATGAGTTTTATATACCGTTATTCGGTAGAGCCATCATAACGGTTTACAAAGTGAACATGTTTCTTAACAGTATTGAAACATAATAGCAGAATAAGCATATATAGAGATAAACAAGTCAGGTCAAATAATTATTCTTAGGTTGGATGAGGAGGGAAGCAAGTTTGGTTGGAGATTAGAGTTGAGAATTCATTTGATTGTTGGTATGGTCAGTTGACAGTGGGTCGGTGAAGAATTTGCAGAAGAAAAAGGTTTTTAGGTCTTTTTATGTTGTGCTGTTCTCAGGTCTTCAGGTAGTGTGTTCCAGCGTTTGGGGGAGGCGATGGAAAAGTTGAATATATATATATATATGCTAATATATATGCTGTTCCTGTCTGTTACTGTGGGTATAATTCTGCTGCTGTTTTGATTGCTATTGCATTTATGTCTCTTTGCCTTTGACAGAGTAAAGTTGTATTGAAAGTTTCAGCATGTCGTGGTGTATCCTGGGTCACCTGCTCAGAAACAAAGGTACTATATCTTGTATTGAATATGGGGTGCCTTTGTATTTCCCCAGTATCTAAAGAACCTGCAACCCCCATTTGGCCTTATTACATGGGGACTGGAGGGGTCTTCTGCTATAGCACACCCCCAACTATTGTTTGCCTCCTCTTGCCAACTCCTGCTGGTGTGAACTCTGTGAGAAAGGTCTGATGAAGAGATGAATCAGGCTATAAAGCCCAGCTCAAGCGTGAGGAGGGATGGCACTAAAACCTCCTCATAAACCAAAAGGGAAACACTTTCAAAGTCTAAACAAAAAAGTTCCTCAGGTGAAGAGTCATTGTAGCCATTTCCTTGACTGGGTGAGGAGCACAGATATTCTCACCCCTAGCCTCCAGGACTGGGACTTGTCCCCTTCCAAAATGGGCCAGTATCTTACCACAGAAAAAATACAAAATACTCAACTAACAGTTTCTTCTCCAAAATTTGGGGCAGATCCTCTCAAGCAGAGAGTGCACTGACAGATATCTCCTCTTTAAAAATAGGTCAAGTTAGGTTAGTAGGCCTCAAGTCAGCCAGAGAAACAAAAAATAGATCCTCACTTCTCAAAAGCTAAACCAAAAGACCATACTTACTCTTCTCCTAGCCCCCTCTTCTAGACAGGGATTAATCCAACTCAACCATCCTCTGGGGAGGTGGTTTCTTCCTCCTTGATCTAACTAAAGGGCAGGGATCTAGGGCCATTTGGTGGTCACTTAGGTTTCTCTACACATGCATAAGTAACAAAAAATGTAGAGGTCCATATTCAAAAGCATTTAGCTAGCTAACGAGCTAAATGAATATCTGAGCACTTCTCTGGCTAAATTCTAGCCAGCTAATAATTTAGGGAGCTAGAGTTTAGCCAAATAAGTTAGGGGTGTTCTGGGGGCATAACTAGGAGGACTTAAGTGAGCCGTCTAAGTTAACTGGCTAACTCTGATATTCAAAATAAGCTGGATGACTTAGCAGGCTAAGTCTGGTCAGGCCAAAGAGTCTTCCTAAAGTTAGCTGGATATACTATGCCAGCTAACTTTAAGATAGCTGGCTATATTCAGAAGTGTGACTGCACTACTGAATATCCAAAGTTAGTTGGATAAGTTTATCTGGTGAACTTTGCTATCCAGACTGTGTCTAAATATGGACTTCTAAATTAAAACATGCAAAAAAAACCCCAGGAAAAACATAAAACTTATATAAATTTTTGTTCAGCAGCTTTGCTGAAAAATATATGTTATCTTTTATATTGTATAATTAGAATGAGAAGATGTGTTAGGTAAAAGATTATTTATAGTGTGCTTTTTCCCAAGTGTCATGTCTCAGTTTTCAAACATATACATGTTTTTAAACATGTGGTGGATCAGAGAGGAACTCTTCTTTTTACAGGATTCCTCATCTCTGATTTTGCGTGCTGAAGAGGAAAATGGCCATTCTGCTCTTCCTATTACTGTCTAAACTGATTATGTGCAATACTTACACTTATTGACCATATACGTAGTGCGTAAGAACTTTGCTACTTCTCAGGGAGATGTTCTCCCCACGCCTGTCCTGAAAATGCTGGACGATCAGTAAAAAGCAGTGATCATGTGCTCAAAATTCCTATTGTACTAGCACATGGCAATGACATTTGCTAGGCAACTGTTAAATTAACGTAAAATATGTTTGAGAATGTATTAAAATGTTCAACTGACAAATATCTACACTATACATCTATTTACATAAATTAAGCTATCATATATCTACTAACCTTTCAATATCTGAGGGAACCACCTTAGTGTGAAACACCATAAATTATAATGGAGCATTTAATGTACAAGACATTTCTAATTCTCACGTACTTTCTCTTGAAGTTGAATGCTGGATTAACAAAGCTGGTATTTTTATTACACAGTACTGCATTGTATAAATAGCTATTTTAATAAATTTGTAGAACAGTTAAGATGATCAATGTGGAAACTAGTAATGTGCAATAACTATTTATTAATATTGATATTATATAATGAAATATCACAATAAATGATGCATTTCCTCCTCCTCACTATCTAGGATTGAAGAGACATATAGCATACACAAGTGTACATATAATGCTGCTATTCAAAAGAGCCTATCACATTTTTAAAGTTAATTGCCTCTTCATTTGAATTATTTTTATGTACAGGATTGTGTTGCTCAGTTTTGTTTAAAACTTGTTTTTAGTTCTGGCTCACTGTTTCAAAGATAGTGTGCTATTAACACTACATAGAACTATACCTGCAATACTGAACAGAAATTGGAAGAGGATATAAAATAGGGGAAAAATCCTCAGGTTAGCTGATGGTAACAGATCCCAGTCCAGGTTCTGCTAGAGCTGGGAATGCAAAGGAACATGAAGAAACTACCAGGTCAGAAAAAAGTATTCTGGCTGACTAATCATGTATAAATAAATCACTTGTTTTCACTCATTTTATTTTCTTTTTTTCATGCCATTTCTGCATTTTTTTAAAAAATAGTAATCATTAACAGTTAATATTTCAGAGCTGAATTCAAACTTCAATGCATCCTTAATTTCTTTAAAAATCAAACAGAACCAAACTGCATATATTTTGTTATTTTGCCAACCTGCATAAGTTCATTGCTGTCAATGAGACTGTCTTCCAGCATCTCTTGAGTTAGTCTTCCCATAGTACTATAGAATTCATCTGCATTCTCACAGCATTCAATTTGCCTGAATGAAAAACAGATTGATATTTTATAATTAGCAGTGTTTCATCTTACTATTATTTTATTTATTTTAAAAGCACTTATTATCCGCCCTTCCTACGTTCAGAGTGGGGTACAATGTGGCACATATATAGACAATAGAGAAAAGGGTAGGTATTGCAAAATCTTAGGGGGGGGGGCGGGGAAGAGGATAGGCATCAAGGGATTGAGATCAAAAGTGACAAGAGGTAATCAGAAAAGGGAGTAGAAGGCTAGGTAGCATCCCCTTCGGTGGACAGGTTGAAGGTAGTCTGTTGTCCTTGGTTCGGGAATGCTCTCTTGAAGAGGACAGTTTTTAGGGCTTTTTTTTTTTTTTTTTTTTTTTTAAAGAGTATACTTTCTCAGAGAAATCTTATTGTCTTTGGTAGGCTGCTCCATAGGAGTGGTGTAGCAAAAAAAATGCATTCTCTGGTTCCCACTAGGTGTATGAGTTTTGCAGGTGCAACATCTAGTAGCATATGGTTATATGATCTTAGCTTTCTGGTTGGGGTGTGGATTTTTATTGTTGAGGAGAAAAAAGTGATAGTATCTATCACTCTGAAAAAAAATTAATTCTTTAATGAATTAATGTATGGGTGATCTTTGGACTTAGTACTAGCAGCTGAATAGGTTATTGGGTAAAACTAATGATTGATATAAGGAATTTTACAAACAAAGGTTTCTTACAAGTATATCATTATAAAAGATATGGGGTAGATTTTGAAAGAAGGGCACACATGGAGGCGCCAATTTTATAACATGTGCGCGCCGGCACGCGCATATACACACACACACGTGCGCGCATATACACACATACAGTGAACAAAAATAATGGCTAAAAGTAAAGTGTTCAATACATAAACAATTATCAAATATCAGCAAACAAACACTAATGAAACAATATTATAAAACCATTAAAAAAAATTTTTTTTATTGTACTAAAGAATTATTCTTTTTTTTTTTTTTTTAAAGAACTCGTTACTAACCAGTATACATGAAAAAAACTGTTCCAATGCAATAAAGACAAGTAATCACAAAACATATTTCTACAACAAAATGTTTCAAAGTTTCATATGTGTCATTTTGAGGTCTGAATTAAAACACCTAATTCAAGAACACAAACTACTTTGGTGTTTACTAATGAAGATGTTGGGAAGTTACCCATTCTGGAGATGATTTTCAAAGATGATTCAGAAGAACTGAACCAAATCACTGTGAACCTGGAAGATACAGTAGGAGTGACAAACTGAAAAGAAGTAAATTACCCAGACCACATGGTTGGTTTCTGAAAACTCAAAAATGAAATTTCAGATCTATTACTAGTAATTTGTAAACTATCATTAAAATCATCCATTGTACCTAAAGAATGGAATGTGGCCAGTTTAACACCGTTATTTTAAAAAGGCTCCAGAAGTGATCAGGAAACTATAGACTGGCAAGCCTGACATCAGTCCCAAGAAAGATCATGGAAACTATTCTAAGAGACAAAATACAGAACATATAGACAGACATGGTTTAATGTGACACAGCCAGCATGGATTTACCCAAGAGAAGTCTTGCCTTACAAATCTGCTACATTTTTTTTGAAGGGGTTAGAACATAACATAAGAAAGCAGAGTTACTTACCTGTAACAGGTGTTCTCACAGGACAGCAGGATGTTAGTCCTCACATGTGGGTGACATCATCTGATGGAGCCAATCACGGAATACTTTTGTCAAAGTTTCTAGAACTTTGACTGGCACCTACTGGGCATCCCCAGCATGGCACTAATCCTGCATCCAGTAGGGGTCTCCCTTCAGTCTTATGTATAGCAAAAAAAAGCGTGCGAAAAATAACACAATAAATCACAAGCGTACCCAACTCCATGGGGTGGCGGGTGGGTTTCGTGA
This sequence comes from Rhinatrema bivittatum, assembly GCF_901001135.1. Lineage (NCBI taxonomy): Eukaryota > Metazoa > Chordata > Amphibia > Gymnophiona > Rhinatrematidae > Rhinatrema > Rhinatrema bivittatum. The sequence goes on from NC_042623.1 coordinate 124,338,155, forward strand.
GGACTAACATCCTGCTGTCCTGTGGGAACACCTGTTGCAGGTAAGCAACTCTGCTTTCTCACAGGACAAGCAGGATGGTAGTCCTCACAAGCTGAGGATGCCCGCGCATCTACCGAAAACACCCAAATACGTGCAACAGGCATAACAACAGGGGTGGTTCTTTGATAAACGGGCAGCCTGAATATCTCAGTGGGTGTAGAAGGAAGTTGGATGTTACGCTGAGAATAGATTGCATAGAACAGACTGGCCAAAGATAGAATCCTATGTACTAGCCTTATCTATGCAATAGTGTGCTGCAAAGGTATGAAGAAAACTCCAGGTTGCAGCTTTACAGATATCAATGAGAGGTACAGAACGAAGGTGTGCAACCGACGTTACCATTGCTCTAATGGAGTGCGCTTTAACTTGTTCCTGAAGCAGAAGGCCTGCTAGCAGAAGGAGATACAGTCCACTAACCAGGAGGACAGGGTCTGCTTTCCAACCGGCATTCCCAGCTTAAGGCTATCAAAGGACACAAAAAGCTGAGTGGATTGCATTGCAAATAAAAAGGCAAGCATACGGATGGAGTGGGGAGATGTTGTGAATGTCTTTGTGGATAGTTGTGAGTACTTTAAAGAGGATCCTATGTTTAATGGGCAGCCAGTGTAGAATCTTAGGATCTTAAGGATGGGGGTGATGTGTTCTCTTTTGTTAGTTATTGGTAAGGATTCTGGCTGCGGAGTTCTGAACCATCTGGAGAGGTTTGATAGTGCTGGCCGGGAGACCAAGCAGGAACGAGTTGCAATAATCGATTTTAGATAGGATGATGGCTTGTAGAACCATACGGAAATCGTTGAAGTGGAGTAGTGGTTTCAGCTTTCTAAGTACTTGCAGTTTGTAGAAGCAGTCCTTAGTGGTGGTGCTTACAAATTCTTTTAAGTTTAGCTGGTTATCTAGAATGACTCCTAAATTTCTCACATGAGGAGTTTGATTTAATTTTGGTATGGTTATTAGAAGGGTGTCACAGTTGGTCCGTTGTTGTCATCTTGTGAGATGATTAGAATCTTCGTTTTGTTGTTGTTAAGGATGAGGTTGAGGCTGGAGAGCAGAAGATTGATCAACTGCAAGCAATTGTTCCAATGAGTCATAGTTTTATGTAAGGATTCTGTGATCGGGATGAGTATTTGTATGTCGTCCGCGTAGAGGTAGTGAGTCAGTTTTAGATTGGTGAGTAGATGGCAAATCAGGAGAAGGTAAATGTTGAAAAGGGTTGGAGAGAGGGATGAACCTCCCTTCATTGGAGCTCTGAAGCCAAGATTTGGAAGCAAACAGCCTACTCCCCTACCAAGCTGAAGCCTCGTCAAATCTGTTGCAACTCAGATGTTGCTGTTTGGGTAATTGCCAGGTTCTTGTGGCCTGGTTTGGCCTCTGTTGGAAACAGGATGCTGGGCTTGATGGACCCTTGGTCTGACCCAGCATGGCAATTTCTTATGTTCTTATGTTCTAATGACTGGGCTGGTTAAAGATCAGGTGGAATTCAGGTAGTAAGTGATCTAAGTTAGAGAGGAATGGGTCATCTCTCTCTCAGAGTGGGGAGGCCCAAACCATGGCGGCACCACTGTGCTGATTCAGGATAAAAGTGAACTTGCCCTTGCCCATAGGGAAGAAGATGGCTTGCAGATTGAACACTGACTGAAGAAGCCCCAGCACTAGGATAGCTTTCCGTGTAACTGCAGAAGTGGTAGAAGCTGTGACAGTGGCCTAGGTACAGGTGGCACCAGAGGCGGCAAAGTGGGCTGCAGGGTAGACAAGGAGTCTAACCAGTTTACCAGCCAGTGCAGCAGTGCTTGGTTGAGGATCTCTTGCTGCTGCTAGATTCGATGTGCCATACTGAGGATGGCATGCATGGTGGCCAGGACACCAGGTCCATGGCCTTAATAAACTGTAAAGCCTGTTCGAGAAGTGGACCCCTAGTGCTCAGGGGTAGTTGATGCTGTCTAGAAATCAAGCCCACTAGGCTCACCCCGTCGGCTGTTGTAGAAACACTGTGGTGGTACCAAATGGAGCTTTGCCAATACCAGCCCTATATCCTGCAGGTTAAGCCCTTTGGTTCCAGGAGCCAGCAGGACTTGTGTGTCCCTAGGACAATTCAAGAGAAGAGTATAGGCAAAGCATAGGATGAGGAAGGCAATAGACAGCAGAATGGGTAACAAGCCAGAGGTCGGGGCAGGCAGCAGAAGGATGGGAGAAAATTCTTCCACTCAATGCATAATTAAGCTCTGGAATTCATTGCCAGAAGATGTAATTAAGGCAATTAGCATAGCTGGGTTATAAAAAAGGTTTGGACAAGTTCCTGGAGGAGAAGTCCACAAACTTATTAACCATGCAGACCTTGGTCTGACCAAGCATGGCACTTCTTATGATTTTATGTTCTTACACAGGAGACGATGTCCTGCCAAAATCACTCCAAGAGCAAACTAGAAAATCATCCATGAAGTCACAAAGATCCCAGACTAACATTTAAAGATCTGCAGGTTGACACCTACCTTGTATCCTATAGTCCTATCATCTACTATCAGCTTGGATCTGCTGATTCTTCTTTCCTTCCCCCAGGATTTCCTGCAACTGTAGGAACTTTCCATAGATATATGACCTATTCCTGGACTGGGAAGAGCTATAGGGTAAAATCTATAATTGGACATATATGCCTGGATGCAGAGTGGACAGAATTATTGCAAATGAATTTGGCTGATGGCAGTAGATGACTGCAGTTATTTTGGCTCCAATTACAGAAGAACAGCAGGTACCAATTTATGGTTTGATCTCTCCACCTGACAAGGAGAGTCATTTCTGTATCCATCGCAGTCTCATTACTTCCTGCCAAATATTTTGGCAAATAGTTTACTGTTTAATAGCACTCACTTTGGGTCAAGGTCTCACAAGTCTGCCTTCTAGGTGTTCATGGCTTAGCCCTCAAATTGATCAGATCACAGATGTGTTCCCAGAGGTATTACAATATTCTCTATTTTATTCTACATTTCTTTCCTAATAAGAAAGAGGCATGTGCCTAAGAAAAAGAGGCACCTGACCTTAAACCGCACTTTAACACTCTATGACAAGTATAGGCAATAACAGCTTGCAGAAATTGTGTCTTCTGCCTGCACTCTGTCTGCCTCAGTACAAGGGAAAACCAGCTGACACAGGGTTAATTGCAAGAGGTTGGTGATGCAATACATGCACCATGGTCATCTGAACTCAGGTGGTTGTGAGCCAATGAGATTGTGTGGTGCTCCTGGGATGTGGCTAGAGCTTAGGGCAGCTTACTGGAGAATGGGACACTTGTGTAAGGTTTATACCTGTAGGGGAAAATAGTCTGGCAGTCACACTTCATTAGGCTGAGAACTTTAGGATTGGGGTTGAGCATATCCAGTGCTTTAGACCTTGAGGGAAAAGGCAGCCCAACAGGTGCCAGCATCCCCTATCCTTTCATCACTGCTTCCTTCCAGCTCTATATAGAGCCTGTATGGGGTTATGGTTTAAGCCTCTCTATTTTCCACTCTTGTGCCTTGTCTCAAGAGTACGCTGGTGTAGGCCCTTAGGAGTACCATTCAGCTCCAAAGTCTTTCTGCTTAAGAAAAGAAGTACTTTCCAGTTAGAGTCCAGCACCAATAGATGTTTCCAAACAATAATTTGTTTCTCCAAGTACAAAAAAATAGTCCACAGGGACAGAAGGGAAAATTTAATTCCCAAGGTGGGAATTAAAATTTATTTGGTTAGCCTTTAAAAAAAATAAATGAAAACATTCCATGTTGCCATGTTTCCAGCTCTTCATGGTTAATGTAGTAATTACTCTCATTCAATTGTTGAAAGCGAAGTTAACCCAACTCACCAGGGTCTTCAACATTCATCCCAATCTTCTACCAGGCTTCTGAGAAACACTCATGGCTCAGGCATTCTATCAGTACAGGTTGCTGCTGACATAATGCTCCAAAAGTTCGGTAATCAAAGCAGTAAATCAAGTCACTCAAAAGCATTCAGTTGGGCAAATGGAGAATCAGAAAGCCTGACACTTCTGTGGTAAGACTTGGGCTTTTCTGTAACTTTATCTCTTCCTTAGTTTACAGGGCATGTACACTTCATTTTCATGCACAACTAGGCCAGCTCTTTGCAGCCAATTCTAAACAAACCAAAAAAACAGAACATTTTAGTTGTTTTCTGTCTTCCCTTTACCCTATCTTACTGGATTGGTTTGCAGAGCAGCATGCAGCTGAGTACCTGCACAGCTCAAGACAGTCCTTTAAAGCCGGTTTTTAATGCCACAAGATTAGAACAGTTTGTATTACGACCCCGGCTTTTCCTGCAGCTTGCTTCTTTCCCTCTAACTCACTTAATCGGCTCACCAGTGAGTATGTAGCATGGCACAATGACAATTCAGGGCAGTCTCTGTCAAACAAACCAAATATAAAACCTTTTAAAATACTCTGGCTTTCCTGTAATTTCCTTCTCTCTCTCTCTTAATTGGCCCTTCAGGTGAGTATATAGTGCAACCTAAGCACCATTCAAGATAGTCTTCTTTTCTCAACAGGATTTCAACAAAATAAAAGCTTCCCACACGTTGCAGCTTTTACTCTTCCTTTCTTGGTACTTCAGATTAAAAGCAAGGCACTCCATTTTATTGAAACACACCCTAACATATCATGAATTCCTTGTAATATAGTTGTAAGGAAAAAAAAAACAAAAACACACAAGCTTATCTTTTGGGCTAGAGTTGTCCCTGATTTCACTCTGGCTCTTCCTCATCATCAGCAACCTCCTCCCATGCTGAAGAGTCCCCATCTGCTTCCTGGTCTCCAGCCTGATTCTCTCTCCTTTCGTTCTCCCCTCTGCTTTCTGCCAGTGCCCTCTCTTTAAGCAGAGGCTAACCTACTACTTACAAGCAGGGGATGTTCCTTCCCAGCTGCCAGCACTTCCTTCAGAAGCCTTAGTGGCCAGCCCCTGGATGTAGTTTCGGTTGGCAGCCTTCTTCACTGCTTATTTTCCTTTGACTCACCTTAAAGAGCTTTCATAAACAAAAAGTCCCAAAGCTTCACTTTTATTACTTAAAGCGCAAGGACCTACAACTAAATAAATTATTACAGATTGGCATTTCCTTTTTTTTTTTTTTTTTACTTGACCCCATGAAGCTTCGGGCAATGAGAGAGAACACGCAACAAATGTTACCAAAAGAGTATGGGGCAGATTTTATAAATCTGCGCACACGCGTACTTTTGTTCGCGCACCAGGTGCGAACAAGAGTATGCGGGATTTCAATAGATACGCGCGTAGCCGCGTGTTACCATTAAAATCCGGGGTTGGCACGTGGAAGGCTGCCCAAAATCGGCAGCCTGCGCGCGCCGAGCCGCAAAGCCTGCCTCCGTTCCCTCCGAGGCCGCTCCGAAATCGGAGCGGCCTCGGAGGGAACTTTCCTTTGCCCTCCCCCCACCTTCCCCTCCCTAACCCACCCCGCCAACCCTATCTAAACCCCCCCACCCACCTCTATCACAAAAGTTACGCCTGCTGGAAGCAGGCGTAACTTTGCACGCGCCGGACCGGCTGCCACGCTCCATGTTCCGGTCTGGGGGCTGGTCTGGAGGCCGCGCCCACGCCCCCAGGCCAAAACCACGCCCATGGCGCCGCCCTCGGATGATGCACTGAACGCGTCACGTCCCCAGAAACGCCCCCTCCCCCAGGAAAGCCCCGGGACTTACGCACGTCCCAGGGCTCGGCGCGCGCAGGGGGTGTTTGGGCCAGGTTTTCGGGGGGGGGGGGGGTACGCGCATATCTTACGCGCGTACCCCTTTGAATATCTGGCCCTTTGGTTTTATTTGTAAAAAAAAAAAAAAAAAAAGATAGAGCTTTCTCAAGGAGCTTAGGAGACAAAGGATCTACAAATCAAGATCAAATAGTGAAGAAAGCACCGGGATGGAAAGAGTGTTTCTGGAACAAAGTGTTCTCTGATGCTGCAAGAAAGCCAACTTCAGGAGGCTGGAGAGATTTTTGACCACAGACTAGCTATAAGATTTAGAGATGTCAATCGTGTCCTCGATCGTCTTAACGATCGATTTCGGCTGGGAGGGGGAGGGAATCGTATCGTCGCCGTTTGGGTGTTTAGAGTATCGTGAAAATCGTTAAAATCGTGAACCGGCACACTAAAACTCCCTAAAACCCACCCCGACCCTTTAAATTAAATCCCCCACCCTCCCGAACCCCCCCCAAATGCCTTAAATTACCTGGGGGTCCAGCGGCGGTCCGGAACGGTCTCCTGCAGTCGATCCCCCGCTGAACGATCTCCTGCAGTCCGGAACCCCCGCTGAACGATCTCCTGCAGTCGATCTCCTGCCGGCGCCATTTTCCGTACGGAAAACGATTCGTGGCAGGAAATCACTCCCGGACCCCCGCTGGACCCCCAGGGACTTTTGGCCAGCTTGGGGGGGCCTCCTGACCCCCACAAGACTTGCCAAAAGTCCAGCGGGGGTCCGGAACGACCTCCTGCAGTCGAATCGTGTTGGTCTATGGCCGCCGCCATTTTGCGCCGCCATTTTGCAAAATGGCGGCGCAGAATGGCGCCGGCTGAAGACAACACGATTCAATTGCAGGAGACCGTTCCGGACCGCCGCTGGACCCCCAGGTAATTTAAGGCATTTGGGGGGGGGGTTCGGGAGGGTGGGGGATTTAATTTAAAGGGTCGGGGGTGGGTTTTAGGGTGTTTTAGTGTGCCGGTTTTCCTGCCCTCCCCCCTTCCCCCGATTTACGATTTTTTGACGATAAATCGGGGGAATTGGTATTGTATCGTGGCCCTAACGATTTTTGACTATTTAAAATATATCGGACGATATTTTAAATCGTCAAAAAACAATTCACATCCCTAATAAGTTTTGACCTTTTTCTATTTGACAATGAATTTGCAGACTGGGTAAAGAGAAGAAGCATTTTTAAAGCATAGGACACAGGATTAATGAGTATTTGCAAACATTTTTTTGATCTCGGCAAGGAGTTTTACCTTTCAAATTGATTGCCTGATCAATTTGGGGAAAATAACCACCACAGAAAATCAACCAAGATTTCCAACTGTGCGCACTATGGGGTTTATTTTCAAACCCTGGAGCGCATAAAAGCTCGGGGTTTACGTGCGTGGCCGGGCCTTACGCACACCTGGCCAATTTTCAAATGGTCCAGGGGCGGGGCTAGAGGCGCCCAGAAGGCAACCATTTGCCACTGTGCTGGCGCACGCAACTTGCTCCTGTTGAGGCAGGAGCTAAATTTTAGATATAAAAAAAATCAGGCTAGTTAGGATAGGGAAAGGGAGGTTAGGCTAGGGGGTTGGGAAGTTCCCTTCCAGTCCGCTCCTTAATTGGAGTGGACTGGGAGGGAACTGGGGAAGGCTGAGATACGTTGCCACGGGTAATTGCTTATCTCTACCCACCCCCTTGCACACGCCGACCCGGCATTTTATAACATGTACTCTAGCATGTGCATGTTATAAAATTGCACATCCATGTGTGCATGCCGGGTAGCACACGTACATGGACGCACGCGCGTAAGTTCTGAAAATCTACCCTATATCTGGAATATTTGCTAAATCAAGGACTTATCAAAAAGATACTTGTTTAATTTAATAAGGGAGAATTCTGAAGGAGGTTGCAGATACTTTTCATATTCCCTGAGCTTGGGTAGAATTGTTGTTGAACAGGGAATAAACACCCTTCTTTTGTATTTATTTCTTCTATGAGTTAGAGCATATTGTACAGGAGTATATTATCATCTCTTAGTTACAAAATTGCTATAATTTTTCAGTTATCTTTTATTGTATTAAGGGGGTTTTTTTGCAATTCTTTATTTTTTCTTATGCTGCTTAAGTAAAATTGTTAAAAAAAAAAATCCTTTCATAAAGTGTGATTCTAATAAGTGTGTTATGGAGATAATCTAACTGCTCAGGAAATTTCTGAGCAGCTTTCCTGACATGGTATTTGGAGTTGTTGGAGACACTGCTTCTCATCTTCATGGAGTGAACCTTACATAAGATATCTGTGAGGAAGTATTTACAAAACTCCCTCAGACCACCTTAAGCGACTGGGTACAGCAGTCTTGCCCAGTCCTCAAAGTTCAGACCCACAGAGAATCCTGGGTGAAGGGAGGAGCCCATTAGGAGAGTATAAGACCCCAGGGCCTAGAAAGGTTAAGTGGGCCCCAGGGATGAGAGTCCCACCCTATACTAAGACTTGCTGCGTTTAAGATTCGAGAGTGACATGAAGTAAGAGCTGTTATGTTTAAAGATTGTGTTGAATGAAGTCAAGATGAGCTTCCTAAATTGTTTTGCTTGCACTGCTCCTTTATTTGCGAGATACCTGAACCTCAAGGTCAGCTACCTAATTTGTTTTGTTTTGCAATGCGCTTTGTTTTCACTGTAAATAAACTGTACTTAATGAACATTTTCCTCTAGATGTTCCCAAACCACTAGTGCTCAAGTTACCACAATACACTGTTTCCAGCAATGGCAAAACCAAGTCACAAATTCCTTGCAGGATCCTCTTCACATTCATACTCTTTTCCCCTTATAGTAAGTAGGAATTTGACCTGTCTTATTTCTTCTGTGCTGCCCTCCCTCCCTTGGCATCTAGCTATCTAGAAGAGGGAAGCATATCTACCTTATAAATGGGCCATGACAGACGGCCCGCAAATGCGCAGTAGAGCGCAGCTCTACTGTGCATGTGCGGGCAAGGACGTCGGTCTCAGCCAGCGTCAGAAAAAAAAAAAACATGGCGGCGTCGAGTGGTAGCGGCAGCGGCAGCCAGTAGCAAGGGAGGGAGGAGAGAGAGAGGGAGGGAGGGACTGAGTGAGAGGGAGGGAGGGAGTGGGAGGGAGGGACTGAGTGGGAGGGAGGGACTGAGTGAGTGAGGGAGGGAGAGGGACTGAGAGGGAGGGAGGTAGGGGGTGGGGAAGAGTGAGGGGAGAGGGAGAATGAGGGAGAGGTGAGAGACAGGGATGTGAGTAAGTGGAAGGGTAAGAAGTTGTGGAGCAGAGAAAAAGGGAGTGGAGGAGGGCTGAGGGAGAGGGGATGGGATTGAGAGAGGGTGGGGAGTGACTGAGGGAAGGGGAGAGAGGTGGGAGTGACTGAGGGAAGGGGAGGGAGGTGAGAGTGAGAGTGAGGGGAAGGAGGCAGTGGGAAACAGAGAGTGAGTAAGACTGAGGGGTGAGAAGGGGGTGAGTGACTGAGGGGAAGGGGGAATGAGGGAGAAAAAGTGTAGGAGGGTGCTGTGTTCGAAAATGGACCGAAAACAAAAATGTAATGTAGCCCGTTGTGACGGGCTTAACGGCTTGTATAGTATAAATTGTTGAGATTGTTAATTAGCATGAGAATGAAGGTTATTTTATGAGTTAATATGGGGTTGGTAGGATGGTTGTGTTAGGTGGAGCCATCTTTTTTCTTTTTAAAATGCTGAATATAGATAAAATTGTTTTAAAATGTTTGTTGTAAATTGCTTTAAGTTATTCATTTAAGATAAAGCAATAAATGTAAATAAGTCTTGCCCTATCATGATGCCTTGGGTTTTGAAACCACTGTACTTGCTGCCTTACTCCTCATTCTATGCCTTGGGTGTTTATGCCACTGTGCTTGCTATCTTAAATCTCTCTCATTTCCTGAGGGTATTGACACTGCTGTATTTTTTTCCCTTAGCAAAAAATGACTGTCTGGACTTAAACTCACATAACACACTACTGGGTATATTGTAACACTAAAAATCCCCGAATTTGCTGCCATGCCCCTCACTCTAAGCCTTGGAGTGTTCATACTACTGTTTGTATCTCATTATCCCTCTTTTGGTGCCTTGGGCTATATTTGCTAATGTCTGTACCCTGTGCCCCTCGTTAGGTACCTTGGGTTATTAGTGCCTCTGTCTGGGCTAACTGCCTCCCCCACACACAGAACCTTGGGGTGTTGATGTCATTCTTGCTGCATTGCTCTGCCCCTGTGGATTGTGGTTTTAAATGCCAGTGCTACTCTTTGGTTGTTTCTGCCTCTGCTCCTTCTATCTTCAAAGTTCTTTCAAATTCCCTTATGGTACTTACTAGTAGTCTTGCCATGCCAATCTGAATCTTTACACACTTGCCTGTCCTCTTATAGTCCTTGGGAGTTCTGATACCACTCCTTTCTGCATGTGTGTATATCCACACTATTTGATAACATTGTATTATTGTAACATGAAAAACCCCAAACTTTTTACCATACCCCTTTTATTGCAAGCCTTGGTGTGTCGAAGCCATTCTTTTTACTGTCTTGCTCTTTACCCTTGGTTGTTATTTTATCACCTATGCTCCTGCTATCTTACTTCTTTTTGGTGCATTGGCGTCTTCAACATTGTTGTTGATGCCCTTTTCCCCTTTGAGGGCCTTGCTTTGTTCTTGCTACTCTTGGTGCTGCTTTTGTTACGACTGGGCTCCGGTCAGGAGTCGTGAACACCACCCAGAAGGGTGGCTCCAGGTTGTGAGAGACAAGAATGGCTAATACAGGGTCTGGGTCCAGGCTGGGTCAGGGCAGGCGGCAGATAGCAGTGTCTGGGTCCAGGCTGGGTCAGGGCAGGCGGCAGAAAGCAGTGTCTAGGTTCAGGCTGGGTCAGGGCAGGCGGCAGAAAGCAGTGTCTAGGTTCAGGCTGGGTCAGGGCAGGCGGCAGAAAGCAGTGTCTAGGTTCAGGCTGGGTCAGGGCACAGTAAGCAGGGCAAGGCAGGTCAGAAGGCCCGTAGGCCACACACACACACAGAAGGCCCGTAGGCCACACACACACAGAAGGCCCGTAGGCCACACACCGTAAGCGGGGCAAGGCAGGTCAGAAGGCCCGTAGGCCACACACACACAGAAGGCCCGTAGGCCACACACCGTAAGCGGGGCAAGGCAGGTCAGAAGGCCCGTAGGCCACACACACACAGAAGGCCCGTAGGCCACACACCGTAAGCGGGGCAAGGCAGGTCAGAAGGCCCGTAGGCCACACACACACAGAAGGCCCGTAGGCCACACACCGTAAGCAGAGCAAGGCAGGTCAGAAGGCCCGTAGGCCACACATACACAGAAGGCCCGTAGGCCACACACCGTAAGCAGAGCAAGGCAGGTCAGAAGGCCCATAGGCCACACATACACAGAAGGCCCGTAGGCCACACACCGTAAGCGGGGCAAGGCAGGTCAGAAGGCCCGTAGGCCACACACACACAGAAGGCCCGTAGGCCACACACCGTAAGCAGAGCAAGGCAGGTCAGAAGGCCCGTAGGCCACACATACACAGAAGGCCCGTAGGCCACACACCGTAAGCAGAGCAAGGCAGGTCAGAAGGCCCATAGGCCACACATACACAGAAGGCCCATAGGCCACACACCGTAAGTAGAGCAAGGCAGGTCAGAAGGCCCGTAGGCCACGCAAGGCAAGGCAAGGAAAGGCCCGAAGGCCGCGCAAGGCTAGAGCAGGGAGCCCAGGAGAGCTTGATGCCGAAGCACCGAGGCAACTGTCAGGCAGGGTTATAAGGACACACCCAGAGCACAGAGTGGACAGAGGAGATGGACTGGGCCTGTCCGGAGAGCCAGCACTAGAGGGACCCCTTGTGGTGAGGCGGTTGCACTGCAGCCAAAACTGTAACAGTACCCCCTCCTCAAGGCCTCCCCCTCCTCCTGGGTCCCATCTTAGCAGGGGGTACTCAAAGATGAAATCTGGCCCCTCCGAGGGCAACAACAGCTGGAGCAATTCAACAGGCTCAGATGGCTGAGTCAGAAAGTCTGTTAGTGGTACCGGTTTGAGCCCCTCCGGGGGTGGCAGCAGGACCGGTTTAGCAGGCTCTTCTCGGGGTAGTGCAGCAGGCTCGGGCCCCTCTCGGGATGAAACAGCAGGCTGGAACACCTCTGTGGGCGTTGTAGCAGGTTCGGACCCCTCTCGGGGCGTTGTAGCAGGCTCGAACACCTCTCCGGGCGTTGTAGCAGGTTCGGACCCCTCTCGGGGCGTTGTAGCAGCTCGGACCCCTCTCGGGGCGATGAAGCAGGCTCGAACACCTCTCCGGGCGTTGTAGCAGGTTCGGACCCCTCTCGGGGCGATGAAGCAGGCTCGAACACCTCTCCGGGCGTTGTAGCAGGTTCGGACCCCTCTCGGGGCGGTTGAAGCAGGCTCGGACCCCTCTCGGGGCGATGAAGCAGGCTCGAACACCACTCCGGGCGTTGTAGCAGGTTCGGACCCCTCTCGGGGCCGATGAAGCAGGTTCGACCCCTCTCGGGGCGATGAAGGCAGGGCTCGGACCCCTCTCGGGGCGATGAAGCAGGCTCGGACCCCTCTCGGGGCGATGAAGCAGGCTCGGACTCCTCTCGGGGCATTGTAGCAGGCTCGGACACCTCTCGGGGCGATGAAGCAGGCTCGGACCCCTCTCGGGGCGATGAAGCAGGCTCGGACTCCTCTCGGGGCGATGAAGCAGGCTCGGACTCCTCTCGGGGCGATGAAGCAGGCTCGGACTCCTCTCGGGGCGTTGTAGCAGGCTCGAACACCTCTCCGGGCGTTGTAGCAGGCTCGGACCCCTCTCGGGGCGATGAAGCAGGCTCGGACGAAGCAGGCTCGAACACCTCTCGGGGCATTGTAGCAGGTTCGGACCCCTCTCGGGGCGATGAAGCAGGCTCGGCCCCCTCTCGGGGCGATGCAGCAGGCTTGGATCCCTCTCGGGGCGATGCAGCAGGCTTGGATCCTCCTCGGGGCGATGCAGCAGGCTTGGATCCCTCTCGGGGCGATGCAGCAGGCTTGGATCCTCCTCGGGGCGATGCAGCAGGCTCGGCCCCCTCTTGGGGCGATGCAGCAGGCTCGGCCCCCTCTTGGGGCGATGCAGCAGGCTCGGCCCTCTCTTGGGGCGATGCAGCAGGCTTGGATCCTCCTCGGGGCGATGCAGCAGGCTTGGATCCTCCTCGGGGCGATGCAGCAGGCTTGGATCCTCCTCGGGGCGATGCAGCAGGCTTGGACCCCTCTTGGGGCGATGCAGCAAGCTTGGCCCCCTCTTGGGGCAATGCAGCAGGCGTGGCCCCCTCTTGGGGTGATGCAGCAGGCTCGGGCCCCTCTTGGGGTGATGAAGCAGGCTCAGATGGCAGAGCAGCAAGGTTAGAAGTAGTGTACATGGAAGACACAGATTGTACTGCCAAGGGCTTGATACCTCGAGCCAAAGTCTGAAGCTCCTGATTTTGTTTCTGGGGGAGCATTTTAGAGAAGGCACAGGCAGTTCTAGGACGTCTAGGGAAGGTGCTCGTTACAGGCTGTTCAGCAGCTGTGGGAAGCAGAGCCCTGCTCGGGTTAATGAGTTCCATCTGTTTTTGTGCTTGCTCTCCTAGAACGGAAGTCCTAGAAGTTCTCTTGGCCAGGTAAGTTTTTGGTTTTCTTGGAGTATAAGCTGCTTTTTGGTGAAAAGTTTTGTGACAAGTTATGCTACAATCTTCTGTTAGTAAACTGTCCAGGGTGAAAACATTCCTAGCTGAGCCAGAAGCAGGGCAGAGTGTGATAGCTCTGGCTGAATCTTTAGGAGGAGACGGTGGCCCGTTAGCTGTGCAGCGGGGGCAGGGTTTGCCTGGAGGCAAAAGACAAGGAAGACAGAGACACTTCCACCAGCCTGGTTTGGGAGAATTGCAATTAAGGCATTCTTGGTATACAGACACATTCCTTTTGTGACAGTTGCTGCAAATCCAGTGCTCCTGGTCCGAGAGCTGACAAGCTAAACAGTTCAGGTACGTAAGATAATTCAGAGTTTGACAAATGGTACAGATAATAAAGCGTGGAGACTCACCGTCTGAATACTGAGTCCTTTCTGTCTCTCCCAATATAAATGGCTTCGGCATACTGTTACGACTGGGCTCCGGTCAGGAGTCATGAACACCACCCAGAAGGGTGGCTCCAGGTTGAGAGAGACAAGAATGGCTAATACAGGGTCTGGGTCCAGGCTGGGTCAGGGCAGGCGGCAGATAGCAGTGTCTGGGTCCAGGCTGGGTCAGGGCAGGCGGCAGAAAGCAGTGTCTAGGTTCAGGCTGGGTCAGGGCAGGTGGCAGAAAGCAGTGTCTAGGTTCAGGCTGGGTCAGGGCACAGTAAGCAGGGCAAGGCAGGTCAGAAGGCCCGTAGGCCACACACACACACAGAAGGCCCATAGGCCACACACACACAGAAGGCCCGTAGGCCACACACCATAAGCGGGGCAAGGCAGGTCAGAAGGCCCGTAGGCCACACACACACAGAAGGCCCGTAGGCCACACACCGTAAGCGGGGCAAGGCAGGTCAGAAGGCCCGTAGGCCACACACACACAGAAGGCCCGTAGGCCACACACCGTAAGCGGAGCAAGGCAGGTCAGAAGGCCCGTAGGCCACACATACACAGATGGCCCGTAGGCCACACACCGTAAGCAGAGCAAGGCAGGTCAGAAGGCCCATAGGCCACACATACACAGAAGGCCCGTAGGCCACACACCGTAAGCGGGGCAAGGCAGGTCAGAAGGCCCGTAGGCCACACACACACAGAAGGCCCGTAGGCCACACACCGTAAGCAGAGCAAGGCAGGTCAGAAGGCCCATAGCCCACACATACACAGAAGGCCCGTAGGCCACACACCGTAAGTAGAGCAAGGCAGGTCAGAAGGCCCGTAGGCCACGCAAGGCAAGGCAAGGAAAGGCCCGAAGGCCGCGCAAGGCTAGAGCAGGGAGCCCAGGAGAGCTCGATGCCGAAGCACCGAGGCAACTGTCAGGCAGGGTTATAAGGACACACCCAGAGCACAGAGTGGACAGAGGAGATGGACTGGGCCTGTCCGGAGAGCCAGCACTAGTGGGACCCCTTGTGGTGAGGCGGTTGCACTGCAGCCAAAACTGTAACAGCTTTCTTCCTTTCATAGTGACTTGGGATGCTGATGCCCCTATTTGGGCTACTGCCATGATACCTTGGGCTATTTATGCCACTTTGCCCATTTCAAGAATCTTGGAGAGCTCTTCCCTCTGCTGTCTACTTGCAGGTTTTACTAAAATCTCAAATAGAAAACCCCAATAACTGATCCTAAATTAGGATGCATTGCTTCCCCCATTGACTTTTAATGGGAAACTAATGAACAAATGACAAGCAAATGAAAGAAAATTTTGGTCAAAAGCAACAAAATGAATCATGGTGGTAAATGAACACAATCAAATATTTTTTCCACACATATCCCTACAGCTCAATGTGCAGCTGCAGCTAAAAAAGCAAACAGAATGTTAGGAATTATTTAGAAATGAATAGAAAACAAATCTGGCAATATAATGGCTCAGTATTGATCCATGACATGGCTGCACCTTGAGTACTGTGTGCAATTCTGGTCAACCCACCTCAATAAAGATATTGCAGGACTAGAAAAATACAAAGAAGAGTAACAAAAATGATTACAGGGACAGATCATCTCCCTTATGAAGACAGTCTAAACAGCTAGGGCTCTTCAGCTTACAGAAGAGTTGACTTGGAAGGGATATGATAGAAGCTTATAACTGGTTCCATAGCACACAATTTTTAATAACGAACAGTTAAATGTACTGTCAAATAGTACTACGACTAAGGGAAACTCCCTGAAACTAAGAGGTAACAGATTTAAAATAAATTTAAGAATTTTTTTTTCAGTCACTGTTTTATTAAGCTATGGTACCATACTATGCTCAGGGACGACCTGATTTTGTCAATAGGAGTTATTGGAATTACAAACACACTAATGAAAGAGACCAACACAATCCCAAAATAGACACTAAAGATATCAGACGCACTAATTGTAACTCTTAATACTCGAGCTTAGAATGTATGACCTTCATACTAGGTGTCATCGTATAGTACAAAACTTTTAACTGCCTTTTATATAATCATCGGTCAAAAGTTCAATTTTTTAAATATTTTTATAAATGTGCAAAACATGAAAGTCCATCAATATTTTGATGATATATTCAATTTTTTCAATTGTACAAAACATAAGTGTCCATCAGTATTTTGTTTTTTTATAATGTAGTAAAACACTTATCTGTTCTTTCAAACGCAAGAGTCCTTGATCAATCTTGATGGTTAAGCAGATGTTGATACGGTGTATGTTTCTTCTAAAGTCAGCTCTCTCACCCAAGTATTAAGAGTTACAATTAGTGCGTCTGATATCTTTAGAGTCTAGTTTGGGATTGTGTTGGTCTTTTTCATTAGTGTCATTAAGCTATGGAACATGTTACCAGAAAATTTGAATAGGTTAGCAATTTAACTGAGCTTAAAAAGGTTTGGGCAAGTTTCTGGAGAACAACTTCACAAATAGTTATCAGCCAGACAGATTTAGGTTTCTCCATCTATTTTTTCTTGGGAAGACCAACATGACAGTTTCATAATGGGATTTGCCAGATGCTTTCAAGTGAATTGAACTAGCCAATGTCAGAATCAGGAAGGTGGGCTCAATGAACCATTGGTCTGATCCAGCATAGCATTTCTTACATTTTTATGTCTCACCACAGTTCACTTACTTCACTGGATGCATGAAGCTTAACTTGAAGTAGACTTTTAAAAGGTAAAACAAAACCAATAAGAAAGAACTTTAGCCTTAAGAATTGGTTCTGGAATGTTATAAGACAGGAATAATAAGCAAACACAAGAAAAGAATACAAGTTAACAATATTGCCCAACAGAAAACAGGACCTCCATCAACAGGTTTCTTTAGGGAAATGGATTACACCTTCTGGCAGGGAAAGAATCTAAAGAAACTTGGTAGACAAGTGTCCTGAAGAACCTATGGAACTTGGTGGGCTTTTTACTGTTAATCACCTACAAGCAAATCAGAGAATTGTGGTACTTTTCCTGCTCAGTACATAGAACAAACACTTGGACCAAAAACATGGACCAAAAGTCCATGAAGCCCCGTATTCTGTTTCCAACAGTGGCCAAGCCAGATCACAAGTATTTGGCAGGATCCTAAGGGGTAGATAGATTCCAAGCTGCTTATCCCAAGAATAAGCAGTGGATTTCTGCAACTCTACCTTAATGGACTTTTCTTCCAGGAACTTGTCCAAACCTTTTTTAAATGCAGCTATAGCAACAGCTTTCACCATATCCTCTGGCAACAAATTCCAGAGCTTATTATGCATTGAGTAAAGAAATATTTTCTCTTATTAGTTTTAAATGTATTACCTAGTAACTTCATTGTATGTCCCCTGGTCTTTATACTTTTGAAAAGAGTAAACTGATTCATGTTTACTCATTCTATTCCACTCATTTTATAGACCTCTATCATATCTCCTGTCAGCCATCTCTTCTCCAAGCTGAAGAGTCCTAACCTCTAACTTTTCTTCATAAGGGAGTTCTTCCATCCCCTTTATCATTTTGATCATCCTTCTCTGTACCTTTTCTAATTCTGCTATATCTTTCTTGAGATGTGTTGACCAGAACTACACACAATACTCAAGATGAGGTTGAACTATGGAGCGATACAGAGGCATTATGATATTCTCTGTTTTATTCTCCATTCCTTTCCTAATAATCCATAGCATTCTATTTGCTTTCTTGGCTGCTGTTGCACACTGAGCAGAATATTTCAACACATATTGAATGACACCTAGATCCTTGTCCTTAGTGGTGACTCCTAATGTGGAACTTTGCATTACATAGCTATAACTTGGGTTACTTTTCTCCCAGGGCATCACATTGCACTTGTCCACATTAAATTCAATTTTCCGTTTGCTTGTCCAGTCTTCAAGTTTTGCAATATCCTTTTGTAAGTTTTCATAATCCTCATAACTTACCTTTCAATAATTGTATCATTTGCAAATTTGATCACCTCACTTGCTCCCATTTCTAGGTTGTTTATATGTTAAAAAGCAGTGTTCTCAGAACAGATCCCTGGGGTCACCCCACAATTCACCTTTTTCCATTGGGAAAATTTACCATTTAGTCCTACTCTCTGTTTTCTATCTTTTAACCAGTTGGCAAGCCACAATAGGATACTGCCCCCTATCTTATGACATTTTACTTTTCTAAGAAGTCTCTCATGAGGGACTTTGTCAAATGCTTTCTGGAAATCCAGATACACTATACCAACTGGCTCACCTTCATCCACGTATTTATTTATGCCCTCAAATGGAACAAATTTGTGAGGCAAGACTTCCCTTGGCTAAATCCATGTTGGCTTTGTTCCATTAAGCTAGCCTTACCTATATGTTCAGCAGTTTTGTTCTTTATGACAGTTTCTAGCATTGTACCTAGAAAAGATGTCAGACTCACTGATCTGTAGTTTCCTGGATTACCCCTTGATCCTTTTTTTAAAAATTGGCATTATACTGGCAACTCTCCAGTCTTCAGGTACCATAGATAAAGATAGTTTACAAATTTCCAGTAGCAGGTCCGCAATTTCATTTCTCAGTTCTTTCATCATTCTGGGATGTACACCATCTGGTCCACTTGATTTGCTACTCTTTAATTTGTCAATGTGCCCTAGAATATCTCCCAGGTTCACTGAGATTTATTTGTTCCTCTGAACATCATGTCTAGCATAGGTGTATCTCTCAGGATAAGTGGATAAAGGCTGCACTACAAACATCAATCAAAATAGCAAGAAGTGCATCAGATTAGTCTCAAGATGTATCGTACAATTGTAGCATAAAGAAAGCTGAAAAAGCTTGTGAAAAGCAACAATGGTTTATTTAAATCCTACAAGAACAATGTAGACAAATTGAAGCAGCTTAATCCCCCAACATGTACATGTTTTATGGACCTGCTGCATCGGGAGGGACAAAATGCTGCTTCTGTCACAACATGGTGCTTGTCAAAGATCCTGTATTTAATGCTGTAAATGAAAAAAAAAGGCATTTTCAGTTTTCTTTATGGTATGGTTTTACAATGCTTCTTGAGACTGTGGCTGATGTATTTCTTGCTATTTTGATGGGTATATCTCTTACAACTTCCTCAGTGAATACCAAAGCAAAGAATTCATTTTGTCTCTCTGCTATAGCTTTGTCATCCTTAACTGCCCATTTTACCCCTTTATCATCTAATGGTCCAACTGACTCCCTCACAGGCTTTTTACCTCAAATGTACCTGAAAAAGTTGAGGTTTTTTCCCATGGCAAGCTCTTTACCTTCCTTATCAATGCTTTACATCTGACTTGCCAATGCTTATGCTGTTCCCTGTTTTCTTCATTAAGATCACTTTTTCATTTCTTAAAAGATGTTCTTAGATATAATAGCCTCTCTCACCTCACCTTTCAACCATGCCAGTTGAAAGGTGAGGTGAGAGGCTAGCCTCCTGCCACCTTTTCTAATGCATGAAATACATGGTCTAGCCTTCGAAAATGGTATTTTTAAACAACGTCCTGAGCTAAACTCTTAACCTTTAACAGTTGCGCCTTTCCTCATTTTATCATAGTCACCTTTTTGAAAGTTAAATGCTGTCATGGAAGATTTGTTTTTTGCATTTCCTCCAGTTAAGTCAAATTTGATAATATTGTGATGACTATTCCCAAATGGCTCCAACATGTTACCTCTTGCACCAAGGAGTAAGGACAAGATCTAAAATAGTTTCCCCTCTTGTTGGTTCTTGTACCAGCTGCTCTATGAAGCACTCATTTATTTCATCTAGGAACTTTACTTCTCTAGAATGTCCTGATGTAACATTCACCCAGTCAATACAGGGGTAATTGAAAATCACCCATTACTACTGTAAGAACATAAGAACATGCCATACTGGGTCAGACCAAGGGCCCATCAAGCCCAGCATCCTGTTTCCAACAGTGGCCAGTCCAGGCCATAAGAACCTGGCAAGTACCCAAAAACTAAGTCTATTCCATGTTACCGTTGCTAGTAATAGCAGTGGCTATTTTCTAAGTCAACTTAATTAATAGGTAATGGGGTAGATTTTAAAACCCCTGCGCGCGTAAATCCTCATTATTTTGCATAGGCCGCCGGCGCGCGCAAAGCCCTGGGACGTGCATAAGTCCCTGGGCTTCCTAAAAGGGGTGGGAGAGAAGTGTCCAGGGGGCGTGGCGACAGTTCGGGGCCGGGCCGGGAGGGCGGTCCCGAGTCCCCTGGCACTGCGGCCTGTGCCGGGTGATGCTGGGGCGGCGCGCGCAAGTTACGCCTGCTTCAAGCAAGCGTAACTTGCCCAAGAAAGGTGGGGGGAGGGGATGATTTCGGAGCTGCCTCGGAGGGAACTGAGGCAGGCTGCGCGGCTTGGCGCGCGCAGGCTGCCAATTTTGTGCAGCCTTGCATGCGCCGACCCCGGATTTTATAAGATATGCGCAGCTATGCGCGTATCTTATAAAATCTGGTGTATTTTTGTTCGCGCCAGTGGCACGAACAAAAGTACGTGCGCGTATTTTTTGAAGATCTACCTCAGCGGACTTCTCCTCCAAGAACTTATCCAATTCTTTTTTAAACACAGCTATACTAACTGCACTAACCACATCCTCTGGCAACAAATTCCAGAGTTTAACTGTGCGTTGAGTAATAAAACTTTCTCGATTAGTTTTAAATGTGCCACATGCTAACTTCAAGGAGTACCCCCTAGTCTTTCTATTATCCGAAAGAGTAAATAACCGATTAACATCTACCCGTTCTAGACCTCTCATGATTTTAAACACCTCTATCATATCCCCCCTCAGCCTTCTCTTTTCCAAGCTGAAAAGTCCTAACCTCTTTAGTCTTTCCTCATAGGGGAGCTGTTCCATTCCCCTTATCATTTTGGTAGCCCTTCTCTGTACCTTCTCCATCGCAATTATATCTTTTTTGAGATGCGGCGACCAGAATTGTACACAGTATTCAAGGTGCGGTCTCACCATGGAGCGATACAGAGGCATTATGACATTTTCCGTTTTATTCACCATTCTCTTTCTAATAATTCCCAACATTGTTTGCTTTTTTGACTGCCGCAGCACACTGAACTGACGATTTCAATGTGTTATCCACTATGACGCCTAGGGAGACCTGCATCTAACAGAAGAGAGTGGCACACAGACGTCAATAAGACAATGGACCTAAAGGACACTTACCTATATGCAGACCTTCTACAAAAAGCACTACTCACCTGCCTCCCTCTCTAGCATACAGGAGAAATGGGAAAGCTAAGATATTATCCATAAAACTGCCTTGATGGTTTTGGGAAATCACACAGAATCTGTCATTGAAGCTAAGTGCATTGCTTACACCAATTATAGATGTACCTGAATCAAGAGACTCTGGAAGAGTTAAGAGCAACCTGAACCACTGAAGTGGACAGGTAGACCATATGTCAATAACTACAAGCTGCAGATCTGTAAGGAATAAAGGGATAGGGAATAGACCCTTAACAGGAATTAGAATGGTCTACCTTAAACAGAAACCTGCTGACTCATGAGGGAAGCTCTACAGCAGGGGTCGGGAACCAATGGCTCGCGAGCCAGATGTGGCTCTTTTGATGGCTGCATCTGGCTCGCAGACAAATCTTTAATAAAAAAAAGTAAAAATCTAATAAAACCCCCCACCCTCCTGACGCCCCCCAAGACCTCCAAAATTAATTTACTACAACCCCCCTCCCCCAAGACCTGCCAAAAGTCCCTGGTGGTCCAGCGGGGGTCCAGGAGCGGTCCGGGAGCGATCTCCTGGACTTGGGCTGTCGGCTGCCAGTAGTCAAAATGGCGCCGACGGCTCTTTGCCCTCACTATGTCACTGGGGTCGACCAATGGCGGCGGTAGCCCTGTGACATAGTAAGTGCAAAGGGCCGTCGGTTGCCAGTAATCAAAATGGCGTCGACGGCCCTTTGCCCTTACTATGTCACAGGGACTACCGCCGCCATTGGTCGACCCCAGTGACATAGTGAGGGCAAAGGGCCGTCGGCGCCATTTTGACTATTGGCAGCCGACAGCCCAAGTCCAGGAGATCGCTCCCGGACCGCTCCTGGACCCCCGCTGGAACACCAGGGACTTTTGGCAGGTCTTGGGGGGGTCAGGAGGGTGGGGGGTTGTAGTAAATTAATTTTGGAGGTCTTGGGGGGCATCAGGAGGGTGGGGGGTTTTGTTAGATTTTTACTTTTTTATTAAAGATTTGTCTGCGAGCCCTGGACCCTCGCTGGACCACCAGGGACTTTTGGCAGGTCTTGGGGGGGGGGGGGGGGTCAGGAGGGTGGGGGGTTGTAGTAAATTAATTTGGCAGGTCTTGGGGGGCATCAGGAGAATAGGGGGTTGTAGTAAATTAATTTGGTAGGTCTTGTATGGCTCTCACGGAATTACATTTTAAAATATGTGGCGTTCATGGCTCTCAGCCAAAAAGGTTCCCGACCCCTGCTCTACAGTTTTAAATAGACTAGGAGGAAATGAAGCATGGCAACTTGGAGGCATAGGAAAAGAAAAGCCTAGCAGTCATGAAGCCAAGGCCAATCTGACTACAGGCCTAATCCACAGAGGAGCATACCTGACTAAGCAAGCCAGGAATCCTACCAGAAACAGCTGACTGGAGGTGTCCCCAGGACTGACAAGAAAGACTGCTGGCTAAAGTATACTAGTAGCTGAAACAGTTTGCTTTCTGTAAACCTTTATGTTCATGAAAGAGGGGCTATCACCCTCAGAGTGTACAGAGAGAGAATAAAGTTCAATAAATCTATGTTAAGGTGGAGTCTGCTCTCTGGCAAGTAATTTTAAAAAGAAGCAACCTTGACTAGAGAGCAAGAGGGAAAACCCAGTACAAATTCTCATAAGACACTGGTAACATCATGGGTATGTACGATGGTATTAAAAAGGCAACTAGACCAATACAAAAATAGTTAACCAAACTAAATTCCGCTATAGAGAAACCATTAAGGAATGATTAAAACAAATGGGAGAACAATTGAAGAAATCAATGCTACAGCGTCTGCCCATCCTGAGGGAAGTGAATGAGGAGCCTATGGAAGAGGAGCCGAGCAAGGCATTTGATGGTTTAGCAAACAGGAATGCCCCTGGAAAGGACAAAATTCCACCCAAAGCCATATATACAAATACTGTGCTTCACTAGCTCCTGTATGTAGGAAGGAAGGTATGGTTCCTCAAGGTTTGATAGATGCCAACAATCAGAACAAAGATAGGAGTGACTGCAACTAGCATGGTATCTCCTCCTTATGCACAATCAGCAAAACCTTTGCATGCATTGTCCGAAATTACATTCATATCCTTGCCAATAGTCTACCCAGAGTCACAGTGTGGCTTCCAAGATTGGCAGTTGATCACAGAAATGTCTCCCTCAGACAGTTGCAGAATAAATACAGAGAGCAGAGAAAGTCACTGTACTTCACTTTTAATGATCTCACTAAGGTCTTCCAGCTTGTGAGCAGAAGGGCTCTTTTCAGCTGCTGGAAAAGACTGGCTGTCCTCCTAAGCATCTCAGTTTCTCAAACCTTCCATGATAATATTAGAAGTACCATCCAACACAACTCAATTTCAGAGGCTTTGTAAACTGTTTGGGGTTAACATATCTGAATACTGACCAGTCAAGTGTGTTGATGAGGAATGTGTCTTTTTTGTTTATGTCCATGAATTTTGTATTGTAATCCAGTCTGGAAATTTTCGGTAGTATGGGTGAAAAATTGAGGTAAATAAAATAAATAGTGCTATTGCATGTAGTAGCACTCTGCAGTAACACAATAAATATTATTATAGTAACATGTTGCACATGTTCTTTTTCAGTATGGACATCCTGCCCTTTGGATGGTAACCTCAAATATTTTCTTCTTTGACTATTAGACTGCATATTGTATTATTTCTAAACATGTTTTCTAATCAAATTATTACTGCCTTAAACATTTTTTGATTTATTATCTTTTGCAATTAATGATTTTTAGTAACTGGAAAGACAGTAAATATTTAGATGTTTAATACTGGTACAATAATTCCTTTTCATATGCAATTAATTAAAAAAAATATAAAATAAGTACATATGGATTGGACATTGTGGACAGATGATTGTGACCCATATGTGGTAGAGGGTGAAAAATACTAAATAACTTTTGCATGGGGGCTCTAAGGTCCTTATTTAATATCAAAGATTACATGACATGTGGCAAATTGTAGCATTAAAATATAAACAGTTTCAAGTGCTCTTTATGTTAATGTATTGACATTTGCATTTGATATAAGTAATCCCCTTTTTTTGTGGTATTATTGATTGAATACTTTATCTATGGTACACAGCTATGATAAAGCTACAGCAGAACTATGTAAACAGAATGGATTATTTTTATATTTTAATTTTCTAGGCAACCTTTCCAGTATTAGCTCAAGGCTGCTTAAAACAGTAGACAACACAATAAGACAATCCATGATTATTATAAATGATTGTGCAAAGCATGGAAACCTATGTAACAAAACATGGAAAGTAAAGTCTTGATACACTGTACATGTAAATCTGTATTATAACTTTGTATTATATTTTGAAGGCCATTTTATTTCTTTCCATAGTTTATTTCTAAAATTTCATTGTTTGATAAAGAAATTTACACTCAAAAATATGTATATTACACTGGCTTTAAAATAAGAACAGTTTTATTAACACCTTGCTTTCTAAATAAAGTAGTAGTAGTTAGGAAAACTATTAATCCTATTTTCCTCATCAGATCTCTATAACCCATACAACCACTATAGCTATCTGGTCACTTGGGGGGTCATTTACTAAGCTGCAATAGCATTTACAGCATGGAATTTGAAATTCTGCATATTTTCTGTAACTACAAAAAGAATGGTGCAATGTGGATATTAAAATAAGATTTCCAAGCAAAGCAGCTTATTAATATGGTAATCAAATAATGTGGCTTGCGGCAAAGTTGGTAATATGCGTTATTTAATCTAAAATTATCTAAACCTCATGAGATGCACCTAATTTTCCCCTGGGAGCCTCAGAACACTAAAGCACATCCTGATGCTCCTGAAGTCTGTCCTTAAAGAGGATGAGCAGACCTTCCCACACTGGTAGTGGTAAAACCCAGAGGAGGATCTAATAAGAGCCCCTGTTCCACCCCCAAACCCCACCTCAACATCCTGAAGTGGCAAAATTGTAAAAATAAAAAATGTTTAAAAAGGTGACAACCCTGGCCACACTCCTAGTTCCAAACCCCACCCCTTTAAGTAAAGAGAACCCCACCACCTCCCTCCCCCCTCCAACCAGTACCCTAATGTCCCTGATCATCCAGTAGTGACTGGAGTGCCCTCTAAGGCTCCAGGTCAGACCGCACCATTTACAAAATGGTGCCAACCAGCCTCAGATGAACTTTTGCCCCTAAGGACAAAGTAATATTGTAACATAGTAATGATGGCAGATAAAGATTAAATGGTCCATCTAATCTGCCCAGCAATTTGCTTACGGTAGTAACTGCTGCTCCATGCTAGTTACTCCCATGTATTCTGTTAAGGATAATATCCATTACTCCATGAAGATTACCCCCATGCAGAAATGTTATACCATCGATTTTTTCTTTAGCGATCCACAGTGTTTATCCAATGCCCTTTTGAATTAACTGTTCTTGTCTTCACAATGTCTTTCAGGAGGGTATTCTAGGCAATCACCATTCTCTCTATGAAGAATTATTTCCTGATATTGGTTGAGTCATCCCAACTGGGATCCCCTAGTTCTACTCTTATTGCCAATGGAAAAGGTTTGGAGTTTGTGCATCTGTCAAGTATCTGAAGGTCTGTATCATATCACCCTGCAACTCCTATCCTGTAAGGTATACATATTTAGATCCTTCAGCCTCTCTGCAAAGGTATTCTGATACAGACCCCCCACCATTTTGGTTGCCTTCCTCTGGACAGTTTCCATCCTGTCTCTATCCATTTTAAGATACCGCCTCCAGAAGTGAACACAGTACTCTAGGTGAGGCCTCACCAAGGACCTGTACAAGAGCATATTCACTTCCCTGTTCCTGCTGGTTATACCTCTCTCTATGCAGTCCAGTATCTTTCTGGCTTTTTCTACTGCCTTGTCAATTGCCTCGCTGCCTTCAGATCACCAGACAATCACCCCAAGGTCCCTCTCCTGGTCCATGCATGATTATCTTTCGCCCCCCATCGCATATGGCTCTTTTGGATTACTGTACCTCAAGTGCCTGCCTCTGCATTTCTTGGCATTGAATCGCAGCTGCTAAATCTTCGACCACTCTTCAAGTTTTCTTAATTCACTCTTCATTCTCTCTACTCCTTCAGGCATGTCCATTCTGTTGCAGATCTTTGTATCAGATACAAAAAGGCAAACTTTCCCATCTAACCCCTCCGCAATGTCGCTCACGAAGATATTGAACAGAACCATTCCCAAAAACCAATCCTTGAGGCATTCCACTTAACACTGTTCTCTCAGAGATGGTTCCATTTACCATTACATAGAGTTTGTCAGTTGACCAGGTGGTAATCCACTCTACCTTGGCACCCACACCCAAGATTCTTATTTTATTCATGAACCTCCTATACAGGACTGTATCAAAAGCTTTGCTGAAATCCAAGTCAGTCATATCACTGATCCAGTTCTCTAATCACCCAATCATAAATGTCTATCAAATATGTCTGGCAGGACCTTCCCTGGTGAATCCATGCTGCCTCAGGTCCAGCAACCCACCGGACAGTATATATTTCACTATCCTTTCCTTCAGTGAAATCTCCATTAATTTTCCCACCACCGAGGGAAGGCTAACCAGCCTGTAGTTTCCAGCCTCTTCACTACTACCACTCTTCTCCTATTATGTGGTACCACTTATTTCCAGACATCTATTGAATAGATCTTTCAGTGGATCCGCCAGCACATCTCTGAGCTCCCTTAGTATCCAAGGATGTACCTCAACCAGTCCCATGGCCTTGTTCAATTTCAGGTTTCCTAGCTCTTCCCATAAATTGTGTTCTGTAAATAGGGTTGCATCTACACCACTCCCATCCATGGTCTTGTTAATCAGCAATGGTCCTTTCTCCAGGGTCATCTTTAGTGTCCACCAATCTGAAGTATATGTTTAATATTTCTGCTACTTCATCTTTTTCCACATACTGCTCCTTGTCACCTTTCAATTTTACTATACCCACCTTGGATCTGTTGCCTCTCTCTAATATCTGAAAAATGTTTTGTTATCTTGTTTTATACTTTGGCAATCCTATCTTCTGCTTGACCTTTCTGCTTTCTTGATTACTTTCTTCCTCTCCCTCAGTACCAGGAATTCTTCCCCGTCTTCCTCATTTTGGGATACTTTGTACTTCTTGAATGCTGTTCTTTTTACCTTTATTTTTTCAACCATCTTCTGTTTGATTCTGGAAATGGTACAGCCAGACCCAGTGCCCTAGGGGGCATTTCTGTTCACCAGTGGACCACCTGGGAGAATAAGGTACTGGCAGGGGTGACATTTTGTCCACTCAAAAGGGGAAGGGTTTGAGATGGGGCAGGGCTGGGGTAGCATCTTTAAGCTTTTTTTTTTTTTTCATTTTTACAATTCTGTCTCGGGATGTGGCGAGGGTGGGTGGATGGGATAAGGCATCTTATTAAAGACTGGGTGAGTGGAGGGAGTCTGAAAAGGCCCGGGATGTGGGGCCATCATACAGTACCCCTTTACTGCTGTATTTTTGCCTGGAATTATTTTACTGCTGGGAAAAAATTCCCACATCACTCACAAACCTTCAGTACTCTGAGCTACAGATTGGTATATCCCATGGCATTTTTCACTTCAGGGAAAATACCTTGGCTTAACATATCTCGCCCTTAGTCTCTAAAGCAGCACTCAAACAATTGTTCAGAGCCTTTGATCCAACACTTTTTACAAAGATATTTATAAACTATTTTCCTCAATGTTCAACAATCCATTTGAATCTCAAGTAAAAATCATGGATGTGTGTAGTAACAGCAAGATTTGCAACCAGAAGTTATTTGGGAGACCATGAAGGAATTCTATGGCAGACAGTACTTATCTGGATCATTGGACACAGCTAAAATTTCCAAGATAAAAAGTATGATATATACACAAGATAACTAGATCTAACTATATTAGCACTCTTTTCCCCTTATTGCACTCTCCATTTGGTTAATTCAGCCTTTGTTTTATATAGGAGTAGCACCAGCAGGATTTGGTCTTTAAAGAAGTTGATTGCAGACTCACACATAGAACCTGCAAATTTTTGGCTCAAGAACACAAGACTCAGCTATCAAACAAGAGGTTTCACACACACAGGCCGATACAGTAAAGTCCGCGGGAGAGCGGGCGAACGCCACGCGATTCAGTATTTAAATTAGGCCCGGCGGTAAAAACGGGCAAAAGGAGCGGCGGCGGCTGTCAGTGGGTTTGATAGCCGACGCTCAATTTTGCTGGCGTTGGTTCTCGAGCCCGCTGACAGCCAAGGGCTCGGAAACCGGACGCCGGCAAAATTGAGCGTCCGGTTTTCGGCCCGACAGCCGCAGGCCGAATTCAATTTTTTTTTTTTAAACTTTTTTTTACTCTTCGGGACCTCCGACTTAATATTGCTATGATATTAAGTTGAAGGGTGCACAGAAAAGCAGTTTTTACTGCTTTTCTGTGCACTTTCCTGGTGCCGGAAGAAATTAGCGCCTACCTTTGGGTAGGCGCTAATTTCTCAAAGTAAAATGTGCGGCTTGGCTGCACATTTTACTTTCTGAATCCCGCGCACATACCTAATAGGGCCATCAACATGCATTTGCATGTTGAGGGTGCTATTAGGTGCCGCGGGTTGGACGCGGGGTAAGGGAAAACGCGCGTCCAAAAGCAGGCTAACAGTGCGCTCTGACGTACTGTATTGGCCTGACAGATTGGTAGTCTAAAGAGAAATATGCTTCGACCAAATACTCTATTGCTTAGACCAACACTAGTCAACCTATCGGACAAAAGTAAGTTTGCTCTTAGAGTCAGATTTCCTTGTGGCACTGATAACATTTCACTTTTAATTCAAAACTTATTTGAGACTCATAGAATTCTTGGCATCAATAATATAAAACAAGCAAATAAGGGAAGTTTCAATCACCTTTACTTCAATTAGCAACATAAATTTCACTAACAAATATATCTGCATCTGTAAATTAAAGCAGAATTATAAACATGAAATGTTCCAAGGCTCCCAATGCTATTTGCTCCTCCTCTACCCTATTATCATGAAAATCTTCCTCTCTTCCTAAAAAATACTACTACTGTGACACACAACCTTAAAAATGTATTTAAAAAGTTATTTCATGAGATTTTCTGCATATGCAACTGACTGCTTATGCTATTTCTCTCAATATTATGGTGTCAGACATTAACTAAAAATTCAGTTATACTATACTGCAATCATAGTCACTATTTCATAAAACACAGGCATAAGTTATCATAGTAGGTCTGGAGACGTTAAATTGGAACTCCAGTGCAGGGAATAGACTTAGTTCTCTAGATAAATGGCATTCCACCCAGAAGTCTGGTGTTCCCAAGGACTTGCACTTTATTTAAGAGAAGAGCTGTTGCAAAGAATCACAGAAGGAAGAATGGTATTTGCATTCCTATTGCCTGTTGATCAGAAATTTTGCATCTCTCCTCTACAGCTGCAGACTTTCCAAAGGGTTTAAACTCATGTTTTGGACTTCTGGCACTAGGATATGAATGGAATTTTGTTTTAGAGCAGAAAAGATTCCAGTGTGGCTTAAACCAAGAAGATAAATTCAACAGCATTAATTCTATCTGGTCACCACATCAAAACATGGGAGTTTTCACTTCCCTATTAGAGCATGATCACAGGCTGATCAGGGATACAGTCTCTCCCACATTATTTTGACAAACTCTTCACATGGATACTGTATTGGATTTGGATTTTAGATTTAATTGCTTGCTTTTCAAAATTTGAGTTCAAGGCGAATTATAAATTCAGGAGCAGTTGCAAATGCCCAGATGGAATGTACTCACAGATTGCATAGAAGCGAGATGCAAGGTAATGGTAAGCTTTCCCACTAGAATACCTGCAGCATTTCCAGTTAGCAATTCAGAAGCTTGTGATTGCAAATTGTGAAAAGGTTTTGCCTAGAAAAAGGGATGGGAAGCATGGCATTATGTTGAATTCCCCATGAGCCTCCAGATCTGTCTGGTATCTTTCCACCAGAACAGCACTTCGGCTCCTCTAACTCCCAACTCTTTTGAAGAAATCTCTCAGCTTTCCAGGGTTCCTAATGCAGTCCCCAGTGGCAGACTGCACATGCTATGACTACATAAGGGTACACTGGACTGCCTCATTCCTTGTGTGAGGAAATAGGTTTAGCTTAAGTTAAGAAAAGAAGCCTTACACAAGCAATTCTCTCTCATTGGATCATCATGACTCAAAAAATAGCTAATGCTTTAAAAATATGCTTTTAACTATTGCTTTGAACATATTAAAAAGCAAAAAGCAAATGTTACTTACCTGTAACAGGACAGCAGGATGTTAGTCTTCACATATGGGTGACATCACAGGATGGAGCCCTGTATGGAAAACTTTTCTGTCAAAGTTTCTACAAAGCTTTGACTGACACTGGCACACTGAGTGCACTGAGCATGCTCAGCCTGCAATTATCCCTGTGAGCCACAGGTGTCTCCCTCAGTCTCATCTTATAGCTAAAAGCACAAGCAAAACTAAAATAAAAGTAAAAACGTATACAGACCCAACTCCGCGGGGTGGCAGATGGGTTTCGTGTCGATGGCAGTGGTGATGTTGCTCGGCCCGAGCATTGTCCAGCATCGAGAAGGATAGCACCAATGTGCTGGATGGCATCTGTGGCGGACGGTCACCATGTCAGTGACGATGCGTGCCACGGTGCTCAGCCTGGTCTTTCCCCAGCACCGAGATGGATGCCCTCGCTGTCTTGGATGGTGACAGATGATGGGACTGTCAGCTTGCCTGCACTGCTCCTGGCACTATGTAGTGTCATAGGCTAATACGGGGCTTTAATAAGAAGCCAAAGCATGGAGCACTGTGTTTCAGCGAGGGCATTATGTGGCGGTGCTATGTCGGTATTGATGGTGTCGATGGCGGCCAAAGCGGCCTCGAGGGTATCATAAAAAATATATATGAAAAAACGTCGATGATTCGGCCAGAGCAATGATGACAGTGATGGAGCACTGACAGCATCGGTGTAGGTATCTATGGAAACGATGTGGCATCGAATAATCAAAAAAACATCGTTGGCATCGGAAAAATGATACCTGCATCGACGGAGTCAATGACCGCATCTATAGGGGTGATGCCCATCGATGGGAAGTGACCCTGGGTGTCAATTCTATCAATGGAAAGGTCCTGGGCATCGATTGCATCCATAAAATAAAAGATGGCATTGATGGAAATTACCCTGGCATCGATGGAAGTGCCCCGGGCAATGGTGGCATCGACTCGGGCATGGATGGCACTGACGAGACAAGGTGTACGTCTATGGCATCCATCTGGGCAATGATGGCACAGATGAAACCCAAGGAAAACTCAGTGCCATGGATGAAAAACATGGATGGCACTGATAGAAACGATGCAGGGATGATGGCATCAGAGTACCACGGGGGGAGGGGTACAGATGGCATCTAAAAATCCAGGACGGTCTGAAGGGGGTACAGACGGTAGGAATGGGGCATCGACTGCGCGAGGGTACCGAAGAATCGAAGGACCTGAATCTACAGGGGCCCTGGCGGCAACGGAAACCGTGGAAGTCCCTGTCCCACTAGCGCTAATAACCAGGCAGAGTGTCACAGAGGGACACTCGCAGGCTGTGTGTGGCTGACTGAAAACATAGGGAGAGGGAAGGCCGCAGTCAGTTGGCAGGCCAGTGAGGTGACAGGAACCGACCGAAAAATAGGGCATAGTACTCACAGAGCGTCGAATAAATGTACGTGAAGGGAGACCCGTGCAGGGAAAAAGTGTTTGTGAAGTAAACGTTTAAGTGTTTCCGTGAAGAAAAAGTGTTAGAATTTCTCACAGAGCTCCTAACTGCTATGCTTACTGCAGAGCGGAAAAAAGAAGACTGAGGGAGACACCTGTTGCTCACAGGGATAATTGCAGGCTGAGCATGCTCAGTGCACTCAGTGTGCCAGTGTCAGTCAAAGCTTTGTAGAAACTTTGACAGAAAAGTTTTCCGTACAGGGCTCCATCCTGTGATGTCACCCATATGTGAGGACTATCATCCTGCTTGTCCTGTGAGAACTGATCTTTCATTGAACCATTACTCTGTAAAGATGAAATATTAATACAAAATTACATTTGTTTTGTCAGCTCATAAAAACACTTGAGACACTGTACCCACCATGCTAAAAAATATCAGTATTTAACCGCTGGGAAAGACTTCTTGCTAAGAGAATTGCAGGAAAAAAAGCAGCAAATGAAGATACTAATATATTTTTTTATTGCATCATCAGTTGAACTTCCAAGACCTAACACTTCAGCTACCAATTACATTATGCATTGAAAAACAAAATAAAAAGAAAATACTTACTCTCCCAGTTTTGCCCAAATAGCCAATGCCACCCTCAGGATGATTTCTGAACCTTCAAAGAACACGGAATCCCATATCTTTAGGACAGTGTGATTAGGAAGGCAGGTGGCAAATAAGGTCAGAAACCACTGCATTGTGAAGACATTTGTTAGTGGTGGCTCATACCCTCCTGAAAAAAATGAAGTAGTTAGACACCATCTTCTCTATAATCCCTGTTAAATGCACTCATAGGAAATCAGATTGGAGGAAACCAGAGGGAATTAAAATTATAAACCTATCATCCTAAAGAACACTACAGATTTTATTAAGATGGATTTCATGATATATCAAATACCATGAGGTGAATACACAGGAATTCTGATGGTATTCATATTAATCAAGCTTATCAAATGAAATAATAAATCCATGTAATATGTTTAAATTACCTATTAGTACGAAATATATAGCATCTTTCATCAAAACAGGATTACAACAATTTACAATTTAAATTGACAGCTCTTGATGACCCAGGAGAATTGTTCCAATATTACTGAAAAGGCTGGTAAAAGAATTGATGAAATCAATTGAAAATCTCTTTAGAACTGCTTGGCTAAACCCAATGTCTCATTTTGAAGCTTCACCAAGGCAGCAAAATGTAGTGAAGTTATGAATACAAGACCAAGCCTCTGCTCTACAGATCACTTCCATGAACATAAATTTACAGTGGGCTAAGGAAGCTGCGATAGTTCTAACTTCCTGAGATTTTACTTTGTCCTCTAGCTGTCTGCCTACTTTAACAAAGCAATAGGAAATGGAGTCAAAAATCCAGATGGAGTGTGTTTTGAATTGACACCTTGCTTGTTAAGATTAAAGGACATAATGGGCAAGATTTCCTGCACAAACTTAGTCCTTTCCAAGTAGAATAATACAGCTTTTTACAGTCCAGGGTATGAAGAGCTTACTCACCTTTTTTGGAATACAGTCTCAGAAAGTTGGAAGAAATGATGGATTGATTAAAATTAAAATGAAAATGAGAAACCACTTTGGATGAGTTTTCAAGATAATTTTATTTTTGAAAATTTGTGTATAGGTGGGGTACGCTACCAAGGCTTATAGCTCACTTACCGTACATGTAGACGTCACTGCTATTAAGAATAGTATCTTCCAGGAAAGAACTTTTAAGTTTAAGGTAGCTAAGGGCTCAAAAGATGATTGGCTGAGCAAGTACTATGTTTAAATTCAATAGAGTAGGCAGATCCTTTATCAGGAGACTGAAATTAAGGCAGCAATTCATAAATCTGGAGACAAAAGGGTTGTTGAGACATAGAAGACAGTTTAAATGCTAATGAAACACAACTAAAGTACTCAAATGGACTGTGATGTACTGTGTATGTTTTAATATGGACACTTCCCTGATTGCATTTGGAAAGGTGATATATAACAATTTGTAAATAAAGTGAAGAGATATTGGAGTACAGAAATTGCGTACTATGAAGTACAAAGGATCCCAAAATAGTTCTTGACATCAAATGGAAAATGCCTTCCATTTTAAATTGTAAATGTGATACCTATGTGCCATAGAGTGTGTGAAGGGTTTAATATTCAAAGGATGTTTGTGTGAAGGTGGTGGTTTCCTCCTAAGGGAAATCCTATAAGAGTTCTGTTAAGAGAACTGAGAAGGTTCCAGTGAATCAAAAGTAGTCTTTTGGTCAGAGACAAACAACTCTGGCAGTTTGGTAATGTCCCTGTGAGCTTGATTTAGGAGAAGGATACAAAACCCTAACTACTTTTGGTCTAGGGCTTCTCCACAATCATAGAGCATGCAGGAAGATGTAGTTATGACCCTCTCCAGAGGTTACAGGGTGGGAGAAATATGAGTCAGGTAGAGTTACTCTCCCAATGTCTCAGGAAGCCTGATGGTGAAGATTATCACCATGTTGGGGTTTGGAAGAGTGCAAGAAAAAAAGTATTTCAACTGAGGTGTGAACTTGCAGGACCAGGAGGCAAACTGTGCCTAGCAGGAACTTGCCATGGTGTTGGGAGATTTTCTGTCTAAACAAAAAAAAAAAAGAGGGATTTCTTATTTGAGCTGATCAGGACATTAAGTAAATCAGAGTATACAGAAAGTAAGAGGGTCTGGGTAAGCCGAAGAAGTAAGTAGCAGGGTGAGTGTAAGCTCTTCATGCTGCAGTTGATTCTCTTCTGCAAGAGATGGATTCTTGGGGGGGGGGGGGGGGGGGGGGACGGACCATAGCTGCTCCCCAGGAAGTGGCATCTACCTCTACAACAAAGCACTTCAAGTAAGTAACTGATTCACATCTACCCGTTCTAGACCTCTCATGATCTTAAAGACCTCTATCATATCCCCCCTCAGCAGTCTCTTCTCCAAGCTGAAAAGTCCTAACCTCTTTAGTCTTTCCTCATAGGGAAGCTGTTCCATTCCCCTTATTTTGGTAGCCCTTCTCTGTACCTTCTCCAGATGCAAAGTTTTTGTTTGCCTGCCTCCATGAACAGTACAGAGCACTTTTTTGTTGAATGGTATTGTGACTAGATCTATTCATGGGGTTCCCCAGAGATGAAACGTCTTTAGAGCTATATCTTCATCTAAATGACAATGGTCATTCTGTGGAGAAAGCTGAGAAAAAAAAGCAGAAATATTAAACAAATATTTACCAATAGTTCAGTATTCATGAAGGATGACTTGAAGGACCCACTGTTGTTGGTAGGCAAGATTATGTATGGGAGTGAGGTATATACAATCCCATTTACAGAAGAGAATGGTTGGGAGGAACTAGCAAAATTAAAAGTGGACAAGGAACGAGGCATGATGAGATACATCCCAAGGTCCTGGGAAGTGCTGGTGTGTCCACTGAAAAACTGGTTCAATAGAAACCTGAGACAGGCATGGTTCCACAAGATTGTAGAAGAGCAGTAGTGGTCCTGCTTCACAATAGTGGGAGCAGGGAGGAGGCTGGTAGGCCAGTTAACCCTACCTTGGTGGTGGGAAACGTAGTAGAGACACTGCTAAAGAAAAGTATGGTATGATGATTTAGGGGTATCAGTATTAGTCTCTGTGCAAAAGACAGCATAAGAACTGGTGCACAGAACTATGAAGCAGGGTTTTTTGTGGGGGTTTTTTTTAAACAATGTGTATAGAAATCAAGATGGATTCTCAATTGAACTACGTTTCCCCCTCAGCTATCTTCTACAAGTTGAACAGCCTTAACTTCTTTAGCCTCTCTCATTTTGGTCACACTTCTCTGTACTTTCTCCAGTGCAACTATATCTTTTTTTTTTTAGATGCAGCAACTAGGGGTGTGCATTCGTTTTGAACTTAAATGTAAAACGCAACTTATTTTTTTTTTAACTTAAAAAAGTGATGAGGCGAAAACGATCGGATTTCCAACTTATTCAACATAGCTATGTTGAATACGTTGGAAATCGCGATTGTTGATCCTAAATAAAAATTTAAACCCCTCACCCTCCTTAATCCCCCCCCCAAGACTTACCAAAATTCCCTGGTGGTCGAGCGGGGAGTCAGGACGCCATTTCTGAACTCCTTTACGAGGAGCACGTGACGTCGGCGTCACGTCGGAGTGACGCGGCGTCACGTGATTGGGGGGGTCAGGAGGCCCCCCCAAGCTGGCCCCCCCCCAAGCTGGCCAAAAGTTCCTTTTGGGTGCAACGAGGGTCCCGGAGCGAACGTGGGGGGAATCACGTGACGCCGCGTCACTCCGACGTGACGCCGACGTCACGTGCTCCTCGCAAAGGAGTTCAGAAATGGCGTCCTGACTCCCCGCTCGACCACCAGGGAGTTTTGATAAGTCTTGGGGGGGGGGGGGGGATTAAGGAGGGTGAGGGGTTTAAATTTTTATTTGCACATATGGACATAGACTCAACTTATGGAATTCTCCATATGTCCATATTGACCGCAAATGACCCCCCCCTTTCGACTTATGGCCTTATGAACTTAAACTTTTGGTCTGCACATCCCTAGCAGCAACCAGAACTGCACATAGTTTTCAACGTGCATTCTTACCATAGAGCAATACAGTGGCATTATGACAGTCTCAGTTTTATTAATCGTTCCTTTCCTAATAATTCCTAATGCTCTTTTTTTTTTTTTTTTTTTTAACAACTGAAGCACACAGAGCCGACGATTTCAACATTTTATCCAGAATGATGTCTAGGTCTTTTTCCTAGGTGGTAAACCAATCTTCTCGTCTCGCAAGGTCTTCCAGCAATTTATCACAATATGCTTGTGATTTATCCACTCTGAATAATTTTGTATCATCTGCAAATTTGGCCTCACTCATACCTCGTTCCAAATCATATATAAATATATTAAAAAACTGGTTCAAGTACAGATCCCTGAGGCACTCCACTGTTTACATTATTCCTCTGTGAAAACTGACCATTTAATCCTACTGTTTGTCTTAACCAGTTTGCAATCCACAGAAGGTCATTGCCTATCGCATAACTTTTTAGTTTTCTTAGAAGCCTCTCATGATTTATTTATTTATTTTGAATTCTTATATACCGACATTCCTGTAAAGTATACAGATCATACCGGTTTACAGTGTAACAGAACTGTCGCGGTGGGCGATTACATGGAATGTAAAACATTAGAACATCGGAACACATTGAACGTTGCACATTAGAGTATCAGAACATTAGGAACATTTGGAACAGCTGAAAACATTATAAACTGAATGCGGGATAGACTATACGACATCCATGTCGTAAAATAGAGTAAAGAGAGTAAAAGACATTAGACTAGATGAATGGATTCGGGGGACGAGGGGGGAGGGGGGGAGTAAAGGGAAGTGAGAGTAGAGTGAGGGATAAGTCGGGCGGCAAGGATCAAAAAGGTGGGAATGAGTGGGTGGCCGTAGCAGAAGAAAAAGGCACCCTGATGAGGCCTAGGGGACTGAGTCGAGAGTGAGGTGTGATCACTTTATCCTCACGCCTTAGACCATGTCGTTCGAGAGGCGTCAAAGTGAGCTTGAGTTTCGGGGAAAGCTTGCAAGAGCAGCCACGTCTTTAGGTATTTCTTGAAGGTTTGGTGACTAGGTTCTTGCCAAAGATCTGGCGGAAGAGTATTCCATAGGGTAGGCCCTGCTGTTGATAGTGCGCGTTTTCTTAGCGATGATTTGGCAGGGGGGGCATACAGGGAGCCTTTGTAAGCTCTCCTGACTGGTCTGTCTGAAGTGTGTGGACGGAATTGAGCTTGAGAGGGGCGATATTGTGGATGTCATTGTGGATCATCATGAGAACTTTAAAGGAGATCCTGAATTTGAAGGGTAGCCAGTGAAGTGACTGAAGTATGGGAGTGATATGGTCTCTTATTTGAGTTGGTGAGAATCCTGGCGGCAGCATTCTGGACCATCTGCCGGGGTTTGATAGTTATGGCTGGGAGACTGAGCAGTAGGGAATGGCAGTAGTCTAATTTAGAAAGGATAATAGATTGAAGCACCAGACGGAAGTCTCAAAAATGCAGGAGAGGTTTTAGTTTTTTTGAGTACTTGTAATTTAAAGAAGCATTCTTTGGTGGTGCTGTGGACAAAAGATTTAAAGTTGAATTGGTTGTCGAGCCGAACCCCTAAATCTCTGACAGAAGGGGAGAGGTTGATAGCTGTTTTAGCGAATTGAGAAATGCTTGGGGAGTTTAGGAGGACTTGGTTTCCATCCGGTGAAATGATGAGGAACTCTGTCTTATTTGTATTGAGGATCAGGTTAATGCTAGCTAGAAGATTATTGATCGATTACAGACAGCTATCCCAGTAAGCCCAGGTTTTTTGAAGGGAATCAGTGATTGGGAGAAGAATCTGGACATGATCCGCGTATAGGTAATACGTTAATTTTAGATTGGAAAGTAGTTGGCAAAGTGGGAGCATGTAAATATTAAAAAGGGTAGGAGAGAGAGATGATCCTTGTGGGACTCCCAGGTTTGATTTGATGGGGTGTGATTCCTTGTTGTTGATCCTAACCTTGTAAAATCTATTGTCTAGGAACAATTTAAACCAGTTGAATGCTACTCCTTGAATACCAATGTCTGATAGACGCTCTAGCAGAATGGAATGATTCACGGTGTCAAACGCCACGGATAGGTCTCGGATGATGGACTTTGCCAAACACCTTCTGAAAATCCAAATACACTACACATCTACCATTTCTCCTTTATCCACATGCTTTTTAACCCCTTCAAAAAAAAAAATGTAGCAGATTTGTGATGCAAGACTTCCATTGATAAATCTATGCTGGTTGTGTCCCATTAAACTATGTCTTAACTATTTATTCTGTGATTTTCTTCTTTTTTTTTTTAATTCTTTATTTATTGATATTTTCATTTAACATATAAAGAAAATTAATATACACTTTCAACACTGCACTTGAAATACAGCACTTTACATACAATATTTAACATAGTCAATATTGCATATGAAATATTATTAAGAAAATTTATTAATCTCAAAGTGATTACAAAAGTAATTACTCATTACTTGTCTTAACATGAAAAAGTATGAAAAAGTATAGATAAACCTACCCTATAGTAGGAAATTAGAGGCTGATATTAGAATCTTTTAAAGAACCCAAAGGAGAATAATTAAGATATTATCAAACACCATAGGCATATTCATAACAGCTGGATAAACTTTATAAATGTCCGTCTACTGCTGAGCCCCATTAGGTGTTATATTAACGGGAGAAGACTCAGCTATAGGTAAATCTGATGCCATACTAGGTAGTTGGGCCTCGACAAATTGCTTCAACTGTTCACTTTGATAAAAAACATAAGAGTTTACCCCTTTCTTAATTTCGCACCTACAAGGATATCTTAAAAAGAAAGAAAAACCCAAGGATACAATTTGTTGTCGCATAGCCAAAAATTCCCTTCTCCTTGTTCTTGTCACCGGAGCTAAGTCCGGATATAATTTAACTGCCTGCCCGTGAAACATTGTAGGAAACTTTTTAAAATATTTCCTCATTACTCCATTTATATCTTGGGATGTAATAAAAGATACAACTAAAGTATTCCGATGGACAACATCTAAACTTGATTCCTCTAGGAAGTTTGTCAAATTAGCTGGTACTTGGGATTTTTGAGTAAGGAAATAACAAGAATTAATGGAAGGGATATCCTCTTCCTTGTATAATAATACCTCTCTAAAGTATCTCTTTAGAGAGATATAAGGAATCTCGCCTAGTACCTGGGGAAAATTGACAATCCTAATGTTTAGATGACGTACCCGGTTTACCAATATCTCAAGACGTCTGGAACTAGCAATTTGATCTTTAATTAAAGAGACATTGACTTTCTGTAATGACAATAAATTCCTTTCATTTTCATTCACTTTTTGAACAATTTGGGTACTCTGAACTTGTACATTGGACAATTGTCCTTGAAAATCAGTTGTAACATTGTCAATTTTCCTTTCTAGCCTAGATACAACCTGACAAACTATTTACCGCCTCCAGTATCTTATCCAGTGTTACCTGCCCCACCAAGGGGGGTTGCTGTAAAGATGATTCATCAGCTTTATGGATAGGTGGGCCCTCTAGTTCCGTTGTAACGATCCCTTCACTGGGAGACAACGGTATCACTCCACCATCCAAACTTCTTTGCACTGGGGGTAGACGGCTGTCCGGACTAAGAGACGCTTCTTCACGGGAACCGCCCATATCTCCATTATGTGCAGCTCCAACGGAGTCCTCAGCTCCTCTGTGTTCCAGCTGGGTCAAAAATTTACTAATCTCGGATTGAGTCAGGGTGGAAGATACTGGTGTTGAGGGAAACACCCTAATCTTTCCCTTCCTTTTCGCAGGCATTTCAAAAATGATTCAATCTTTGACCAATATGATGCCGATTCATAGACAGTGAGAGAAAAAAAAAAAAGTAATATAAAAAGTCCAAAAAAGTTAATAACCTGGATATATCGGATAATTCGGACTAAGTCGGACAAAGTCGCACGCGCCCCTGGCGGCAGCGACGCGCCGCAGGAACTCCCCTTTTGTAGAGTCTTCCGGTGCTCCCACTGACGTCAGGGCTGGCACACCCGGGGCTGGAAATATCAGGTAAATCCAATTTTTCTGTGACCAGAAAAACGCTGAAATTGCTCTCACAGACAGCCTCTGTTCAAGCGCCGCAGGAACTCCCCTTTTGTAGAGTCTTCCGGTGCTCCCACTGACGTCAGGGCTGGCACACCCGGGGCTGGAAATATCAGGTAAATCCAATTTTTCTGTGACCAGAAAAACGCTGAAATTGCTCTCACAGACAGCCTCTCTGTGATTTTGTTCTTTAGAATAATTTCCACAATTTTTCCCAGGACTGAACTCAGGCTCACCAGTCTCTAGTTTCCCAAATAACCATTGGGGCACTTTTTAAACATCAGGGTTACATTGGGCACCTTCCAGTCTTCTGGTACAATAGACAATTTTAATGATAGGTTACAAATTACTAGTCATAGATCTGAAGTGTTAAATTTTAGTTCTTTCAGAACCCTGAGGTATATACCATGTGGTCCAGGTGATTTGCTACTCTTCATTTGTCAATCTGACCTATTACATCTTACAGGTTCACTGTGATTTGGTTCAGTTATTTCTGAATCATCACCCTTGAAAACTGTCTCTGGAATGGGTATCTCTCCAACATCCTCATTAGTAAATACCAAAGCAAAGAATTAATTTAGTCTTTCCACGATGGTCGTTTTCCCTAAGTGCCTGTTTAACTCCTCAATTATCTAAGGGTTCAACAAATTCTCTTGCGTGCTTCCTGATTCATATATATATATTTTTAAAGTTTTTATTATGAGTTTGTGCCTCTACGGCCCATTTCTTTTCAATTTTTCTCTTAGCTTGTCTTATCAACGTTTTACGTTTTATCTTGCCAATGTTTCAGCGTTTTCCTGTTTTCTTCAGATGGATCTCTTTTCCAATTTTTGAAGGAAGTTCTTTTGGCCAAAATAGCCTCTTTTATATTGGCTTTTAACCATGCTGGCAATCATCTGGCCTTCCTTCCATCTTTCTTAATGCACAGAATACATCTAGATTGTGCTTCTAAGATGATATTTTTAAACAATGTCTACACCTGTTATACACATTTTATGTAGCTACACCTTTAAGTTTTTCCTATTTTCCTCAATTTATCAAAATGTTTCCCTTTTGAACATTACTGCTAGAACTGTATATATACTTATTGTTCCCCTTCCAGTCATTAATTCAAATTTGATCATATCATGAACACTATCACCAACTGGGTCCACCATTACCTCTCACCAAATCCTGCATAGCTCTAAGAATTAGATCTAAAATAGCTTCCTCTCTCAACAGCTCCTAAACCAATTAATCCGTGAAGTAGTGAGTATTTATTCCATCTCTCTAATATGTCCTGATCTTACATTTACCCAATTAATATTGGAGTAATTCATCCCAATGCGCAGCAAGGCCAGCCCTATTTTGCCCAGCCTATCCCTACACCAAGTGCCCCTTCAAGTCACTTTGACTCCTTGACCTGGCCATCCTTGCTTTGTCTTACCTTGCCTTGTAGCCTTGCCTTGTGGCCTCCTCACCCTTCTGACCATTTCCTGCAGCCTCATTGGTCCTGTTTTGCTGCCTTTGGGCCTTTTAGGCTCACCTAGCCCTTCTTAGGATACTTGCTGTACATTAGTTTGTTTCATCTGTTTTCCTTGCTCAGTTCCTGTGGTCCAGCCTTAGTCTTGACCTCCAGTCAGCTCCATTTTCAGTTCTAGACCTTGTTTCCAGCCCTATCTGTCCTGATTGAAATAAGGGAAATGGGAAGAGTAACAAAATCAATCAGTTCAAAAAAGCAGAAAAGGTGATGAGGAATAGCACTTGGAAGGCTATGACCACAAATGTGCATAGTCTGGGCAAATAAATCCCAGACCTTCAGGCCCTAATAGTGGAGATGAACTTGGGCATTGTTGCTGTCACAGAGACATTGTTCGCTGATTCTTATTAGTGGAATACGTCCATCCCGGGCTATAAATTGTTTAGGAAGGATAGAGAGGACAGAAAAGGTGGAGAAGAAGCTCTTTATGTCAAAAACAATATCCAAGCAACTGAATTGCAAGGGATGTGGGGAAGAGATGAAGTATTATGGACCGTCCTTTTAAAAAAAAAAAAAAGTGGCACTTCCAGTTATACTGATAGGAGCTACGGGATGCCTTCTCAAACAGAAGAGTTAGACAGATATCCAGCAGGTGGGAAAGAAGGGAGAAGTGTTGCTCGTTGGAGATTTTAATCTGCTGGATGGGGATCGGAGAACCCTTCTGCAGAATCTACAAGAAATTGAGAGATAGTGGATGTCCTTCAAGGGGCTTTGCTCAAACAAATGGTAATGGAACCCATGAATCTGTATGTTAAACTAAATGCCTGAATTTCTCACCTTTCCTGCCGCAGACAAATGTAGGCCATCTCTGCCTTATAACCTTTTCGTGCTCTATACACGGCCCCAGTCTCCATTGTATCCAAAACCACTTTTACACCAGTTTTGAGCCAGGAATTAAAATTATCTATATAGCATAGCCTTTCATTTTCCAAGAACAGGTAATACTTCCAAAAAAACAATAGTTTTTTTGGAAGTATTACCTACTTTGTTCCTTAATTGCTTTAACTAACTTAGTACTTCACATCAAGAAA
Source organism: Rhinatrema bivittatum (assembly GCF_901001135.1). NCBI lineage: Eukaryota > Metazoa > Chordata > Amphibia > Gymnophiona > Rhinatrematidae > Rhinatrema > Rhinatrema bivittatum. The sequence continues at coordinate 124,381,208 of NC_042623.1, forward strand.
TTAAGACAATGAGAATACAAACTACATTGTCTTTACCATCCGATTTATTAAATGACAAGTCACAAACTTTCGCGTGTGATAGCTAAGTCGGGGCGGAGTCTGCACCGGAAGAGGAGGAGTCAGGAAGGCGTTGGGGCGGACTCCGTGATGACTTCGCTGATGGCGAAAAGGTAGGACACCTTATCGCTGCCAGCAGCGTGCCCAATAGCACCACCTTTCTATTGCGTGAGAAAGCCGGCAGCGATCCCACCCCCCTACCCCTCGGTACTGCACGATTCATAAAGGCCTGCGATCTTAGAAAATCCAGGCCTTAGTGAGACAGGGAGTCTAAGAAATGTAGTCCTAAACAAGAAGCCATCTTAATTTGTAGACCCATTTATTCTTAAAAGGACAAAAAATAAAAAACTCGTTTCATAGTTTTGGTGCCCTACTTCTGTGTAGGGTCTAATACAAATCCATTACAGCATGAAACCTAAAGTTATGTGAGTACAGGTTACTTACATGTGTATATGTTAATTTTTACATGCACAATTCTCTGAAAATTCTCCCCTAAATATTTTGAATACTATTCATGCTTCCACTAGTAACCAATGTAAAAATCAAAATAGGTCATGATCAAAACTATCATACCTAGAAAACCTGGTAAGATTATAAACTGCTGAGTTTTGAATAACTTGCCTGTAAGGTCGAGGACAGAAAACCTAAATAAATTGCATTATGATAAATCAAAATAGATTTAAAAAAGGGAGTGAAGGATGGTATGGAAATAGATAGCATTCAAGAAAGGCTTTAGCCTTCAAAGCATATGAAGTTTGAATAATGAATATCACACAACAGATTTAACATGAGTTTTGAATGAAAGCTTATGGTAAAATGTACTCCCAGATTCCTGGCCTCCTGCACAATTGGAATAACACTATCAAATTATAGTGGAGGTATACAGCATGGTTCAATTCTAAGTGGTTGGCTATTCTAGAACAAGTGGTCATGGTATTATTTATTTATTTAGAATTTTTATATACCGACATTCTTGATAAAAATATCAAATCATATCGGTTTCCATTGAAACAGAACAGTCCTTTTCAAGTATTAAGTTCCACAGGGTAGACTGAGCAACAACATAAGTAAGTATTAGCTCATAAAAAGTGTGGAGGGATATATAGAAGAACCAGAATCATTACTGGGCTAACTGGCATTCCTGGGCAGTTATCCCCCTTCAAAATGCTGGACAGTTGTAGGGGGCATTCCCTACTGATTCTCTGATGCAGCTGCTCACTTCCAATGATATAAGAGCTTACAACTTGTACTGTCATTGTAGTGACAGCAGTGGAAGAGTATACTGGTACCACACTTGTTCCTCCCCCTCCCCCCCCCCTCCAGTTACACCTTCAAATGCCTGCTGGAGGTGCTGTGAGACAAAACAGTATATGAATTAAAAAAAAGTATGGGATAAGAGCAATGCTTAGTAGGAGATTAGGTGGGCTTTGTAGTATTCTAATAGCAATGGAAAATGAGCAGACTAGATGGGCCTTATGAGCTTTATCTGCTGTCATAAAAACAGAATCTGCCAGGAGATAAGGGTCATTTAGATTCCTCATTTAATTTTCAGGCACACATTGAAGTGATGGCAAAAAGGGCATTTTTTTAAATTACAACTAGTGCTCTGTTTTGGATCAAGGTAACAAGCAGAGAGGCAAGCACTGTTTATTTCAATGCTTTCGTTACAATGCCTTGGGGATTTACTAAATAAGTCCATACAAATATTACAAAGAGTTGAAAATGCAACTGCAAGAATGATTTGGGGAAAGAAAAAAAAAAGTTCACCCCCCCCCCTTCTCAGAGTACTTCTGTGGTGGCCTATGAAGGCAAGGGCTCAGTTTAAGCTTTGTATTCTGGGGTTAGCCCTATGTATTTGAAGCATTATGTAACGTAGGGGGTCACTAAACCTGGCCTACTGAGCTCAGTTTGCTGACCCACCAGACTTTTTTGGATCCGACTCATGGGAGAAAATTTGTTTTTCCCTTAATGCATGGCCGCAGCAGAAGGGGTGAGAATGAGGGGAAGTGGTGTGCTACATATACATATATATATATATATACACACACACACACTCCAGGGGGAAGATCCAAGGGAAGGAGAAGCTAGGGAGCAGCAGGGATATCAACTTACAAGAAATTTAAAATACTATTGCCGGCACTTATCTACCACACACTCAGGAACCCTCTCCCCTCTCCCTTTACCTGCATTTCACATCATTAAAAGGACCAGACATGCCCTCTATCCTGCCAGCAAACTCTAATGAGAGCTATCCCCTTTCCCGCTACCCTCTTGGCACTTTAAGATTTCCTGTGTGGCCATTCCCTTGAAGGGTTTGGGGACATCTGTTCTAAAGGATTATGTGAAAGAGGGAGATTTATGGTCTTCCCAAGAAGCTTATTTATTGGAGGCGAAATCTGCAAAGGCCAGGGCTCATTGTTTGTCAATGATACAGAATGGTCTGCCCAGAAATATGAGACTATAACCAAATTATATGGCTTTTAGAAAATGTGTAAGATGAGCTCAACAGGACAATCTAGCCACAGCAAATAAGAATCCTGCCAGTTCCTGCAGCCAAATATATAACTTGCAACATGAGGTAGTGTTAACCACAATAAGATACCATTCTGACCCAATAATAAGATGAACTTGAATAAACGATGATCCCCTTGGTTTGGGGCAAATATGGTAGAATGCTGCCTCCTGTACCACATCCCCAGTTGGAGACCACCACCTTCAGATGGAGACATATTGAGAAGCATGGAATTAAGGCTAGTGTCTTGAATCAACAAAAAAGGAACAAGGTGTTTGGATGTGGTAAGTTGTTTTTTTCTTTTTAAATATAAACCCCTCTTCCTATAATAGGATTAATATTGATTTCACCTAAAGAATATAGTTTTGGCAAAAGTTAAAAATACTTCTTCATCCATTTTTATCAGTCTGATTTTGTCTATTACATTACACAAACAAGCTTCCTTCATTTTATTTGATAAAGCTGCTGGTTTTTGCTTTATTGTCTAGGTACGTATTCTTTAATATAGCTGAGAACCTAATTAGAAGACGAAATATTCGCTTTATATCTTGTCATCTTGACCACATCCCTTTACTTCCATGTTTGTTAATTTACCACTCCAATGTGACTGGGTGATAAGTGTGTTTGTTCTTCATCAGAAGCTTTCCTGAGTTCCAGGAGCTATAAATGTGCATCCAAGATGCCCACCTCAGAAGTGTTTCATTGCTTCAGAAATGTACATATATTTTAAAGTGGTTGGATACAAATGATTATGTAATTCACAATGATCATTTCTTGGAACATATGTCTTATGCCTTTTTATCATGCGGAGGTTGCTTTCATTAAAGAGGCCATTTTCATCAAGTCAAATTTATCTATGAAATATCGACAGTTTAATCTCCCATTGTATCTTTCCATAGTACTTTACATTATTTTGAAATAATGAGATTTGTAGTGTTAGTTTTTAAGTAGGTTATCATTCAAAATAACTAAAACATAATGAATTGTTAAACCTACCTCCACTTTCTCGGTTAGCTGTTTTCTGTAGAGTATCCAGATGCTGGGAAAGCTCCGGCAGCTTCATTCTCAAGAGGTCTCGAAAGACAGCCATATCCACAGACAATGCCCGGAGGTTATTGACAAAATAACTATCTGGAAGTACTTTATCTATGAGGTAAATCATAATCTGAAAATAGAGAAGAAGTAATTTCACTGCAGAGCATCAGGAATGAAGTGCTAAAATGTTAGCTTCTCCATGCATTCCAGACTCATGATTTCTTAGGACTACATTAGTGACACCTTCCAGGGACCAAGAGAACATGACTAAGTGCTCTCGAAACAGAATACATAACACAAGTCATGCTGTTATACATTGTTCAATATTAAGCAAATTGAGCTGAGAGTAGCTTCCCTAGGGACAAGATAGATATCGCTCAAAACTAAATGTTACAGACTTCAGCAGGAACACATACATTGAAGCAGAAAGGAGAAAAAAACTTTCCTGACCAAATAGTCCTTGAACTTGCTCAATGTAAGTTTTGCCAGTGCAAACTTTGTTAAGAGAGGGAGTATTTTAAGACTAACTGCATATCATCTGAAACAATCCAGGTGTGGCTAAGTAGGTTTGTAGATAAAACCAAAAAGGTAAGAAGCCCTAATTTATATCTATGCAAGTTAAGAAAAATAAACAAACAAGTGTACTTGGAGCTTAAATAAGTAAATACAAATTGCTAGCAAGAAATCCTGACAAAACTGAAAACTATAGGTCATCTTTTGAACTTCTACTTTTATTGAGAGAACTGCAAGTAAATGCATCAAAAATGAATTACTTTAGACTTATTTGTGGCACAAAAGGAGAAATTGGTTCTTCCCTGATATTTCCTTTCCTAAATCCTGTTAGACCAGTCCCTTACAAGTGGAATTTCTCCATCCATCAACTGATGAATACCAAGAAGGACCAGCCCCATTTTTCTTGTGATCTCCCCCTCGTTATAGAGAAGGTACAGGCTAGATGTTTGCCAATACCCTTCTGTCAGAGCAATAGGACAAATAACAAAAGAAAAATTCCGTGTGGAAGCTGTTAGATGATTATGTCTCATCTTTACCAAAATGCTCCATGTAAACTGACACTATGCTCTTCCTCTGACACCTAGATCTTCCATCGCTGTCTTTCTATATTTCTACACCTTTTCCCTTTCCTCTTCTTTCCCTCTGATCTGTCTATCAATATTAGACTTTGGAAGGCCTAGCTTCACTTTTCTGTTCTGTACATGCTTTTTGAATATTTTGTATATTTATTTGTTTGCTTGATTGCGGAAAGCATGGTTTTTGTATACTTACTAAGGCCAATGTGAAGAATCTTTGTTATAAGTTGCTTCTATTAATAATAAAAAAAAATTGAAAAAAAAAAAAAAAGAAAAATTCCACACTAAAGAAAAAGGGGACCTTAAGATCAAGCAAGAGAAAGAACTTAACATACTAGCCTGCCAAGTGCAGAGTGAAAGATGGGAACCAGGTATGTAAAACATAGAACATTGCTCCCCAAGCACCTGTGGTCCTGAATAAGGGAAAGAGATGGCATTATGAGCGGGAAGCTTGTGTGTTACTGGGAGTGTCCTGGACTGAACTAATAGATCAAGGAAAGGAAATTAGCAGATAAGAACCAATTTAATTTTCCTTATCCTCCTGCCAGACCAGTCCCTTACAAGTGGGAGATACATCAGATGATACTAGGCTGGGCAGGGGGAAGACGGGGCTGCTCTAAATGCTCCGGACCCAAAGGTCACATCTACCCTGTCCTCAAAGTCCAGTTTACTATTTGACAAAGGAATGCAAGGATGACCAAGCTGCTGCTCTATATATATCCTCGGGGGCTAATGCAAAGACTTCTACCCATCAAGAAGCCTGAACTCTAGTAGAATGCTCCTGGAGCACCATGGATGTTTGGTGGCCCTTAAGCAGGTATGCTGATTAGATTGGCTCCGTAATCCATATAGCTAGAGTAGCCTTTGATGCAGCTATGCCCTTCTGCAAGTCTCCAAATATATAGCGCTATCCATTTTCCTAAAATGATTTGCCATCTATATGTATCTGAGACATATGCGATGGATATCTAGGAGGTGTATGCTGCTATTCTTGTTTCTATACTCCTTACCATAAAAAAGCTAGGAATGAAATTGATTGATTCAGGTGGAAGGGCGACATCGTTTTAGGTAGAAGTGACAACACTAGCCGAAATGTAACTGATTCGGCCAAGAAAACTAAGTAGGAGTCTCCGCAAGATAACACTTCCAAGATATACCTGGTGGTGTGAAAGTGTCTTTACTGAGAGGTCTTTCAAAGATGCGTCCTTTAGTGGTCCAAAAGGGTGGACTTACTAGGGCATTAAGGACTAGACTGAAGTCCCACTGAGGGCAGAATGCATCTCACCCATCTAAGGAAACGCACCATAATCTAGATGTGCTGCCTATGAGAGTCCCTCAACTGAGCCTCTACAGCAACTAATAGCTGTTTCCTGCTAGGGATGTGCATTCATTACAAACAAAATAAGAAATATTTCCTATTTTGTTTCATTTTGTTTTCAAAATGAAATAATTGAAAATCTGATGAAATTGTTTTCACATCTTGTTTTGGGGGGGGGGGGGGGGGGGCGCAAGCTGGGGCCTCACCTAAGGACAGGCCAAGGACCAAAGCATGATCCACAGTGTGATGCCGTGGCCTCACCTAGGTATAGGTTGTGGCCCAACGTAGGGGTCATGGCCTATGCCCAGGCCAGATGCCAGGACCTCGGTTGAGACCAGAGCAAAGGCTCAGGCCTGAAAACGTTTACCAGGGTCGGGGAATTTCCTAGCCACCACTTACCATGTCCATCAGGGATCTGATGTAGGTAGCCCAGCACAGATGCCTAGGACAGGCCCAGGCCAAATGCTGGGGCCCAGTCCTGATGCCAGAGCTTTGGCCTAGGCCAGACCAAATGCTGGGGCCAGCCCAGAGGCTGGGTCCCAATGCTGAGCCTTGGCCCAAGCACAGACCCAGGCCTGGAGGCCAGAATGCAGAGATCCTCTTCTTTCTTCTTATTTTTTAAAATAATCTACTAGGGATGCACCAGAGTAACTTACCTCCAAGTACAGTCCTCTTCAGTGCAAGGCACCATTTTGATGTACGGCAAATGTCAGGATGCAGCATCCAGAGTAGGCCCCAGCATTGGGCTTGGCCTACGCAGAGACCAAGGCCCAGGCATTGGTACCCACTGTCCCGGTCTGGCCCCGGCATCAGCCCTGGGCCTTGGGCTAGGCTGTGGTCTCAGTGTCAGGACAGGCCTCTGGGCCGGGCCTGGGCCTTGGCAGAATCCCAGGCATCAGTCTCCAGCCTCTAGGCTGGGCCCCAGCATCAGATCTAAGCCAAAGCCTAGGCTTTGGGACAAGGCCTCCACACTGGGCCTAGGCCAAGATCACGGCGACCTAGGTCTATGCAATGCCTAGGCTTCGGGCCTAGGTCTCATCGGAACACCGCCCCCCCCCCCCCCCCCGACCAGGTAAGTGCAGGCAAGGGAGAATTCTGGCCCCAGCATTTTCCCGGGTGGGAAGAATAGGTGATAGGGAGCACTCAGGAGACCCAGTTTCTTTTTTTTTATTTTGTTTTGATGTGTGCTTTTTGTATTTAATATGTATTTTGTTTTCTTAAGTTTGCATAAGAAACAAAACATTAAACAAAATGAAGTTTGTTGGAAAAAAACACCCCAGTAATGAAATTAAAATATGAATTTTTTTTTTTTTAAACTAGCGCATCCCTATTGTCTGCCACTTGAGGTAGTTAAGTGCTAGCCCTTTGTCAAAACCTTTTTGGAATAGGTCCAGAATTGCTGAAATATCCACGCTCCAAGGTGAGAATGAGTGTTCCACTACAAAAGGATTCAAATAGATGCCACACATGAAGATATGCTAAAGAGGTAGAATTTTTACCAGCCTTCAAACATGGTTGTATTGACCAGGGAGGAATATTATGACTTCCGCAGGAGAGCCTTCAAGGGCCAAGCCATAAAGCAATATGGAAGAGAGTCTTCCAACCAGGGCCAGTGCAAGGGTAGTAGGCACCCTAGGCGAACCTTCTACATTGCGCTTGCCCTGGTCGCGCCCCTCTGCCCCACCCCCTCCCCCAGTCTTGCCATAACTGCCTCAACTGCTTCAGTGTTTTTTCAGAGCTGCGCGCAGTGTGCACTGCTCGCAGACTGACAAATTTGTACTCCTCTTTGCCGCAAGCGGAGAGCTCAGAGCACCACCTGGCTGCTCTTCGGCACGGCACCCCCTACTGGTTGGCGCCATAGGTGACCACCTAGTTTTATCTAATGGATATGCCGGCCCTACTTCCAAAAGAACTGGGCTCCAGCTTAGCTACTAACTCCCAAATGGAGTCCAAAGTCACCATGGCTGGCTTGGGGAAGGAAGCTACATACTGTGGGCTCCCCAGGTAATGTAATGGAGCAGGGAGGCACTAAATCGCTGTAGTAGCAGAAACAGTGGACTCGCCACCCGAAGAACCACCAGGTTGTAAAGTTGCTGGATGGTCCACAATAGAGCTCACCGCCACTGTCGTCTAAGCCTGAGTTCTAGCCACTCTACCTGCGGCAACCCCCTCTGATGCAACTCCGATGAAATCACCCGGAGATGCGAGTGCCATAGCAGGGGAGGATAAGTGCTGTGCCGGTGGTGGTCTGAGATCAAGGGAACTCAAGGATATTTCTCCAGACAAGGCTGATGCTCCTCTCGCAGATCCACCAATAGGGGTTGTGTCTCCAGACACAGGTGAGTTGGCAGCAAACAACAATGGAACGCTGACCCGGGAGGGGATGGGCTGCAGAGGGAAAAACCCAAACTCTTCCTTAGCACTTAGGCGGCATGGCAATACTGAAGAAAAAAGTGAGAAATGCGGAGTAACAGAGAGCTATGGTACCTACATGCTGCCATCTTAACTCCTCTCCTTCACAGTTTCTAGCCTATTTATTGACATAACATTTCCTCTTTGGACCAGTGGCCCTGAGCTGCCTGGTCCTGATACTGGGCTCTTCAGCCAAAGAAGCCCGTATCTGACATTACTATGATCTAAGTGAGAGGCTCCAAGTCTATTCCTTTTTGTAGGTTCACGGGCACTGTCCACCAATCTAGGCTCCTTATCTGATGGGGCACAGGTAGTTGTGGGACTTGGAGGACCACCAGGTTAACCCGGACCACTGTAGCAGGCACTTATATGCCATGGCCCACAGCATCACATCTAATGTTGCTGTCATAATGCTCAAAAAGCTGGAGATAGCCCCATACCTTGGGGGCTGTTTGGGCTTAGAAGGATTGAACAGGAGATACCAGTTTGATGACCCTTTTCTACATCAGAGTGACACCTTATTCTGCTGTGTCAAATGTGTGCTCCTAAAAGTTTCAAGGACTAGGAGGGACTCTGCTTTTGTTAACTCCTTTTAGATCTAAAATAGGATAGAAGACTCATCCTTCTTTGGACTTACAAAATAGGCAGAGTTCCTCCCCTGGCCCTGAGCATTGACTAGCACAGGTGCTATCATGTCCAAACTCTGAAGCCTCTGCAGAGTGGTCCCCCTATGGCTTCCCTTCTAGCAGGAGATGTGCAAGAGGAAACTACAAAAGCCTAAGGAACAGGGTCTGCCAGTACCAAAGCATATCCCGGGCGTACAATATCCAGGATTCATCAGTCTGATGTAATCTGGGTCCACTCCCTAAAGAACTATTTTGTAAGGGACCCATTGACTATCAATGAGGAGGGCAACCAAGGTCTGCCCTTCCTGCCTTTGGGGCATTGCCCCTTGGCTTCTTGAAACAAGTGATTTTCCAAAAGCTAATGAGGAGTGGAGATGATGAGTGGTATACAGTAATAGGTACAGACCACAATAGTAGGTAGTATAGCACTGGTTATATTCATGGAACCTTGTCTTACAGAGCTCAATCGAAGAAACTTAAAGAATTAATTTTAACATATTCATTGTTTATTCCCAGTTGCTTGAAGAGAACAGATTTTTGGTCCCTCAATAGTGATTTTCCCACATGGATGCCCCATCTGAGTTTATGGGCTCAGTCTCCACAGACCCCAGAGACAAGAGCATTCTCTAGCACCTGGGGAGCCCAACTAGATTCTATCCTCAGGGAGTCTTTGGGGTTTTGAATCCTCTAAGTCTGCCAAAAATCAACCTGCCCCAGGCAACTTCAGAAGCAGGTTTCTAAGCTACAACTCTGAGGCTAGCGCTCAGGATGAGATTTGGACTAAAAAATCATTCCGAGCATCTGTCAAGGCGGCCATGGATAATTCCAAGGGTGCTGTCGGATCCAATATATCAATTCCCGTTTTACGAATTCCCTGTAAATAGGATTGTATTGCCATGGCCCCTATAAAAAAAAAAAGATGGTGTCAGAATAGCTTCAATCTTATGATCTCGAGATTCCTTCAGAGCTGTAATTCCACTCTACAGGGATAGTAGTTTTGCAAATCACAGTTGATACCAGTGTGTCCCACTGGGGTACTCTTAGGAGGTTTTCCTTATCCTTCTACAGCCAAGGGGTATAGTTTATTCATAACCCTCCTGCCTTTGAACACCCTCCCCCCCAAAAGGAGAGTCCCACTCAGCTAAAGCTATGCATTTTAGAGCTTTATGTAAGGGTAAAGCTCTGGAAGGCTTACGAATTGCCAGAGCAGGCTCTTCCACCTTGAGGTCTGGGCATTGCTCTGAGCAATGAGGGCAGACAATTCCTTCTTGTATAATAACCTAAGAATGGAGGATTCTCATCCTCTGAAGATGATCCTCTAAGAGTCTGTCCAGTTCCCAGGGGTCAGAGTCCTCCCCTGATCCAAAATCTCCTGGGGAGTCTAGGGTAGAATCTGCAATAAGGCTCCCCATGTACCCTTTGGGTGCTTCAGGCCTGAACCTTGATGCATCGGGCCTCTTAGTGTTCCTCCACTCAGCTTTAAGGTTAGTGCATAACTAATATGAACTCTGGAAAGAATATACTCTAATAAGTGCTATATAATTCTCTAGGTGTGCTCCTGGGAGACTGTTGCTGCTTGGGGGGTGGGGGGGGGGGGTGGGAAGACACCCGGCAACTCTAGCTCTCCTAAAGTGGAGGGCTGAGAAGGAGGGACTGGAGAGGAAAGCAACCATGTGTCCATGAGATTCTGTTTCCTCCTTCCACTGTAGTCAGGTCCACTGCTGCTGCTCCTGCACCTACCTACCCTCCCCCCGTTCTGCAGATTCAGTGGGAATGGTATCTAGGGAAGAAGGCCCCACACCAAATAGGGCAAAATGAATTAGCCAAACGTGGCGCACACAAGTGCTGCAGGCAACACATCTGCAGCTTCAAATCATGGCTGCCACAGGAAAACACTGACTGTCCTATTTAATTTTTTTTTCTTTTTATTGCTCATGGTCCCAACTGCTATGAAGATATGTTCCATAAGCCTCGTTCCCTTCCTGGTCTCACCTACCATTGACCATGGGACTGCCCTGGGAACAAGTGCTGTGTACAGAAGCCCCAAAACCCACTGGGGACCCGAAAGTTTCCTTTCCCTTTGCTTACTTCTGCTTTGCCTCTTTAAACAACCTTTATTGCACGTTTCAGCAGGATAGGTGAAAAAGAAGCTATGTACAAGTTCTTTCAGGCTTCTGCATGAACCAATTCCCCAGGTTCAACCAAAAAACCTGATAGTCACCTAACAGGGGCAATCTACAAGGACTCTAGGGTCCCTGGGATCTAACCCAAGATTTTCGCTCAGCCAGGGGGATAAACCCAAGAAGAATGCTCAAATAGAAAAGCAGCAGACAAGGGACTGTCAGGACAGGAGCATTTGTAAACACTTATCAGGCCTAGGCCTAAGCCAGGGCTTTGGGAAGAAAATGGAAATTCGAGAACACCACTTGTTGGAGACAGACTACTAGCAAATGCCTGGCCTGCACCTACTCTATTAACCAGGGTGAGAAAGAAATAAAGGGCTGACACTATGTTTCCATCAGCTGATTGGCAGATAAATCCCCCTTGTAAGGGACTGGTCTAGCAAAAGGATAAGGAAATGTATTTTAACTAAATGGACAGAACCTAAGTCACATGACCTAAGTCCCTACTGATAATCAATCCCATATATATATGGAAAAACGGGCAGTAAATTGCTTTTTTTCTGAGGAAGACATGTTTATTCACCAGTTGCTTTTCAAGCAGCAAAATCATCTATCGTGGGCTTCTCTTGCCACAAGTATGTGTGGGCCCTGCTAAATCTGATGAAGTCAGCCTGAGGGGGATCTTAATATTTTCTGGAAGTGAGTTATCCGACTGTCAGATTGGGTGGGATGCATTTGCTCTGTCAATTTATTACATTTTGTTGGAAATGTTTTCATATTTTACACAAAATTTTTCATTTGCAGAACTGTCTCAGTGCTGCTTTGCCAATAAAAATAATTTACTACTTTGATTTCAGTATAATTCTCTAGTGAAAGAAAAGCTTGCTTTGTGAAATTCAGTAGCACCAGTAATTCATTCCTTTCTTACAGTTGATGAAATAATTTATGGCAACAAGCTAATGATTCACCCATAATTACTGATAAAATTCACAAAAATATATTCTATAAAATTACAAAAACTCCCTATAAGAAACCATTTAGTTCAAATCTGTTTTGTTAATATTGGAATTAAACAAAGTACATAATATAACACAACAGCATGGGGAGATGCACGATACTTCACATTTACATGTACAAAGAGCAGATATATTTTAACACTGGTTTAACAAAAAACCTACAACCCTCTCTCCCCTACCTGCACCCACCCCTTGCAAACATATGGCAGAATTCCAGCAGGAGAGAAATAAGATCTCTGCATATTAAAGAACAAAAGGCATCTGATATTGTCCATGTCTATTGTACTGTCTTTATGAATAAACTGCCTGCTCTTATTGATAATGACTATAAATAGGAATTCCAAATCTTCCTAAATGTTGTATACTTGTCACATTTATCTTTCCATGTTAATCCATAACTGTTGTAATGTATAGCAATCTGTAATCGCAACATTGTACAAAATAAGTCCTGTAATTTCTTTATAAAGCTATTTTAGTCAGTATGAGGTAAAATAAAATGAAAAACTTTCAAAGTTGGCAGGTATGACCTTAAAATGGTGCCTCTGTAAAAGCAAAGTTCAATTGATAAAAACTTTAAAAAAAAATAGTAAAATCTTTAAAGTCCTAGTTCCTTATATGACCAATTTCTTTGTCAGCTATCATCTTTAAAGAAAATAGACTCAAACCATCCAACTACAATTCAATTGTTGCTAATCCCCTCCTTCGTTATTCAGTGCAACAGGATTAAATGGTATATCAGTGAAAGTGATATGTATTAATTTGCCCAGATCAACACAGAACATTTATCCTTTCTACCTGAAAAAAAAAAAATCAGCATTCTGTTGCCAATAAAGCAGTTACACTTACTTTTAGTGCATCCCCTTCATTTCCATCCATTACTTCCAGTATGAGTGCAGCCAATATATTAAAGCCTTGACAATACCCAACAGATTTATTCCATCTGGCGTATGCCAACAAAACTCGTTTCAAAACCACTCTATCCTGTTCTGCTTCCTGGCCACAATATGAACTGCAGCCTGTTCTGTGAAGATCCTAAAAGGGTAGCATAATGAAAGATATTCAAGTTCCTTTAAATTAACAGATTTTTAAAATTTTTAATCTATGATTTGTATTTGTTATAACCTCCATCAGCTTGTATTAATTATAACATTCTTATAGGCAAGTCAAAACTTTTTTAAACACACATTTGCTGTAGTTGTATTCAAAAAGGGCACAGAAATACTGACAAGTGCACAGTCCAGTCGTTCCATAATATTTTAAAAGGATTTGACTGCTTAAAACTGTATCCAAAGTCATTATCATCTTTGCAAAATGCTGTACAAAATACAGTTCCCATTGCTTTTATTGCCAAACAGTTGAGATGAGCTTTCACAATAAACCAGATTCATAAAAATAAGAAAATCAAATATATTTGCTGTTTATGAAACATTCTACATTATGGGCAACTACAACTAACATTTTTATAGCACTAATCAACATACGCAGCAATACACAAACACATAAGTCAGTTCCTACTCAGAAGAGCTTACAATCTAACCAAGACTAACAGAGCTGAAGACTTTGGGAATTTCACTTATTTAGAAGAATGTTAAAATCAATGAGGCTAAGAGCAGGATAGTAAGGGGTTATGATTTAAAAGCAGGTTAAAAAAAAAAAAAGATGTGGATTTTTAGATTGGATTTGAATAAGGCTAGACAGGGAGCATGACTTACTAATTCAGGAAGTCTGTCCCAAGCATATGGTGAAGCAAGGTAGAAAGCATGAAGTCAGAAGTTGGCGGTGGAGAAGAAAGGCACAGATAAGAGTGACGCCCAATGGGTGGAGTTCACGAGGAGAGATAAGAGAATAGGTAATGAGGAGCTGCAGAGTCAAGGCACTTGTAGAGGAGCTTGAACTGTATGCACAAATGGATAGGGAGCCAATGTGGTCACAAGAAGAGGGATTATCAGCGTAGCAGTCACTGGAAGAGAGTCCTTCTACTGTGGCGTGTTTGGTACAGCCCAGCAGGTGAACCAGCTGGGCAGATGCAGACAGCAGGTAGAAATGCTTGAACTGTGTCTGAGCTAGGCTTCCCCTATAGCAGCCTCTTCCCCCACAGGTTGAGCCCTTGGGTTCTGAGGCCAGCAGGTGATGGTCCAGTAGGACAGCAGTCAGGCAGAATCAGAATCCGAGCAGAGATAAAGGCACAAGAGATCAGTCAAGAAAGGAACAGGAGATATGGAGAGAACAAGGCAGAGGCAAGGTGAGTAATGGAATGAAGCAAAGGCAGGAACAGGACAGGAATCTAGCAACTCGTACTGCAGACAGGAAGCACAACAGGAGACCTGTTGCTGAGGCAGCAGCATGCAGGAGCACTGGGATTTAAATAGCCCACCAGCAGTGACTTCATCTTCTAGCACAGTGGCCAGATTCCTGTCACAATGCTAATAAGAGGGGAAGAGGCATGTGTATGCCTCGAAGAGCAGTAGCGCATCATGGAGATGGCAGCGTCCTGCCGTGATGGCCCAAGTAAGTGAGGCCAACCAGAGAATGGCACTGCAGTCTGTTCATCATTACAGTGCCCCCTTCCTCTAAGCCCCCTCCCCAGGCCTTTGGCTTGTGGGGAAAGCAAATGGAATTCCTTTGTAAAACAAGGAGCTTGGATGATGGAGGCCATACCTTCCAGGATATGAGATAGGGTAGTTTGCCTCTAATGTACTTAGTATCTAGAATAGCTTGAGCTCTTCAAAGACTACTTTAACAGGTTTAGGAACAGGATGTGACAGCCATGATTGTAACAATGGCTTCAACAGCGACACACTGAATTGTGTTGTGGATCTTCAATATAGGAGGCAAGTGTAGACAGGGGTGGACTGCAGGAAAATATCAGCCTGGGGATTTTTTTTTCAAAAGAAGCCCATTTGGTATCTATTCTCTTGTGTTCCCTGCAGCATGTGTTTCAGCAGTTCCCAAAAGCATGCCAAACTGAACTTTTAAAGGTATATCATGTGACCAGAAACCTGGCAGAACTCAGCCAAAAAAATCTCCAACATATTTCATATTTTTCTAAACAACATACAGGCCAATACAGAACGGTGCACTCAGCCGAGAGCACCGTTAGCCCCTGTTTGGACGCGCGTTCTTGACGTGCTATTATTACCCCTTATACACAGGCCAATACAGAATGGTGCGCTCGTCCAAGCGCACTGTTAGCCCCCGTTTGGATGCGCGTTCTTGACGTGCTATTATTACCCCTTATACACAGCCCAATACAGAATGGTGCGCTCGTCCAAGCGCACTGTTAGCCCCCGTTTGGATGCACGTTCTTGACGTGCTATTATTACCCCTTATACACAGCCCGATACAGAATGGTGCGCTCGTCCAAGCGCACCGTTAGCCCCCATTTGGACGCACGTTTTTGACGCACTATTATTACCCCTTATACAGTAAGGAGTAATAGCGCATGGAAAACGAGCTGCCAACCCCCCCGAAACTAATAGCGCCCATCTTATGCAAATGCATGTTGATTAGCCTATTAGGTATTCACCCGCAATACAGAAAGCAAAATGTGCGGCCAAGCCGCACATTTTACTCTCAGAAATTAACTCCTGCCAAGGTTCCAGTGACAGTGAATGTGTGTGTGAGAGGAGAGGAAGAGGGGTGTAGAAGAGGGAGAGGGGGGGTACTGCTTTTCTGTACACCCTATGACTTAATATCATAGCGATATTGTCTGAAGCCCCAAAAATAAAAAATCTTCTTAAAAAAAAACAAAAAAAAACAAACTGCCCACAGCTTGGAAAACTGACGCTCAATTTTTCCGGCGTCCATGTTCCAAACCCAGTCAGACCCGCTGACAGCCACCACTTCCGCCAATAAGGAGGTGCTAGGGACGCGCTAGTATCCCTAGCGCCTCCTTATTAGCGCGGGCCTTAATTTAAATACTGAATCACGTGCCCAGGAGAGGTGTCTGGGCGCGCGTCGGGAGAGCAGGCACTCACCTTGGAGTGCCAGCTCTCCCGCGCAGTTTACTGTATGGGCCTGTAAGTAATAGAGCATACCCCAGACCAGGAGTGAACAAACACAGCTGCAGGCCCCTTCCTTCCAAGCAATCAATTTCTGCCCTTCCTCTCTCCAGTATGGTTATATCTCATATATCTATATTAGTCCTGGGTGAATTCTGAGCTACGGCAGAGCGCAGAATTTGCGCAGAATGCCCCCCTGCGCAGAATTGCCATTTTCTTTGCAGAATTTGGCAATTCTGTGCAGAGAATGGCAGAGGAGACCCTAGCATGCCATGAACGGAGCGCATGAAGATGAAGGCCCCAGTGTGCTGCGGGTCGCACTCCGTTCGCGGCGAAAATGAAAGTCCCTGGTGCCGTTCGTGGTGAAAAAGAAAGTCCCCGGTGCCGTTCACGGCGAAAATGAAGGCCCCGTGTGCCGTGAATGGAGTGTGCTCCGCTCGCAGTGATGATGAAGGTCCCAGTGAGAGTGAATGTGTGTGTGAGAGGAGAGGAAGAGGGGTGTAGAAGAGGGAGAGAGGGGTGAGGGAGGGGAGGGTGTGAAAGAGAGCAGGGGGGGGTGAAAGAGCAGGAGGTGGTGAGAGAGCATGGGAGGTGAGGGGGGATACTTGAGTGTGGGTACCAGAGAGAGAGCCTATAGAAGGAGTGTGTGTGTGTGTGTGTGTGTGAGAGAGATAGGGTGCTCGTCTATATGAAAAAGGAATCATGTGTATGTGAGGGTGTGGCCTGTGTGAAGAGATTGTATATGTGTGAGACAGAGCCTGTGTAAAGGGGTGCATGAGAGACAGACATAGGTAGCCTGTGTGAGGATGTATGTGTAAGACAGAAAGGGCGCTTGTTTGGGTGTGTATGCAAGAGAGAGGGAGCATGTGTGTGAGAGGCAGTACTGATAATTGGGTCAAACTCTGGGACTGGTGATAGAATGGAAGGGGTTGAGCCTAGAGGTGGAAGGGAGATACTGGCAGGTAGAAGAGCTGGGGCCTGAGAGGGCAAAGTGGCCAGGGGAGTAGGGAGAGCGAGTGAAAGGGACACTCAGTGAATTTCTAGGGAAATTCTGCTCAAAATATTTAAAATTCTGCATCTCTAAGTAATAACTTTTTTCTGTATTAATTTAAAATATAATTACTTAAAGACTATCATGTAAATTGTGTTATTTTGACCAATATAAAGTTTGCAGAATTAGGTTTTTGTGCGCAGAATTTATTTTTTTGCGAAGAATTCCCCCAGGAGTACTATATATATATATCCTGGATCTCTCTCTCTCATCTCTCTATCTCTCCTGAATTCCTGGTCTAGTATTTAAAAATTCTGCCAACCAATCAGCTCTTGAACCAGTTGCCAAGTAAATGAGACAAACGTACTGCCAGCCAATGTCAGATATACTCACATATACTCATTAAGAACTGGCACTTTGCCAGAAGTCTGAAAACAGGCCACAGTTAGGCCTATAAAGAAAGATGTTAATTTGCCTTCCAATGATTTAACCAATTATCGTCCCATCTCAAGTTTACCAACTATTGTGAAAAATATTGGAAAAAATAGTGTTAGAACAGTTAGAGGATTTTATGTCCAATAGGCAAGAATCATTCTACGGAGTATCTATTATTAAATGTTATGGATACTCTACTTGGCTGCTTAGATCAAGGATCTTCTGGAATTTTGATCCAGTTGGATCTGTCTGCAGCCTTCAACTCCTTACATCATGATATTTTCATACCTGAATGATAGAGTACAAAGGGTTCCGATTGAATCTAACTACTCTTCATGGCGGAAAATAATGTGGGGTATCCTGCAGGGTTCAACCCTGTCTTCAGCATTGTTTAATATCTCCTACTGGAGAGATTTTTCAGTCATTCAATATTAGATATTTTATATATGCAGATGACTTTCAGTTTTTATTGCCATGCAGTCCCAATGGTGACTTAACTTCAGGTATTAGCTTACTTCAGGAATGGTTAATTGGTCATAGTCCATTTCTTAATATGAAGAAGTCACAGATTCTTGGGGTAGGAAAGGGGTCCAACTTAATGAAGTCAAAGGAAGTTTGGTTATCCAAAACTATCAGTGCCAATTTAATCTGAAATTAAGAGTTTGGGAGTTTTTTTAGACTCCAAATTATCTATGAAACAACAAATCATGTCACCAATACTGCTTTTTATAAGCTTAAGTTAGTTCAACCATTAAAAATGCTGTTATCCCCAATTTACTTTTGGATGATTGTTCAGAGTCTAGTCCTTACTCACCTAGACTATTTGTGCTTCTCTGTATATTGGTCTTCCTGATAGGTTGACAACACACCTTACAGTTAGTACAGAATGCTTCTGCTTGAGTCATTTCTGGGATGTCAAGGAGAGAACATATAACCCCTGTTTTGAAAGACTTACACTGGCTCCCTGTTAAATGGAGGAATAGGTTTAGGTTGATCACCAGAGTTTTTAAATTTTTGAGAACACCTCCATGTGTACTGAGAAATCACCTTGAGTGGTGATACCCAGCACTTAGCTGCCCCTCCAGTCAAAAAAAATTAGATGGATCCACACTAGAGGGCGGGCTTTCTCCTCAGTGGCAGTACATGAATGGAATAAACTGCCTGTTACACTCAGGCAGCAACAGGATTTTAAAATCTTCAGGAAAGCTTTAAAGGCAGAGGTTTTTGATGAAGCATTTGGATGAGCCAGCAATTCAAGTCTTAATGTAATTATTTGTAAGGTGTTAACATTTGTATTTTGTGATGTTGTCTCAATATTTTATGACTGTTTTGCTGTAATCCGCACCAAACAATTGTCTGGAGGTTGCAGAATATAATATAAGATTCTAAATAAAATAAAATAAATTGGGTGTGTGTTTGTGTATTAGGCATTGTGGTATGTTGGAGCTTCTGAATACCTGTTATGAGAAGGGTACTATGTTGAGATTCAAAATATCCAGACAAAAGGTAGAAAAAAAAACATTTTTCCTTACAGGGAGGAAGAATAGCCTAGTGGTTAGAGCAGTGGACTATGAACCAAGGTTCAAGTCCCACTGTCACTCCTTGTGAAAGTCACTTTACCCTACATTGCCTCAGGTACAAAAACTTAGATTGTAAGCCCTCTGGGGATAGAGAAATACCTACAGTACCTGAATGTAAACCGGTGTGATATCTCAATTGAGATGAATGTCGGTATAGAAAAATAATAAATAAATAAATTCCAATAAGTCACATCTGAGAATATAAAATGTGAAGCATCTCAGATATATTTGTATTTTGCACAGTACATGAGAGAATGCATTTCTATTTCTCCAGTGTTGCACTGCATGCAGAGTCTGGCTTTTTGGGGTTTCTAGTTCATTGTTTGTCTGCATATTTCTATTTACAATTTGTGGTCACTTATTCTGTATTTGGTGAAGGTCTAGTCAAGTTCTGCTCTCTGATCAAGGTGAGATATTCTGTTAGTGTGTCATTTATGTAGTGATCTCTAGCAGTCTGGCTTGTTCTGTTTTCCCAATAGGAAGTGTACTGGTGTTCTAGGATCTGGTGTAATGTTTGCAATACTGTAATTTCATAGAATTTGTGGTCAGTTGCAACTGGCAGTACCCCGAGTAACTCCCAAGGAGAACCTTGCAAGTGAGTACCAGCACCTTTTTTCCCCTGCCCTGAAAAAAGTAGTGTATATTTGTGGATAAAGTGGCTGCTCTTCCTGCAAGCTCAGAATATATTTCAGTTTTTGCTGAATATTTTAGATTTATTTTTTTTTTGCTGATTATCTTACAAATACCAATGGAGATGTTGTTTGGGTTTATGAATATTTGCCTTCCGAAATGCAAAAATATTTTGGGCAAAATAAGCCCAAGTCATAATAGTAAATCTTAGTTTATACACGATTATAACTTCAAATGGGAGAATTTTTTCACATGTATGTGCAACATTTTTTTTTTAGTTACAATTGCACATACTATTAAATTGGCGAAGTCCAAAACTTTAAAACAAGCTAAAAAAAACCAAAACCAAAAACAAAAAAAACCTGAAAGATTGTCAAAGGAAAATAAAATACAGTTGGTTTGGAACACAGGCAAAACACATCAAAAGGTAAAAGACAACACAAGTTCAGGATTCATCTTAAAACTTCCAGTATTCTAACAAATGAAAAACAAATCTGATATCAAGGGAATTAGATAAGAACTTTGCCTTTAATCTACCTTAGATATCTGTAAGAAAAGGATCAGATCTATATTTTTGAAGCCAAGTTATTTTCCTCTCTGCTGCATCACCAAACCTAGATGCAGCACTAAACTGCCAAAACCTCCAGCTGCCCAGGGTCAACTCAATTAATATCCAAGGCAACAATATACTATAATTACCACATTTCTGTATGCAGTGTCTGCTTACATCATTGATACTTATAAAGCCACAAGGTATTAAAATTAACACTGGCTATAAGCAGCCTACCATCTGTAACTTGCCAAAATATGAACATTAAGAGGTGTATTTTGGATGATACCATACATTAGCAGTTGTATCATATGGCAGTACATTAGTATGAAGGATTATTTCTGCATGTCTTATTCCAACTCCTTTTTATAGTTATTATTATTCCCAAAACACATTACAGACAGAATAAATTTGACTTCCACAAGGTAAGAACTGAGAAAAAATAAATCAGTGGAAACCACTTTCCATAAAACAGTACATGACAGTTTACAACAAAATAGAAAACCTTCTTGTCCAAAAGCTAAGTTCTATCAGAGTGATAGTGCACAAAATTATTTTTATTTATAAAATTTATAACTCACCTATCAATCTTTCTAGGCAACATACAGGAATATAATTTCACATAAAAAACAGAACTCCATATGGTAATAACTCAGATACTAAAAACAATAGAATGCTGTTTTGAAAATAATGTAACTGCAAAAAGATTATATATATATATATATATATATATATATATATAAAATTATGTATCCCCATATATGATTTTTATATTGGAATTTGGGGAGGATCGTATATAAGAAAGAATTGATCTGTCTTGTGCTAATTAAACTGTGTAGGGATTTTATATATACACATATATACATATACATTAGCAGCCCCCTAAAATTGCTGGCTAGTATCTAACTAATCCTCATTAAATACTTGTTGGAATAAAAACCCCTTGACTTTCCTAAAAGATTTAATGCAAAACTCTGACCTGATATCATCTGAAAGTGTATGCCACAGTTCTTGCCCAGCAACTGCAAAAGATTGCTCCTGAGTCTTGCACAAACAAAACAATTTGACAAGTTCTTTCCCTAACATCTCAAGCAGTAAGTCAGAGCATAATTCTTCAGTAATACTCTATCTACTACAGGCAGGTATAACTGAATGGGACTCTTTACCTGCCATAACATAGGAAGCCAAGGTAATGATTTCAAACTAGGTGTAATATGCTGCCTTCTAGGAGGTCCAAAGGTGATAAGAGCTGCTGCATTTTGTGCAATCTTTAGAGCATCGGTTCTCAACCAGTGTGTCGCCAAGCACACACAGGTGTGTTGCCATACTTCCCAGTCCCCCGCTGCTCCTCCTGCTCCAGCGAAATGGAACTCTTCCTCCACCCAGGCTTATTAGCCCAGGCAGAACGCAGCAGGACAGCTGGAGTCAGTAGAACCAGCATGGTCTTTTCTTCCTGCCCCGGTGGCCTGGAAGAGGAAGTGGAGTGCAGAGGCTGCGAGCACGGGAAGAAGAGACCATACTAGGGAAAGTGTGTGCAGCATTGGTCCAAAGAAAAGCAGCATCTGCCCAGAGCAAAACGAGGAGCAACATCAGCACCCGTGGCCAATGGCACTCCTTTCTCGAGGCAGCGAGGGCTGGAAGAGATGGAGGCTGTTGCTGCCGCTAGTTCAGTGGGGAGAGTGAGTGAGCGAGCGAGGATATAAGTTTGAGATAGTGTGTGTGCGTGAGTGTGTGAGAAAGACAGCATGTATGTAAGTGTGTTTAAGAACCTGTTTGAGTGATTGAGAGTCTATGTAATTTGCGCACACCCTCCTCCTAATTCACGACAATCTCAGAGCACCTGGAAATCGAACATTTCCAGGTAGGGAAAACAGAGCATTTTTTAATCCTTATTTTTAATTATTGGGTCTTTAAGAACATTAAAAAATTCCAAACTGGGTCAGACCAAGGGTCCATCAAGCCCAGCTTCCTGTTTCCAACAGTGGCCAATCCAGGCCATAAGAACCTGGCAAATACCCAAAAACTAAGTCTATTCC
Organism: Rhinatrema bivittatum; assembly: GCF_901001135.1. Taxonomy (NCBI): domain Eukaryota; kingdom Metazoa; phylum Chordata; class Amphibia; order Gymnophiona; family Rhinatrematidae; genus Rhinatrema; species Rhinatrema bivittatum. The sequence continues at coordinate 124,403,618 of NC_042623.1, forward strand.
ATGTTACCATTGCTAATGGCAGTGGCTATTCTCTAAGTGAAATTAATAGCAGGTAATGGACTTCTCCTCCAAGAACTCATTCAATCCTTTTTTAAACACCGCTATACTAACTGCACTAACCACATCCTCTGGCAACAAATTCCAGAGTTTAACTGTGCGTTGAGTAAAAAAGAACTTTCTCCGATTAGTTTTAAATGTGCCCCATGCTAACTTCATGGAGTGCCCCCTAGTCTTTCTACTATCCGAAAGAGTAAATAACAGATTCTCATCTACCCGTTCTAGACCTCTCATAATTTTAAACATCTCTATCATATCCCCCCTCAGCCGCCTCTTCTCCAAGCTGAAAAGTCCTAACCTCTTTAGCCTTTCCTCATAAAGGAGCTGTTCCATTCCCCTTATCATTTTGGTAGCCCTTCTCTGTACCTTTTCCATCGCAATTATATCTTTTTTGAGATGCGGCGACCAGAATTGTACACAGTATTCAAGGTGCGGTCTCACCATGGAGCGATACAGAGGCATTATGATATTTTCTGTTTTATTCACCATTCCCTTTCTAATAATTACCAACATTCTGTTTGCTTTTTTGACTGCTGCAGCACACTGAACCGATGATTTCAATGTGTTATCCATTATGACGTCTAGATCTTTCTTGGGTTGTAGCACCTAATATGGAACCCAACATTGTGTAATTACAGCATGCGTTATTTTTCCCTATATGCATCACCTTGCACTTATCCACATTAAGTTTCATCTGCCATTTGGATGCCCAATTTTCCAGTCTCACAAGGTCTTCCTGCAATTTATCACAATCTGCTTGTGATTTAACTACTCTGAACAATTTTGTATCATCTGCAAATTTGATTACCTCACTCATTGTATTTCTTTCCAGATCATTTATAAATATTTTGAAAAGTAAGGGTCCCAATATATATCCCTGAGGCACTCCACTGTCCACTCCCTTCCACTGAGAAAATTGTCCATTTAATTCTACTCTCTGTTTCCTGTCTTTTAGTCAGTTTGCAATCCAAAGGACATCGCTACCTATCCCATGACTTTTTATTTTTCCTAGAAGCCTCTCATGAGGAACTTTGTCAAACGCCTTCTGAAAATCCAAGTATACTACATCTACCGATTCACCTTTATCCACATGTTTATTAACTCCTTCAAAAAAGTGAAGCAGATTTGTAAGGCAAGACCTGCCCTCGGTAAAGCCATGCTGACTTTGTTCCATTAAACCATATCTTTCCATATGTTCTGTGATTTTGATGTTTAGAACACTTTCCACTATTTTTCCTGGCACTGAAGTCAGGCTAACCAGTCTGTAGTTTCCCGGATCGCCCCTGGAGCCCTTTTTAAATATTGGGGTTACATTTGCTATCCTCCAGTCTTCAGGTACAATGGATGATTTTAATGATAGGTTACAAATTTTTACTAATAGGTCTGAAATTTCATTTTTTAGTTCCTTCAGAACTCTGGGGTGTATACCATCCGGTCCAGGCGATTTACTACTCTTCAGTTTGTCAATCAGGTCTACCACACCTTCTAGGTTCACCGTGATTTGATTCAGTCCATCTGAATCATTACCCATGAAAAACGTCTCCATTAGGGGTACCTCCCCAACATCCTCTTCAGTAAACACCGAAGCAAAGAAATCATTTAATCTTTCCGCGATGGCCTTATCTTCTCTAAGTGCCCCTTTAACCTCTCGATCATCTAACGGTCCAACTGACTCCCTCACAGGCTTCCTGCTTCGGATATATTTTAAAAGGTTTTTACTGTGAGTTTTTGCCTCTACAGCCAACTTCTTTTCAAATTCTCTCTTAGCCTGTCTTATCAATGTCTTACATTTAACTTGCCAACGTTTATGCTTTATCCTATTTTCTTCTGTTGGATGCTTCTTCCAAGTTTTGAATGAAGATCTTTTGGCTAAAATAGCTTCTTTCACCTCCCCTTTTAACCATGCCGGTAATCGTTTTGCCTTCTTTCCACCTTTCTTAATGTGTGGAATACATCTGGACTGTGCTTCTAGAATGGTATTTTTTAACAATGACCACGCCTCTTGGACATTTTTTTACTTTTGTAGCTGCTCCTTTCAGTTTTTTTCTAACAATTTTTCTCATTTTATCAAAGTTTCCCTTTTGAAAGTTTAGCACACGAGCCTTGGATTTGCACACTGTTCCTCTTCCAGTCATTAAATCAAATTTGATCATATTATGATCACTATTGCCAAGCGGCCCCACCACCATTACCCTCTCTCACCAAGTCCTGTGCTCCACTGAGAATTAGATCTAAATTGCTCCCTGTCTCGTCGGTTCCTGAACCAATTGCTCCATAAAGCTATCATTTATTCCATTCAGGAACATTCTCTCTCTAGCGTGTCCCGATGATACATTTACCCAGTCAATATTTGGATAATTGAAGTCTCCCATTATTACCGCACTACCAATTTGGTTAGCTTCCCTAATTTCTCTTAGCATTTCACTGTCCGTCTCACCATCTTGACCAGGTGGACGGTAGTATACCCCTATCACTATAGTCTTCCCCGACACACAAGGGATTTCTACCCATAAAGATTCAATTTTGAATTTAGTCTCATGCAGGATGTTTATCCTGTTGGTCTCTATGCCATCCCAGACATAAAGCGCCACACCACCTCCTGGGTGCTCCTCTTTGTCATTGCAATATAATTTGTACCCCGGTATAGCACTGTCCCATTGGTTATCCTCTTTCCACCATGTCTCTGAGATGCCAATTAAGTCTATGTCATCATTCACTGCTATACATTCTAATTCTCCCATCTTACTTCTTAGACTTCTGGCATTAGCATACAAACATTTCAAAGTTTGTTTGTTTGTATTTTCATTCTCCTTTTTAATTGTTAGGGGTAAGTTAGAATTTTTTTAGCTCAGGTGAGTTTTTAGTTACAGGCACTTGGACTATTTTTCTAATTATTGGAACCTCACTGTCGGGATGCCCTAATTCTAATACATAATTAGTATCCTTTGAAGATACCTCCCTCCAAACCATGTGCTGCTGAGCGACTGTCGACTTTCCCCTTTGTTCTAGTTTAAAAGCTGCTCTATCTCCTTTTTAAAGGTTAGCGCCAGCAATCTGGTTCCACCCTGGTTAAGGTGGAAGCCCATCCTTTCGGAAGAGACTCCCCCTTCCCCAAAAAGTTCCCCAGTTCCTAACAAAACTGAATCCCTCTTCTTTGCACCATCGTCTCATCCACGCATTGAGACTCTGGAGCTTTGCCTGCCTCTGGTGACCTGCGCGTGGAACAGGGAGCATTTCAGAGAATGCTACCCTGGAGGTTCTGGATTTAAGCTGTCTACCTAAGAGCCTAAATTTGGCTTCCAGGACCTCCCTCCCACATTTTCCTATGTTGTTGGTGCCCACATGTACCACGACAGCCGGCTCCTCCCCAGCACTGTCTAAAATCCTATCTAGGTGTCGCGTGAGGTCCGCCACCTTCGCACCAGGTAGGCATGTTACCAGGCGATCCTCACGCCCACCAGCCACCCAGCTATCTACATTTCTAATAATCGAATCACCAACTATGATGGCTGACCTAACACTTCCCTCCTGGGCAGTAGGCCTTGGGGAGATATCCTCAGTGCGAAAGGACAATGCATCACCTGGAGAGCAGGTCCTTGCTACAGGATCCTTTCCTGCTGCACCTGGTTGGTGCTCTCCCATCATGAGACCTTCTTCCTCCAAGGCAGCACCAGGGCTGCCAGTCTGAAGTTGGGACTTGACTACTATGTCCCTGAAGGTCTCATCTATATACCTCTCTGTCTGCCTCAGCTCCTCCAGGTCTGCCACTCTAGCCTCCAGAGAGAGATCAGACTCATTCTCTGAGAGCCAGGAGCTCTTTGCATCGCATGCACATGTACAACTTCTCACCGGTGGGTAAGAAATCATACATGTGACACTCTATGCAAAAGACTGGGAAGCCCCCCTCTTGCTGCTGGACTGCTGCCTTCATCTCAATTTTGATCCATTCCTAGTTAAGTTTTAGGTTGCTATGGGAGTAGGAATGTGTCTAACGTCCTTTAAATGTATTAGTGAATTTACTATGTGTCTGGTAGTGGCCTACCGGGGTCTGATTGAATTCTCAATAAAGTTTGTTGATTTTTTTTCTTTTTTTTTTTTTTGTGAAAGTGGCACCTGCCTATAAATTAAGGGATGAGCTAGGGGTGGGTGGGCGAGGGGTGGGAGGGTTGGGAAATACAGTCTAACTTCAGTTAGTCAGCCAGAGTGACTCACTGCTCTCTTGTCTGCTGTTTTGAAATATTTTATTGGTGTCTAGAAATTTTTGATATGGTGTTAATGATTGGATATTCCATTCATCAGTGATTTTGAAATAATCTGTTATTAGTTTGATCTTGCTTTATTTTATGAGGACCGGTGATTTCTTTTTCCTTTGTTGCACTGCATACAAAGATTCTGGCTTGTTGCTGTTTCCAGTTCAGTTTTTGACTGCATGTTTCTATTTATGCAGTATGGTTTCTTTATTCTTTGTTAGTTGAGGGTCTGGCACATGTGATTGAGGTGAGGTATTCTGCTGCATGTAATTTCTGGGAAGGGCTCTATAGCAGCCTGGCTTGTTCCATTTTCCTAACAGAAGTATTAAAGGCCTGGTGTAATATTTTCAATGTTATCTTCTTAGGTAAAGTAAAGTGGTTACTGTTTGAGTGCTGGAAATTGGTGCTGTTCTGGTATGGGAGGTTTATTATTTATATAATTTATGGTCAGAGAGAGTATTCTTATTTTTCCCTTGTGTCAAGTCAGTCATTCTTAACAATAAAAGTAATGTGGGGCTTTTTTTTTTTTTTTTAATTTCCACTATAGAATTTAATGAGCAGTGTGTGACACATGAGAGCCATCTGTCAGATGTGTCCCGACCGAAAAAAGGTTGAGAACCACTGCTTTAGAGCACACATAGTAGAACTAGAAAGCCCTAGAAAAGGGGTGGCCAACTGCAGTCCTTAAGAGCCAGAAACAGGCCAGGTTTTCAGGGTATACACAATGACTATGCATGAGATAAATTTGTATACAATAGAGGTAGTGCATGCAAATCTCTCTCATGCATATTCATTGTGGATATCCTGAAAACCTGGAGTTGGCCACCCCTGCCTTAGAAGAACAGAATTACAATAATCCAGGTCATTCAGGACTAATGCATGAATTACAGTTCTGAAATCTTCCAAGGATAGAAAAGACCTTAATTGTCACAAAATTCGCAATTTAAAGAAAACATTTTGCACCAATTTCTTAACATGTGGCTTTAAAGATAAAATGCTATCAAATTATTCCAGGTTACACATCTGTATGGCAATAGGAAACAAATGCCCATTAATCTCAATACAGTCAGGAATGTCATTTCTAGACTGTTGCTAACAAAATTTCCATTTTCTTTAAATACAATGAAACACAGAAACATAGAAATGACGGCAGAAGACGACCAACAGGCCCATCCAGTCTGCCCAGCAAGCTCTCACACTTATTTTCCCATATCTTTCTGTTACCCCGACCGCTGAATTCAGGGCCCTTTTTTATTCCAATTTCCTTCCACCCCCGCCATTGATGCAGAGAGCAATGTAGGAGCAGCAAAGTGAATTATAAGGTTTAATGTTTGAGGGTAATAACCTTTGTAACGATGTTTGTATATTCATACTGCTCAGATCAATGCCTTGTTAGATGTTGTCTGGATGTAAATCCTCTTTTCCTCAGTCCCCTCCTGCCGCTGAAGCAGAGAGCCACGCTGGATATGCATTCAAGGTGAAGTAACAGGCTTGATTGGTTTAGGGTAGTAACCCTAAACCAATCAAGCAAGCTACTCATGTTTGTTTACCCAGACTGTGCAATTCAGTCCTTGTTGGGTGTTGTCTGAGTATAAATCCTCTTTTCTTCATTCCCCCTGCCATTGAAGCAGTGAGCTGTGCTGGATATGCATGCCAAGAGAAGTATCAGGCTTACTTGGTTTGGGGCAGAAACCACCACAACAAGCAAGCTACTCCCATGCTTATTTGTTTACCCAGACTGTGCAACCTTGTTGGTTGTTGCCTGAATGCAAATCCTCTTTTCCATATTTCCTCTTGTCGTTGAAGCATAGAGCAATGTTGGAGTCGTATTAACCGTGTGAACATTTATTGAATAAGTGTATTAATCACCAGGTTGTAGCCATCATTCCCACAAGCCACCCCCATGCCTCTTCTCTTCATTCCCAACCTCTAGGTTTATGATCCTCTTGCCTTTATGGATCCACAGGGGCAGATTTTTAAAAAGTACGCCCGCACAAACAAGAATACGCCGGATTTTAATAGATATGTGCGTAGCAGCACGTATCTTTTAAAATCCGGGGTCGGCGTGCGCAAGGCTGCGCAAAATCGGAAGCCTGCGCGCGCCAAGCCGCACAGCCTGCCTCCGTTCCCTCCGAGGCCACTCTGAAATCGGAGCGGCCTCGGAGGGAACACTTTCCTTCCACCCCCCCTGCACCTTCCCCTCCCTAACCTACCCCCCTAGCCCTATCTAACCCTTCCTACCTTTGTTTGAAAAGTTGCGCCTGCCCCTCCCCTGCTCGGCAAGAGTAACTCACACGCGTCGGTGGGTTGCTGGCGTGCCATCACCCGACCCGGGGGCTGGTCCCGAACGTTGCGCCGCCCACAACACGCACCCCGACACGCCCCGGGACTTACACGCATCCCAGGGCTTGCGCACGCCGCCAAGCCTATTCAACATAGGCTCGGCACACGCAGGGGGAGCTTGGGGCAGGTTTTCGGGGGGAGGCGGGGTTACGCGCGTACCCTTTTGAAAATCTGCCCCACAGTGTTTATCCCATGCCCCTTTGAAATCCTTCACAGTTTTGGTCTTCACCACTTCCTTCAGAAGGGTGTTCCAGGCATCCACCACCCTCTCTGTGAAGAAATATTTCCTGACATTGGCTCTGAGTCTTCCTCCCTGGAGTTTTAAATCGTGACCCCATGGTTCTGCAGATTTTGTTTCCAATGGAAAAGGTTTGTCGTTGACTTTGGATCATTAAACCTTTCAAGTATCTGAACATCTGTATCATATCACCCCTGCTCCTCCTTTCCTCCAGGGTATACATATTTAGATTCTTCAATCTCTCCTCATAAGTCATTTGATGAAGACCATCCACCTTTTTGGTCGCCCTTCTCTGGACCGCCTCCCATCCTGTCTCTGTCCCTTCGGAGATACAGTCTCCAGAACTGAGCAGAGTACTCCAGGTGAGGCCTCACCAAGGACCTGTACAAGGGGATAATCACTTCTCGTTTCTTACTCAATATTCCTCTCTTTATGCAGCCCAGCATTCTTCTGGCTTTAGCTATCGCCTTGCCACATAGTGTTTAACGATCTGAAGTCGGCGAAACAATCACCCTAAGGTCTCTCTCCTGCTCCGTGCATATCAGCCTTTTACCCCCCATCAAATACAGATAATATATGTTGAGTAGCCATTTCCCAATATGCTAAATATGTTCAAAACAAAACAAAAAGATTTCATCTCCTTTTACTTCTCTTCCAATGATTTGCATACTCTTGGAAATCCATATAATTATAATAGATTTGTTTACAGAGAGAAAAAGCCTACATACAGGCCGATACAGATTGGTGCGCTCAGTTGAGCGCACCATTTAGCCCCGTTTGAGATATATATACATATCTATATACATCTATATATATACATATCTACATATATACATATCTATATATACATATCTACATATCTATCTATATATATAGATATAGATATAGAGAGAGAGAGATAAATATATATATAGTAGAGATCTCTCTCTATATATCTATATATATATATAGATATATATCTATAGAGATATAGATATAAATATATATATAGATGTAGAGAAATCTCTCTTTCTCTATATATCTATAATGTTACCGTTATTTCTTTTCTCTTCTAATTCTTGTTACCCTCTTCCCAGTTTTGATTCCCCTGTTAAAATGTAATTTCCAAGCATAACCAGTTTTGCTGTAAACCGGCATGATGTCCACAACTAACGCCGGTATATGAAAATATTTAAATTAAATAAATAAATAAATAAATATATATATAGATAGATATATATATATATAGATAGATATATATATATATATATATATATAGAGAGAGAGAGAGAGAGAGAGAGAGAGAAATATTTCTCTACATCTATATATATATTTGTATCATCTCTATTTCTATATCTATCTATCTATATATATATCTTTATATCTATATATTTATTTATTTATGTATTTATTTATTAATAAGGGGTAATAGCGCGTGTAAAACGCACGGTCAAACGGGGCTAAATGGTGCTCAGCTGAGAGCACCAATCTGTATCGGCCTGTATGTAGGCTTTCTCTCTGTAAACAAATCTATTACATATTATAATAGATATAATATATATACACATTATAATTATAAATATATACAATATATATATTAAAGAGCGACATATACACACATACATATATATGACTCTTTAAACAATCCTACCCTGACCCAGACCCCCCCCCCCCAGCCCAACTCTCCTTCCCTCCGCCCATAGCCCTCTCTCTTCCTTAATTCCATTTACTTACTGTACTCCCTGGTACTACTAGCTTGATCGTGCTTTCTCACGCTTCCCCCCCCCCCCCCCGTCTTCCCTCCCGTCCTTTCCCCCCCCCCCCCCCCCGCTCGGCATGTTTCCCGCCTTTTCACCCTCCACCCTTTAGCCACCCCTCCTTCCTTAAGTGCCTCCACTGGATCCTCTGTACACAGTGTTAAGTATTGTATTTCCATTTGGTTTTTTGTATATTGCTATTCTGTATACTGCTACTCTGTACTCAACGCCAATTTTGTACATTGCTTGTTACTTACTGTAAATTTCTATATTGTTAGCCCTGGACAATAATTTTTTGTCTACGAGCCATTGTTCTTTTATTTGTTATCATCTGTCCTCCTTTTCTTCTCTCCCTTTCCTCAGTACTTGACTTTCATTGCTGCCCCCCTCTCCGTTTTTATTGTATTTCTCTGAAGTTTTATGTAAAGCAATATGATGTTCCCTCAAATATCGGTATAAAAAGCTAATAAATAATAAATATAATATACATAATATATATAAAAATAAAATATTATAATAAAATAATACAAAATAATATAATATACAGCGCTGGGGCTGGTTCATTGGTTGTCCTTTGCAGTGCCACACAAAGGGATCTGGGATTAATTTCCAGCTTGAGTCTTCTGCTCTCAGACTCAGCAAGGGCTGAGATCAGATGCTATAGAAGCAGCTTTGACTGACCCCTTGCCCACTAGATGCTATAATCATGAAATGTCACCCAGTGGCCGTGTTTAGAGTCCATAACTGTAGGGTTCCAGAAGGAGCTATGGTGCATGGCCCACATCAGAGGAAAATCTGTGCAAAGGCTGAACTAAACTGATATGGAAGGGGATATAAAAATAGAGAGAAAAACATTTCCAGGACGGTGCAAATGAAGTCTTATGCCACTAGATCCTAGTCTTGACTGAGCTATAAGCCCAAAGGACCAGCAGAAAACTGCCAAATCAAAAAAAAATGTATACATATATACACCCATATATTTATATAGACAGATATACACACACAAATAAGTAAATATACACAGTGTTAGAGAACAGACTTCCCAATTGTTTCTAAAACAATTTTATAAAACTTTTTTTATTATTATTATTATTACAGACATAGCATAATACTTACTTTTACTATCTGAATACCCATTGAGTCATCATCAGGATTGCTTCTGTCATTGAAGGTGAACCGCATAGTTTTATCCCAGTCAATTGAAATACTATGCAAATAATGATCTGCTAGAGTAAGCCAAACCTAGGGAAAAATGCATTGTAACAATATATTTTAGCTTCTCATTCATTCTGAAATGAACAAACAAATTATTTACATATTATAGGATCCTCAAACACTGGAGATATTTAGTGGAAACCAGGAAGCAGCTTCATGGAAAAAAAAGAATGACATTACAGTAAAGCACTTTTCCGTACCATAAACTGTGTTCTCCTGAGGCAGCAGGATAAATTATTTATGATGTGGATGACACTGAATGGACCCTTCTCTCTCATCTCATACAGCTTCTGCTTTACTAAGCATATTCGGGAGTTCCCATGAGGGTGCTGCCTTGTGAGCTCTTCAGTAGATATTGGAGCTAAGCTTTAGCAAGGTAGACTACTATCCAGAGGGGGGAGGTGGGGTATTAAGCCTGGTTAATTCATTCTACTGTATATGGAGAACAGTTTACAGTAAACAAACTTGCTTTCTCTTGACAAGCAGAGAAAAATTAGCCATGACATGTGGGGAATCCCAAGCTGAGTGCTGCAGTGGAGCGATTACTAAAAAAGCAACCTGGACCCCACTGTAGATTGAACTATTGGGTGAACAGGTTGTACAAAACTTCAAAGTTACTGACACTTCTTAATAGATAGACCAAACAGTAATGAGATTAAAGATGTGGACTGACACCCAAAATGCAGCTTTGCACATATATCTTCAATAAGCAAGGCTCTGAAATGAGCCACTAATGTAGCCATGGATCTCATCTGATGAGCCTTTATAGAGTCTGTGATCTGGAGGTCAGCCAGAGTGTAGCAATGAGTGATGCAATCTACTAGCCAGTTGGATGAAGTGCGCTTGGCAAATGTTAGGATCTTAAGAGATAAATAGCTTTGAGGCCTCACGATATGGCTGAGTTCTTTTGATAGTAAGCTAAGGCTCTCTTACAGACCAATGAATAAAGGGTCTTTTCCTCTTCATGTGCATATGGTCTTGGAAAGAAAATGGGTAACAATAGATCGATGTACATGAAACGTTGATACCACTTTTGGCAGAAACTTGCAGTGGGTGCAGAGCATCACCATAATTTACCAATGACTGAGGCTCAGACTCTCCTAGCCAACATGATTCCAACTAGGAATAACACTTTCCATGTGAGAAACTTCAAAGAAGCCAACTCCAATGGCTTGGTAAGCTATGTCAAGACCATATTAAGACTGCATGACACTGGTGGTTTGGCTACCAAAGGATTCATATGCCACAAGCCTTTTATAAACTTTGACACTAAAGGATAAGTGGATATCTGTTTTCCCTCTACTTGAATATGGTAAGTTGCTATGGTACTGAGATGCACCTTGACTGCAGAGGTACTGAGACCTGAGGAGGAAAGAGAATAAGTGCTGAAGCAGCTCCTATATTTTGCAAGTGAAGGGGTCCAGGGAGCTCTGTTGACACCATGGAAATGGAAACCATTTCCATTTAAAAGGAGTAAGCTGCAAGCCTTTCAGGCTGAGGGCTTCCTGGTAGATACCATCATATTTCAGCTTCCTTGGGCAGGGATAGGGAAGCAATCAATGAGAGCTCAACATCCAGGCTCTCAATTTAAGAAAGAGAAGGTTCAGATAATACAGATGGCCTTCTTGAGTCCATAAGGCTGGATTACCTCCTAGAGGGGTTGGGGAGGGGCCTGAAAGACAACTGGACAAGGTGCAAGAACTATATTTGTATGGGCCTTGCTGATGCAATAAGTATCAAGTAAACCAGGTGTCTGAGCACTTTCTGAACTATCCTGGTTATTAGCAGAAGCAATGGAAAAACATGCATGAGATCTTTCCAGCTGAACAGGAAAGTGTTCGGAGTAGACCTGAGTTTGCTTGGAAGAATGGAGCAAAATCTTTCCACTTCTCTGTTTTCCATTGATTCAAATAGGTCAATCAATAGATGTACCCAAAGACTGAACAGTGCTTTACCAACTGATGTAGGGACCACTTGTAAGGACGAAACATTCTGCTGAGGCAATCTGCCAATGTGTTGGAAATCCCCAGAAAGTAGATGACTTGCAGGAAGGCTTAAGTGATCGCAAGCCCACTACTATGTGGCCCAAGACAACTAAAATTAACTGGCTATTGTCTAAGCCATCTGCTTTAACCAATAATCTAGGGATCTAAGGCAGTATACTTGATTGTTGGGAGAAATGCTCTCTCTTCTAGAGAGTGTATTCATACCCTAATTTGATTTTCTGGGACAGAATCAGGTTACATTTCTTGAATTTACAATAAAACTCAAAAGGGTTGGATTGTCTTCTTTAGGGAGTTCAGCACCCTCAATTCAGAAACTCCAGGTACCAGCCAGTCAACCAGATAAGAAAACACCTAGATGCCCTGATGACAGATGTGCTGCAACTATTGCTAGGCATTTGGTGAAGACCCTCTGTGCCATCAAGAGCCCGAAGGGGAGCATCTTGTACTGATAGTGATGATTATTGCCAAAGGGAGGGATGGATGGATATTTGAGCATACTCATCCTTCAGATCAAGTGCACACATCCCATCTCCCACCTAAATGAAAGGCAGGATGGTATGGCGGTAGTTAATTTTGAACTTTTCCCATAACATGCTTTTGCTGTGGCTTTGTAAATCCAGTATGGGTCTCAATCCATAAAATTTCTTGGGGATGAGGAAATAGCAGGAGTAGAACTCATGGCCATGTTGTTTGGGAGGGACAATTCAATCATCTGCTGCTTGAGAAACAACTCCATCTCTAGGCACAACTGAGAGATGGATCCAGATCAAAGGCCAAACAATGGGGAAGTGCCAGAAGTCAGGAGAAATGCAAGGGGTAACCAGATTCCACAATCTTGAGCACCCAGTAGTCTTTGTTGATTTTGCGCCATGTCTCCATGTAGAGTTGTTCTTCCCCCTATTAGAGGACTGAGTTCTGGACTACAGGGCTGGTCAAAAACTAAGCCCAGGTTTGGGATGAATCTGACATTTTTGGCCGATGTCTGAGGCAGAAGTTTGCCTTCATGGCAGCACAGGTGCAGCACGATACTACTGCAATTGCTGGAAAGAATGCATCTGGAAATAAGAATGCTCAGAGCCTGTTAAGAGAAACTGAACCTCCATATGCTTCTCAGTAATTTAATCAACTGTTTCCCCCAGGTTTGTCTCTGAAAAGGTGATCTCCAGTGCAGGGAACATCCAAATTATTATGGACATCATTATACAAACTGCTGGTCCTTAATCAAGCCATTTGGCAAATTCTAATGGCTGCCACTGACTAATAGCTTTTAATGTCAAATGACTTGCATACTGACAAATGAGGTAGCATATGCATTCTTCCATGTCTCAAACCACTCTTAAAAAAACCAAACTTGGAACCAAATGACCCTAACAATTACCGACCTATAGCCAATCTTCCTTTCATTGCCAAGATTATGGAAAGGCTGGTGAATTCCCAACTATCAGACTACATTGAAGATAACAAACTGCTATCCGCCTCGCAATATGGATTCCGCAAGAACCTAGGTACAGAATCCCTCCTCACCTCCCTCACAGACCTCCTTATTCTTGGCATAGACAAAGGCCAATCCTTCATATTGGTCCTTCTAGATCTTTCAGCAGCCTTTGATACCGTCAATCATTCTATACTCTTAAACCAATTATCTACAATAGGAATTTCTGGATTGGCGCTCTCCTGGTTCAAATCATTTCTCACTAACAGAGGTTATAAAGTTAAAATCCAAAACAAAGAGTCATCACGTTTCGACTCGACCATTGGAGTCCCTCAAAGCTCCTCTTTATCCCCTACACTCTTTAATATTTACCTCATGCCTCTTTGTCAACTCCTCACCAACCTCAACTTAAATCACTTTCTTTATGCAGATGACATACAAATACTGATCCCCATCAAAGAATCATACTCAAAAACACTCGATTTCTGGGAGTCCTGTCATCAAGAAATCAAAAACCTCCTCAACAGCCTAAATCTGGTACTTAACTCCAATAAAACAGAACTATTACTCATTTCTCCTGAGAACAACAATCCTTCAACTTGTCTTCCAACCAACCTACAAACTACTCAAGTAAGAGATCTAGGTGTTCTAATCGACAATAAACTAAACTTCAAAGCCCACATAAACAAAACAACCAAAGACTGCTTCTATAAGCTGCATGTTTTAAAAAGGATAAAACCCCTCTTCCACACCAAAGACTTCAGAACCATCCTCCAAGCTCTCATATTCTCCAAATTAGACTATTGTAACTCTACGTTACTTGGCCTCCCCTCCTCCTACACCAAACCGCTACAAATGGTCCAAAACGCAGCAGCCAGACTACTAACACCAGGAAGAGAGACCATATCTCCCCAGTCCTAAAAGACCTCCACTGGTTACCAATTCATTTCAGAGTAATTTACAAATCTATCACCTTAATATACAAAATCATTCACCAACACACCACAATTGACCTACAAATTCCTATACGTTCACACATATCCACAAGACCGACCAGAGAAGCTTACAAAGGATGCCTCATTGTTCCACCTACCAAAACCACTAACCACAGTACCTTAAGACACCGAGCCTTCTCCACAGCAGGCCCACAATTATGGAACACCATCCCACCAGATCTCAGAAATGAGCCATGCCTCCTAACTTTTAGGAAAAGACTTAAGACATGGCTGTTTGGGCAAGCCTTCCCGAACTCCACTTAACACGCCCACCATTAAAGACTCCACTCAGCAACTGTATATTTCGGATTGTGTATATATACTGTACTATTGTATATAATTAACCTCCTCTTTCTCTTTCTATTTTCCCCCTCCCAGTTATCAGCCCCTGTTAATTGTAACTGCATCTCTTCTTCACGTTTATTTATGTTCTTGGTTGTTTTCTTCACACCCCTGTTTCATGTAAACCGGCATGATGTGAATGCTTTCATGAATGCCGGTATAGAAAAACCTTAAATAAATAAAATAAATAAAATGTCCAAGAGCACCTGCAGATATGCAGCATGGCCTCTTGTCACCTGGGCATAGCAGCAGTTTCAGTTTCTGAATATAATCATGTAAGTAATGAATCGTATAGAACTGGTGGGTGGCAAAGTGGACATTAAGCATTTAATTCTGGGAAACCTCCCCCCCCCCCACCCCAGCTGTCTAGCAGACTAGGATCTTTACCTAGCAGAGTATTGGACAATATCCTTGTTTCCTTTGCCCACTTTAACTCTGAGTCTGCAACAACTGATTGAAAGGGCAGTTGCACCAGTCCTAACCCCAGGGTCTACTGGACTATTTTAGGTCTAGTTTTCAGGCTACTGGCATATGGGAGATTGATTTTTTTCACATTTTTGTTTGCGATTCCTGCAGAATAGAATACTGAAATCACTGCAGGTTCTGCTGGAGTATCTAGGATCTATAGAAGGCTGAATATATCTGTGCTGGAATCATCGTGTTTATGAACATAAGAACATAAAAAATTGCAATGCTGGGTCAGACCAAGGGTCCATCAAGCCCAGCATCCTGTTTCCAACAGAGGCCAAACCAGGTCACTAGAACCTGGCAATTACCCAAACACTAAGAAGATCCCATGCCACTGATGCAATTAATAGCAGTGGCTATTCCCTAAGTAAATTTGATTAATAGCCGTTAATGGACTTACATAAGAACATAAGAAAATGCCATACTGGGTCAGACCAATGGTCCATCAAGCCCAGCATCCTGTTTCCAACAGTGGCCAATCCAGGCCATAAGAACCTGGCAAATACCCAAAAACTAAGTCTATTCCATGTAACCATTGCTAAAGTCAGTGGCTATTCTCTAAGTGAACTTAATAGCAGGTAATGGACTTCTCCTCCAAGAACTTATCCAATCCTTTTTTAAACACAGCTATACTAACTGCACTGACCACATCCTCTGGTAACAAATTCCAGAGTTTAACTGTGCGTTGAGTAAAAAAGAACTTTCTCCGATTGGTTTTAAATGTGCCCCATGCTAACTTCATGGAGTGCCCCCTAGTCTTTCTACAATCCGAAAGTGTAAATAACCGATTCACATCTACCCGTTCTAGACCTCTCATAATTTTAAACACCTCTATCATATCCCCCCTCAGTCGTCTCTTCTCCAAGCTGAAAAGTCCTAACCTCTTTAGTCTTTCCTCATAAAGGAGCTGTTCCATTCCCCTTATCATTTTGGTAGCCCTTCTCTGTACCTTCTCCATCGCAATTATATCTTTTTTTGAGATGCGGCGACCAGAATTGTACACAGTATTCAAGGTGCGGTCTCACCATGGAGCGATACAGAGGCATTATGACATTTTCCGTTTTATTCACCATTCCCTTTCTAATAATTCCCAACATTCTGTTTGCTTTTTTGACTGCTGCAGCACACTGAACCGACGATTTCAATGTGTTATCCACTATGACGCCTAGATCTCTTTCTTGGGTTGTAGCACCTAATATGGAACCCAACATTGTGTAATTATAGCATGGGTTATTTTTCCCTATATGCATCACCTTGCACTTATCCACATTAAATTTCATCTGCCATTTGGATGCCCAATTTTCCAGTCTCACAAGGTCTTCCTGCAATTTATCACAATCTGCCTGTGATTTAACTACTCTGAACAATTTTGTCTCATCTGCAAATTTGATTATCTCACTCGTCTTATTTCTTTCCAGATCATTTATAAATATATTGAAAAGTAAGGGTCCCAATACAGATCCCTGAGGCACTCCACTGTCCCTTCCACTGAGAAAATTGTCCATTTAATCCTACTCTCTGTTTCCTGTCTTTTAGCCAGTTTGCAATCCATGAAAGGACATTGCCACCTATCCCATGACTTTTTACTTTTCCTAGAAGCTTCTCATGAGGAACTTTGTCAAACGCCTTCTGAAAATCCAAGTATACTATATCTACCGGTTCACCTTTATCCACATGTTTATTAACTCCTTCAAAAAAGTGAAGCAGATTTGTGAGGCAAGACTTGCCCTGGGTAAAGTCATGCTGACTTTGTTCCATTAAACCATTTCTTTCTATATGTTCTGTGATTTTGATGTTTAGAACACTTTTCACTATTTTTCCTGGCACTGAAGTCAGGCTAACCGGTCTGTAGTTTCCCGGATCACCCCTGGAGCCCTTTTAAAATATTGGGGTTACATTTGCTATCCTCCAGTCTTCAGGTACAATGGATGATTTTAATGATAAGTTACAAATTTTTACTAATAGGTCTGAAATTTCATTTTTTAGTTCCTTCAGAACTCTGGGGTGTATACCATCTGGTCCGGGTGATTTACTACTCTTCAGTTTGTCAATCAGGCCTACCACATCTTCTAGGTTCTCCTCCAAGAACCTATCCAGACCTTTTTTGAACCCAGCTACACCAACTGCACTAACCACATCCTTTGGCAACAAATTCCAGAGCTTTATTGTGTGTTGAGTGAAATAATTTTCTCCAATTAGTCTTAAATGTACTACTTGCTAACTTTATGGAATGCCCCCTAGTCCTTCTATTATTCGAAAGTGTAAATAACAGATTCACATCTACCCGTTCAAGATCTCTCATGATCTTAAAGACCTCTATCATATCCCCCCCTCAGCCATCTCTTCTCCAAGCTGAACATTAACTGCCCTGGCATTATCCAACTTGCCTAGGAATCTGGAATAGGAGAGGTCCTCTGACAGTGACAAGTGCTCCAGAGGTTCAGGAAGAAAGTCTAAAAGAATCCCTGTCAATCCTTCTTCTGATGCGAGGAATCAAGGGACATTAACCCAGAACCCCAATGATGATGCATATGACTGGAGTGTAGTCCTTGGTCATCTCAATTAGGAATATCCTGGGGAACATCTGCTGACTGGCTGGAATCCATTGCGAGGGTGAGAGGCTAGAGCTAAAGTTTACCTGTGGGAGTTCTGATGGGAATTCCTTGGGAATGAGAGCTCCCTTTTGTGGGAGTAAATCTGACTCTGAAGAGAGTTTGAAGAGTGCACTTGGTCTAAGGGCTGTAAATTGGGAGCTGCAGGACTGTGGGGGAGGGCACTAAGGAAGTACTTTTGTCTCCTTTCTACTGTTCCTGTTTCCCCCTGCAACCCATTGGCTCTCTGTGGATTGTTTGATCAATAAGCTTCAGGGGAGGACAGGCAAGAAATGATTGTTTCCTCTGATACTGCTCCTGCCGAACTATAATGGATATGGGAAGGGATGCTGATAGAAAGACTAAAAAGAGAAAGAGGGACAGAGGAGCTATAAGGAGAATGAGAGAGGGGCTAAAAGTACTGCTGGTTTAAAGGGGGATATTGGCTAGGAGAGAAAAATATTGCTGTGAGTCTGGGAGAGAAACAAAAAATGAGTTCTGGCTGGAAGAGGAGGAAAGGAACTGAGGGGAAAAATGACTCAAAAGTAGCTGGGGAAGAGGGAGAAGAGTAGACAGGCTGTGAAGACAGAGGGCTGAGAGAGAGGACATGGACTGAAAGAAGGGAAAAAGGGGATAAGAAGTTGGGAGAGAGAGGTCATGGTCTGCGATAAGAATAGGAGCAGAGGTGAATGGCTACATAAAGGGCACATATGAAGAAAAGTGGTAAAGACTTGGAAAGGATCTATGTGGATAGAGAGGAAGATGGCTGCTAAGGAAGGTAAACCAAGAGAAAGTTTGTGAGAAGAGAAGGAATTATATTGGAAGGAAAAGGCAAGAAGTGAGGAGCGAGATGGAAGTGGCAGGAGGAGCTGAGATGGAGGAAATGAGAAGATAATGAGTTGTGGAGAGACCTGCTGGAAGATATACACGAAGGAAAAATAAATGATAAAGAAATTAGAGGAAAACCAGAAAATAAGTTTTAAAAGAAAAGGAGGCAGAGAAGAAACTAAGAGAAAGCCAAGAGCCAGTAAAGACAAAATAGATTCAAACTACAAACATTCAAGTTGGAAAATTGTTTATTTGAAGTTTGGTGAAGATTTCTGTGCTAGCTGGGCAGGGTCAAGGGTAGGGGACAGGTGTTATCTGCTCTTTTCTTCCAGATCTGCAGTCACCAGGGCAAATAAGGTATTTTACTAGAAGCATGGGGAAAGGAAGAGGAGGTTGTGGTGGCACGCGAATATCAAAGGCTCAAAATCTCTCTCAAAAATTGGCAGCTCCAGTATTGAGAAGGCTGTGGTCAGGGCTTGAATTGAAATGAATAACGTTCTCTTTTTACAAAAATAAAGAAAAATTCCTCTATTATATCCCACAGTCAAAAAAGCAAATAGAATGTTAGGAATTATTAGGAAGGGAATGGTTAATAGAATGGAAAATGTCATAAATCCGCTATACCGCTCCATGGTGAGACCGCACCTTGAATACTGTGTACAATTCTGGTTGCCGCATTTCAAAAAAGATATAGTTGCGATGGAGAAGGTACAGAGAAGAGCAACCAAAATGATAAAGGGGATAGAACATCTTCCCTATGAGGAAAGGCTGAAGAAGTTAGGGCTGTTCAGCTTGGAGAAGAGACGACTGAGGGGGGGATATGATAGAGGTCTTTAAGATCATGAGAGGTCTTGAACGAGTAGATGCGACTCGGTTATTTAACTTTCGAATAATAGAAGGGCTAGGGGGCATTCCATAAAGTTAGCAAGTAGCACATTTAAGACTAATCGGAGAAAATTATTTCACAACACACAATAAAGCTCTGGAATTTGTTGCCAAAGGATGTGGTTAGTGCAGTTGGTGTAGCTGGGTTCAAAAAAGGTTTGGATAAGTTCTTGGAGGAGAAGTCCATTAATGGCTATTAATCAAGTTAACTTAGGGAATAGCCACTGCTATAAATTGCATCAATAGCATGGGATCTTCTTAGTGTTTGGGTAATTGCCAGGTTCTTGTGGCCTGGTTTTGGCCTCTGTTGGAAAGAGGATGCTGGGCTTGATGGACCCTTGGTCTGACCCAGCATGGCAATTTCTTATGTTCATTTATCTCTGGGGGTTCCATAAGAAAGGTAGAAGCACCACATGCATTGTGGACCTAGAACTGGGGAGAGACTAACTGTTAACATGCAGGCAGTGGAATGTATTATGCGGACTTTGCAGGCATAGGACTGGCTCTGGCCTGGAATCTGAGAATGCTGGGAGAAGTGCTTCAGCAGGTGGGGAGGCAGAAGCAGTTCTAGAAAAAACAAAGTGCCTGGACTCGGAGTGCAGAGCAGGGAAGTGATCCAAGCTTGTAAGTTGAAAGGTGAGCGGAGCCTGCCAATGAAGGGAAACCTAATGTGTTGATGAGAAGTGGGAATCAATGAATGGATGGGTGAACCAAGCATGTAGAAAAAGTAGGTTGGCTAAGGAAGGGTAAGGAAGTATGAGGAGGAACCTGCTAGGGAGTGAAGGAATGGGAAGAGGAACTGGGAAGGACAGGCCAGTGGGAAATAGAGAGCAGAGTAGGCTTAAGAGGGGATTAAACCCCCCTTGCCAAAATATAAAATTCTAAGTATGCCCATGCAAGGGGGAAAGAATTAAGAATGCAGAGGGAGTAAAAAGACAGGAGGGGTAAAAGAGTAAGCAGAGAAGAGGAAGATATTAGGAAAATGAGAAAAGGGAGGATTTGGTGAGAGTGCTGGCAACATGTGAGGATGGTGTAAGTTTGTGGATGGGCTGTTGGGGATGGAACGGATGAGGAGGTGACTGGTGGAGATGAGCTGGGATTGGGGAGAAGAATGACAGGTGGGACTGAGGGTTTCCCTAGCTTTTGTTTTGGCCACATAAATCTTCCCCATGACCACACTACATGCATCTTTCTGGATATTTACATACAGGCTGATCAGTCACATTTACAACCCCCTGTATTCTGATTTTACTTCTTTGCTGGAAGCACTGTAATTTGTGTTGAGTTCAGCACTCCCAATCATTTTCAAAAGTTGGCCCCTATGGTTGCTGTGTCCTCTGGCCAGGCATGAGGTGTGGAACAATATCTATTCTGAAACCAGAATAGATTCCTCTTGAAGGCCCTCTGAACTCTGTAGTATCTGACTCGGAAGGTGCATAGACATCATGGGCACCCCTGAATAAATAAGATCCAACATTTCCAGAGGAAGACCATTTCTCAATGGTGAAATTCTCTATCCTCCCAGAATGCGTTGATGGAATGAATGAGTACTGCACCGATTTATTGAACAGCTGCATTGGTAGCACAGAGGTTCGTTGCATCAATGGTCCTATCTGCACCCTGAAGCTGAGGGCATCAACAGCTCCCAGCCCCAGTACATCAACAGCACCCAGGCTTGATGCACTGGGGCTTTATGTGTTGACAGTACCACTGGTATAGGAGCTTTGAGTTACTTTGTCAGCACAAATTGTGTTGCTGGCTCCAATGATTGGTGCTGCTGCTTCTTGGCCAGCATGAGCCCCATGGTGCACAGAGGGGTTTTCAGATGCCAGGATGTAACATTTTCTTGGTTTACTAGACCCTAAGGTGGAGGGGCCCAAAGTCTCCTCTAAAGTAGAGCAAGCTCTGTTTGGCATCCAGGGAGCTAGAAGGGGCTACACTTCTCAGAAGAAGGATTGACTGTGGCTCTTTAATGACCTGCACAACTCCTCCATTTTCTAGGGCTGTGGTGACATCCAAATATAGTGATAACAGTTAGGGCATGTCATTGTTAGGCCCAAGACACCAATCATAGATGTCATTGCCATCAATGTCAGACATGTCTGCAAAATATGCAATCTTTAAAGCTGCTGAAAGCAGCTTTCTTGGAGCCAGACATTCTTCTCAGAGAAAGAGAGAGAAAACTGAAAAGTGTTGTTTTAGATGCTGCCAAGGCAATACAAAGTATTGAAAATTTTAAGAAAATTCCAAATGTAATTAAGAAATGAAATAAAGAAAAACAGATCAGCTCATGTCCGTGCTATAGTCATTTGAAAAAGACTGAGGGGTTCACAAGGCAACTCCCACACAAGCTCAGTAGAGCAGAAACTCTAGGAATCAAGAGAAGGGTCTGTTCAGTGCCAGATGACATCACCTATGTGTCATGGCTAATTTGGCCCTGCTTGTCGATGGAGAACCCCAGATTGCACTCAAGAAGCTGTAGCTTTATATTAGTCTGACTGCTATCTATCACATCTGAAAAGTTATATTTGGTGAGGTTTTAGGGGCTTAAATAGTGAGCTTTAATTCCTGAGCATAAAGAACGAATTTTCTGAAACCTTTGCTAGATTCTGCTCTTCCAATAGGTGTTGGCATACTTCAAAACACTATGAGACCCCATTATTCTGCCAATGAGTGCAGCTTCATGTGCAATGCTCTCTCTTCTATGCATGACATATTTCATGGCTTTAGACAAAACTCATCCCATCTTCATTTTCCTAACTTGCTTAAACTGGTATTTTCCATGGTAGCAAAAGTCAGTCATACATGTGGGTTATGGAATGTATCTAGATTTGAATGCAGAAGCCTATGTTTCTGCGCTCATGTGTGGCTGGCACAGCATATGCATGCGCACCACAAGGCCATGTCAGTATACTATAATGTGGTTAAGATTAAATATGTTTTTGAACTCTAAGAAGTATGAAGGTATCTATGACTGACTTGGCTTGTCCATGAAGAACACTAATTACAGGTAAGCAACTTTGATTTCTACACAGACAAGTAAAATTAATCTCATGTGTAGGAACTCCAAGCCAAGGGTTTTTTTTTTTATTTTACTTTTTTTTTTTTTTTTTGACAACCCCTCTCCAATTCTCCCTCAAAAATGAATATATTGTGGGAAGGAGTTGAGATTCAGCATGTAAACAGCAGTGAGAAATAAATGTATGTACTGAACTCTATGTAGTAGCTTTATATATTTCCTCAATAGAGTTAGAGCTAAGGTAAGCTGTAGAAGCTGTCATTGCTTCCATGTCATGGACTTTTACATAGCCTTTTAAGAAAGGCTTGCTTTGCTATAACAAGATGATATACATTCTGAGATCCAATTTGCAACTGTTTTTTTTTGTTTTTTGTTTTTTTTAAACAGTCCCATTTCTATTAGGGTCATAAGAGATGTCTAATTAGAACCAAGGATTTTTTAAAATTTATTTATTTATTTTTTTCTATACTGAAGTTCCTGTATGAATACAAATCACACCGGTTTACATAACAACAAAATTCACTTAGGAGCGTTACATAGAACAAGGAAGGCATAAAAATATGAAATGAATTTTAACTTAACGTTGTAAACTGTAACATATCTTATCATATCAATTAACTTCTCATAAATATATGTCTCGGAGGAGAACTTTGGGGAGGTGGGTGGGGAAACAAGGTGGGAGCGAATTGCGGTAGAACGAGAGGAGGAATAAACAGTCAGAGGTTGCAAGAATTAGGAGACTGTGAAGGCTGGAATCTGGAGAATGGGAAGAAGAGCATTAGAAGTCAGGGAAGGCTAGGCTGAATAGCCATGTTTTAAGTCTTTTTTTGAAGAAAGATGGACAGTGCTCTTGTCTGAGATCTGGTGGTAATGTGTTCCATTGATGAGGTCCTGCTGTTGAGAGGGCCCTCTTTCTTAGGGCTGATTTTGCTTGTGGGGCAAACAGGGTGTCTTTATAGGCGCTTCTAATGGGTCTGGATGAGGTGTGAGGTGTGAGTTGAATAGTGGTGTCGATAGATGTGAGGTTGTGTTTGGCTTTGTGGATAATCGTGAGGACTTTGAAGAGGATCCTGAACTTGACGGGTAGCCAGTGGAGGTGCTGAAGAACGGGGGTGATATGATCTCTTTTTTTGGTATTGGTGAGGATCCTGGCGGCTGAGTTTTGAACCATTTGAAGAGGTTTTAAGGTGTTGGCTGAGAGTCCGAGCAGGAGGGAGTTGCAATAGTCCAGTTTTGAAAGGATGATGGATTGCAATACCAGTCTGAAATCTTGGAGGTGAAGGAGAGGTTTTAAATTTCTGAGAACTTGTAATTTGAAGAAACAATCTTTCGCTGTGGTGTTCACAAAGTTCTGCAGTCTGCTGTGCTGGCTGGCGTTCTGAACATTTGAGTACAAGTCGTTTTTGTACAGCTGGCATATCATTGCAAATCTTTGGATGAAACAGCATTACTGACTTGAATGTTTGAGCCCCTGTGCAGCGGCTAAAGAGCTGCGAAACTCGGCTTGAGTTGGGCAATTTTAGTTGACACGTCTCCGCATCAATAAAGGTTTTGAAAAAGAATCAGGCATCTACTCTTGTGTGTTTACCTTGCAGGCAGGTGCTCCAGTGGTTCAGTGTTTTTTGAAGTCTTTGATCGGGATGAGGATTTGTACATCGTCTGTGTAGAGATAGTGGGATAGTTTTAGCCTTGTGAGAAGGTGGCAGAGTGGTAGAAGGTATATGTTGAAGAGTGTTGGAGATAGGAAAGATCCTTGTGGGACACCCTAGTTGGAGCGAACAGGGGGAGATTCTTTATTGTTGATCCTGACTTTGTAGTACCTGTTGGACAGGAAGGATCTGAACCAATCATGGGCAGGGCCTTTGACGCCTATGTTAGTTAGTTGTTCAAGAAGGATTTTATGGTTCACGGTGTCAAAGGCGGCTGACAGATCGAGGAGAGCGAGAAGATAGGTTTGTCCTTTTTCCAAAGTTAATAGTATAGTTCTGCTAGGGATATGAGCAGGGTTTCAGTACTGCGTGTTTTGCGAAATCCGTGTTGCGTGGGGGAGAGAATGTTATGCTCCTCAAGATAATCTGATTGCTGTTTGACGACTATTTTTTCCATGATTTTTGCTATCATGGGAAGGTTGGCTATTGGGCGGAAACTAGACTGTTCTGTGGGAGGTAAGTTTGGTTTTTTTAAAATAGGTTTGAGAATAGCAAGCTTAAGAGAGTCTGGCACTGATTCTTGGGATAAAGAGAGGTTAATGATGTCAGATATTGGCTTGGAGATGGTGTTTGGGATGTTGAAGAGCAGGTTAGGCGGTATCGGGTCTGAAGGATGAGAGGTAGGTTTCAGTTTGAGTATATTTTCTACTTCCAGTGATGAAGTTGGATCAAACGCTTCAATCATTGAGTTTGGTTTTGGTAGAGAGGGGAGGGCGTGAGAAGGTATTCCATGGGTCGTGTGCAATGTGGCGGTTGGGTTGTTGATTTTTTTTCTCAAAGAATTGTGCAAGTTCCATGGCTTTGTTGAGTGCAAGGTCATCGGGAATGGTCGGGGGAGCTGGCTTAGAGAGTGCTGAGACATATGCGAAGAGAGCTTTAGTATCGTCAATGAAATGGTGGATCTTCTTTGCAAAGAAGTCTTTCTTCATTCTGAGGATGGTGATTCTGTAAGTGTTAAGAAGGGATTTATAGGCAGCAGTGTGGAGGTGGATGGATTTTTTTCGCCAAGTGTTTTCTTTTCTCCTTAGGTCTTGTTTGAGGGCCTTTAGTTCTGGGGTATACCATGGTTTTCTGTTCTGGGAGGCAGGGCATATGACTTTGGTAGAGGTAGGGCAAAATTGATCGGCAACTTTTGTGGTGATGTTGGTCCATGAAGTAATGGCTGCATCTGCGTCTGAGAGGTCGAGGGGAATTAGTTCCTTTGAAAGATGGTGGTTGAGGTGGTCAAAGGAGCAGGGTTTTCTAAATTGTATGGTAGTTTTAAGGAAGGATTGGCAAGGGTGTTCTTTGATCTTCATAGATGTGGAGATGATTCGGTGGTCCAACCAAGGGACTGGAGTGCTGTCAGGCGTGGATGAGATTGAGATGCCGTCATTGATGAATATAAGGTCAAGGATATGGCCTGCTGAGTGTGTGGGGCAGGTAACTATTTGGGAGAAGCCGAGGTAGCTGAGTGAAGATAGTAGCGTTTCACAGTTGTTAAACTGTGGGGAGGTATCTACATGTAGATTAAAATCTAGAATGATAGCTGGTTTGTTTGCGTTGATGTAGCTCGATATAAGTTCGATGATGGGGGAGGGGTTAGATTCAAGGATTCCTGGAGGGGTGTAGATAAGGCAGATTTGGAGGTGAGGTGATTTGAAAAGAGCCACTTCTATTTTGTTGGTGGCGTTAGAAAGTTGCAAGGTGAGGTCTAATCCTTTTTTGGCCGCCAATAGAAGACCACCACACCTTGTGGTGTTCTCCTATTGGCGGCCAAAATTGGCGGCTCCTATTGTATGTAAAAGGAAAGTGCTATTTTATAGATTGTGAGTGTTAGGCCTTGGAAAGAAAGTATGAAGAACACTAGGCTGATTTAACTAAAGTCAGACCAGTACTGAAAGAAACTTACGAGACTTAGTGGTATATTTTATAAATTTGCGCACACGCGTACTTTTGTTCGCGCACCAGGAAAAGAATACGACGAGTAAAGTTATCAAATTTGCGGATGATACAAAATTATTCAGAGTAGTTAAATCACAAGCGGATTGTGATACATTATAGGAGGACCTTGGAAGACTGGAAGATTGGGCATCCAAATGGCAGATGAAATTTAATGTGGACAAGTGCAAGGTGTTGCATATAGGGAAAAATAACCCTTGCTGTAGTTACACGATGTTAGGTTCCATATTAGGAGCTACCACCCAAGAAAAAGATCTAGGCATCATAGTGGATAATACTTTAAAATTGTCGGCTCAGTGTGCTGCAGCAGTCAAAAAAGCAAACAGAATGTTAGGAATTATTAGGAAGGGAATAGTTAATAAAATGGAAAATGTCATAATGCCTCTATATCGCTCCATGGTGAGACTGCCCCTTGAATACTGTGTACAATTCTGGTCGCTGCATCTCAAAAAAGATAGTTGCGATGGAGAAGGTACAGAGAAGGGCAACCGAAATGATAAAGGGGATAGAACAGCTCCCCTATGAGGAAATGCTGAAGAGGTTAGGGCTGTTCAGCTTGGCGAAGAGACAGCTGAGAGGGGATACGATAGAGGTCTTTAAGATCATGAGAGGTCTTGAACGAGTGGACATGAATCGGTTATTTACACTTTTGAATAATAAAAGGACTAGGGGGCATTCCATGAAGTTAGCAAGTAGCACATTTAAGACTAATGGGAGAAAATTATTTTTCACTCCACGCACAATAAACTGGAATTTGTTGCCAGAGGATGTGGTTAGTGCAGTTAGTGTAGCTGGGTTCAAAAAAGGTTTGGATAAGTTCTTAGGGGAGAAGTCCATTAACGGCTATTAATCAAGTTTACTTAGGGAATAGCCACTGCTATTAATTGCATTAGTAGCAGGGGATTTTCTTAGTGTTCGGGTAATTGCCAGGTTCTTGTGGCCTGGTTTGGCCTCTGCTGGAAATAGGATGCTGGGCTTGATGGACCCTTGGTCTGACCCAGCATGGCAATTTCTTATGCTCTTATTCTGTTAAAAGAATTTTGTCTATGGTTGGTGTATCACTAGTGCCTGAAGCTCACTTACTCTTCTGGCAAGAGTTGACTGTAATAAGTAATATTACCTTACAAAGTTAAAATACTTGAAGTTGAAAGTATTTATAGGTTCAAAATGTGGACCATATCAAGATCCCAAGACAGTGCAGATAGTTTTATAGTTAGCTTCAAGTGAAGGCTTTCATAAAATTAGGTATTAGAGGATGAGAAGTCAGTTTTACTCCCTTCTAGTTATGGTAAGTGGCTATTACACTAGGATGAACTCTGAATTTGTTTTCAAGTTAAATTCAGATAGATGGATAAGATAGTCTAACAATCTTGGACCAGTACAGGAAAAAGAAAAAAATTCTATGTACATCAATTAATCTTTTCCATTTGAAAGAGTAGGAGGAATTGTTTTCTTGATGCAAGGAGTACTTGAGAAACATTGCCCAAACAGCCAAAGGAAGAAACCATCTTCCCTTCAACATCCAAACTAGATAGTCAGGTAAAGCAGATTATCTTGATTTTGTGATATCAAGGATAGCCCTGAAATTTATTTATTTATTTATAATTTTTATATACCGACATTCTCGATACACATATCAAATCAGATCGGTTTACATTATAACAAAACAGTTGTGGTTAAGGCGTTACATTGAACAAGGTGACTGAACAGTAGAACGTAAAGGTTATATAGTAATAAATGAATCATCGAACAGTGTTTAAAAGACGTAACAGGATAAATAGGGTGAGGTAAAATAAAGTAATACAATAAAAGTAATACATGGAGCTGAAAACAAATGTTCATATGCGTAGAGTGAACTAATGTGTCTACTATGGAAACTATCTGAACATATGGACTGTCCACATCAGGCGAAACGGGCCCAAGGGAAGTGAGATCATGGGTCTCATGGTGAGATCAAGGGTACCATAGTGAGGTCATGGGTTCCATAGTGGACTGTTATGCCCTTTGTCCGGTGTCAGAGTGTTCTTGCGACTCCGGGAAGGCTTGTCGGAAGAGCCATGTTTTCAGGTGTTTCTTAAAGGATTGAGGACATGTTTCTAGGCGAAGCTCCGGAGGCAGTGTGTTCCAGAGGGTGGGCCCGGCTGAAGAGATTGCTCGTTTTCTTAAAGAGGTTTTGACCGGAGGAGCATAAAGAGATCCTTTGTAGGCGTGTCGGATAGGTCTTTGTGATGAGTGGTGGTGGAGTTGCGAGCTTAAATTGAAATGGATAGGATCCTTCACAGATAGCTGAAGAGAAGGAAGAAACCATACCTGTCTGGGCCAGGCAGAAGCAAATCAACATCATAGTTCCTTGATCTTCCTTCAATTCCGTTAAGATTCTTGGAATTATTAGGTAATGGCGAATATGCATATAACATACTTATCCACCTGTGAAATGCCAAGGCATCCAGCACTAGACAGATTTATTTCTTAAACAGAACCTTTGAATCTTGTTGAGGCTAGAGTTTGTCCATTATCACATTCTTTATGTCGATAAATAGGTGGCTCAAAGGAAAGTATAGTGAGCTAATGCCCAATCTGATTTCTCTATTGTTTCTAAACACAGGGGCTAAGATCCAGTTCTTCCCTGTTGGCTAATGTAGATCTCCACCACCTATTTGAATTAAAATGTTTTGGTTGGATATCAAGTGTTAAAGTCTCATGCAAGCAAGCCTTATTGCTTGTAGTTCTAAAAGACTGATGTGGTGTTGCATCTCTTGGGTAGACCAGGAACCCTATTTCCAAAGTCCTTAGATATATGCCCTCCAATCTTTGAGTGATACCTCTGCTTCAGATTGTCCAAACAGATGTATGTGAAAAGAAAGGTCGGTCATGAGACTGTCCTTGAGAAGTTGCTAAGAGATTTTGAGTTATTAGACCACTTTATTTGATAATGGAAATTTTATGAAAATCGATTTGCATGTGAACTCCATATCCATAGGGACGTCTAATGAGAAATCTGGTCATGGGACGAATGTGAACTGGATTCCATATAGCCTAACATTTTGAAGAAGTCTCAAAGTGTAGCTATCCAGTTGTTGAACATTTTGTGCACTGATAAAATGAGATCCGTAGGTATGAAGAAAAGCTTGTGCTTATTATATATTAAGACTTATGAATTTGAATTGAACTGGAACATTTGGTTTATAATGGATATGAAATATGTCCTACTCAAACTGAAAGCTATTGAGTCTTTTTTTAGTCAAAGAAAGGGAACTGGATTTTATACCAACTACTTAATTCCATAGAAAATGGGAGGCCTTCACACCATTCTGGACCTGAGTTCTAAAAGTTCTAAACAAATTCCTTCTTAAGGAAAGTTTCAAGATGGTCACATTATCCATGATCTTGCCTCTATTAGACAAGGGAGACTGGCTTTGCTCTCTAGACCTGACATATACATAATATGTACATACAATGATATATCCAGACCACAAATGCTTCCTCAGATTTGTCATGGGTGGGTTCGATATATCTTCAATACAGGATCCTACCTTTTTGGCTTGTCATTAGCCCCACATATCTTCATAAAGTTGCAGCACAATTCAGAAGCAACAGATTTGTCCCATATTTGGGCAATTCCCTAATCAAGAACAGTTTGTGCTCTTTAACAGTTGAAGCCTTAAAACTGGTAATGACATGCCTGGAACATCAAGGTTTTGTCATAAAACTATCCCTTCTTCAGTACATCCCAATCTTATATTGAAAGAGCATAATATCTTGGTAGGAAGGGGAAAGGAGGAAATTTAGATGAAACTTCAAGAACATCCTCCTGCATTTTTTTTTTTTTTTTTTTTTTTTTTTTAAGACCAATGGAGTGTTAACTATAAACATCAGGTTACCTCACTCCTCCCCTCCCCCATGTCCCAGCCAGGGAATGGTGTGTGGGTGAGGGGGGGGGGGGAGGATGGTGAGGCTGAAACAGCTCCTTCCCTGCATTACTAGTGAGAGGCTGGCTTCACAGATAGGGGGGAGCTGCCTGACCCTCACCTCTCCCCTCCCCCATGTCCCAGCCAGTGAATGGTGTGGGGTGAGTGGGGGGTGGGAGGATGGTGAAGGCGGAGACAGCTCCCTCCCTGCATTATTAGTGAGAGGCTGGCTTCACAGACAGGGGGGAGCTTCCTGACCCTCACTCCTCCCCTCCCCCATGTCCCAGCCAGTGAATGGTGTGTGCGTGAGGGGGGGGGGGGAGGATGGTGAGGCTGAAACAGCTCCTTCCCTGCATTACTAGTGAGAGGCTGGCTTCACAGACAGGGGGGAGGTTCCTGACCCTCACTCCTCCCCTCCCCCATGTCCCAGCCAGTGAATGGTGTGTGGGTGAGGGGGGGGGGGAGGATGGTGAGGCTGAGACAGCTCCCTCCCTGCATTACTAGTGAGAGGCTGGCTTCACAGACAGGGGGGGGGGAGCTGCCTGACCCTCACTCCTCCGGGGTGTTGTGATCTTCCTGCACACAGTGCCCTATCCCTGATACCAGGGTTGTTGTGATCTTCCTGCACACAGTGCCCTATCCCTGATACCAGGGGTGTTGTGATCTTCCTGCACACAGTGCCCTATCCCTGATACCAGGGGTGTTGTGATCTTCCTGCACACAGTGCCCTATCCCTGATACCAGGGGTGTTGTGATCTTCCTGCATGCAGTGCCCTATCCCTATTAATACCAGGAGTGTTGTGATCTTCCTGCACACAGTGCCCTATTCCTGATACCGGGGGTGTTGTGATCTTCCTGCATGCAGTGCCCTATCCCGGTTACCGGGGGTGTTGTGATCTTCTTGCACACATCCCGGTATCAGGGATAGGGCACTGCGTGCAGGAAGATCACAACACCCCTGGTATCAGGGTAGGGCACTGTGTGCAGGAAGATCACAACACCCCTGGTATCAGGGTTAGGGCACTGTGTGCAGGAAGATCACAACACCCCTGGTATTAATAGGGATAGGGCACTGTGTGCAGGAAGATCACAACACCCCTGGTGTCAGGGTTAGGGCACTGTGTGCAGGAAGATCACAACACCCCTGGTATCAGGGATAGGGCACTGAGTGCAGGAAGATCACAACACCCCTGGTATCAGGAATAGGGCACAAGTTCTAGTCATATTGACTGATCACATTACATTTTTTGTCAACTACCAACAGTTTCCATTTCCCATCCCCCCAACCATCACCTCAGTGGGAACCTTGGTAACATCAATAGATAAGAGGGCAGCCAGCCAATAGGAATACATATTCATTCCTAACTGACCTTTACTGACCTGGAAAGTGTCAATTTGTATCATTTTCTGTTAGTGCGCACTAACGGGAGTTAACTATTTTTAACGATAAATCGTTAGAATTTCTATTGTATTGTGTTCTATAACGATTTAAGACAATATTAAAATTATCAGACGATAATTTTAATCGTTGAAAAACGATTCACATCCCTAGTGACAACTTTTATCTTGGGGCAGGTCATCCTTGCCCATTGGCAGAAAGAAGACCTTAGTGATTTTCTGGCAACAAGTAGTTAATTGGTAAGTCTGGGAAGGAATAATTCTAAATATGATTTATACAAAGAATGTACTTAAAGAATGACTAACTATAAACAAAGTAAGAAACTGGCAGTAGAGGCGGATCTGGGGTGGAGTTGGGTAGAGCTGGGGTAGAGCTGGGGCAGAGCTTGGGTGCCCCCCAACCAAAAAGGCATCCCGCTTCCTCTGGTTGCAATGGAATATGTCTGCAATGTGGAGGAGGAGTTTTGTTTTTTTTTATAATATCCACCATCTTGTACATGGGATATTTACCTGCCTATTATGTACATAGTATCAGGGAAGACTACAGTGATAGGGGTATACTACCGTCCACCTGGTCAAGATGGTGAGATGGACAGTGAAATGCTAAGAGAAATTAGGGAAGCTAACCAAATTGGTAGTGCAGTAATAATGGGAGACTTCAATTACCCCAATATAGACGGGGTAAATGTATCATCGGGTCACGCTAGAGAGATAACGTTCCTGGATGGAATACATGATAGCTTTATGGAACAATTGGTTCAGGAACCGACGAAAGAGGGAGCAATTTTAGATCTAATTCTCAGTGGAGCACAGGACTTGGTGAGAGAGGTAACTGTGGTGGGGCCGCTTGGCAATAGTGATCATAATATGATCAAATTTGATTTAATGACTGGAAAAGGAACAGTGTGCAAATCCAAGGCTCTCGTGCTAAACTTTCAAAAGGGAAACTTTGATAAAATGAGAAAAATTGTTAGAAAAAAACTGAAAGGAGCAGCTACAAAAGTAAAAAATGTCCAAGAGGCGTGGTCATTGCTAAAAAATACCATTCTAGAAGCACAGTCCAGATGTATTCCACACATTAAGAAAGGTGGAAAGAAGGCAAAACGATTACCGGCATGGTTAAAAGGGGAGGTGAAAGAAGCTATTTTTGCCAAAAGATCTTCATTCAAAAATTGGAAGAAGGATCCAACAGAAGAAAATAGGATAAAGCATAAACATTGGCAAGTTAAATGTAAGACATTGATAAGACAGGCTAAGAGAGAATTTGAAAAGAAGTTGGCTGTAGAGGCAAAAACTCACAGTAAAAACTTTTTTAAATATATCCGAAGCAGAAAGCCTGTGAGGGAGTCAGTTGGACGGTTAGATGATCGAGGGGTTAAAGGGGCACTTAGAGAAGATAAGGCCATCGCGGAAAGATTAAATGATTTCTTTGCTTCGGTGTTTACTGAAGAGGATGTTGGGGAGGTACCCGTAATGGAAAAGGTTTTCATGGGTAATGATTCAGATGGACTGAATCAAATCACGGTGAACCTAGAAGATGTGGTAGGCCTGATTGACAAACTGAAGAGTAGTAAATCACCTGGACCGGATGGTATACACCCCAGAGTTCTGAAGGAGCTAAAAAATGAAATTTCAGACCTATTAGTAAAAATTTGTAACTTATCATTAAAATCATCCATTGTACCTGAAGACTGGAGGATAGCAAAGGTAACCCCAATATTTAAAAAGGGCTCCAGGGGCGATCCGGGAAACTACAGACCGGTTAGCCTGACTTCAGTGCCAGGAAAAATAGTGGAAAGTGTTCTAAACATCAAAATCACAGAACATATAGAAAGACATGGTTTAATGGAACAAAGTCAGCATGGCTTTACCCAGGGCAAGTCTTGCCTCACAAATCTGCTTCACTTTTTTGAAGGAGTTAATAAACATGTGGATAAAGGTGAACCGGTAGATATAGTATACTTGGATTTTCAGAAGGCGTTTGACAAAGTTCCTCATGAGAGGCTTCTAGGAAAAGTAAAAAGTCATGGGATAGGTGGCGATGTCCTTTCGTGGATTGCAAACTGGCTAAAAGACAGGAAACAGAGAGTAGGATTAAATGGGCAATTTTCTCAGTGGAAGGGAGTGGACAGTGGAGTGCCTCAGGGATCTGTATTGGGACCCTTACTGTTCAATATATTTATAAATGATCTGGAAAGAAATACGACGAGTGAGATAATCAAATTTGCAGATGACACAAAATTGTGCAGAGTAGTTAAATCACAAGCAGATTGTGATAAATTGCAGGAAGACCTTGTGAGACTGGAAAATTGGGCATCCAAATGGCAGATGAAATTTAATGTGGATAAGTGCAAGGTGATGCATATAGGGAAAAATAACCCATGCTATAATTACACGATGTTGGGTTCCATATTAGGTGCTACAACCCAAGAAAGAGATCTAGGTGTCATAGTGGATAACACATTGAAATCGTCGGTTCAGTGTGCTGCGGCAGTCAAAAAGCAAACAGAATGTTGGGAATTATTAGAAAAGGAATGATGAATAAAACGGAAAATGTCATAATGCCTCTGTATCGCTCCATGGTGAGACCGCACCTTGAATACTGTGTACAATTCTGGTCGCCGCATCTCAAAAAAGATATAATTGCGATGGAGAAGGTACAGAGAAGGGCTACCAAAATGATAAGGGGAATGGAACAACTCCCCTATGAGGAAAGACTAAAGAGGTTAGGACTTTTCAGCTTGGAGAAGAGACGACTGAGGGGGGATATGATAGAGGTGTTTAAAATCATGAGAGGTCTAGAACGGGTAGATGTGAATCGGTTATTTACTCTTTCGGATAGTAGAAAGACTAGGGGACACTCCATGAAGTTAGCATGGGGCACATTTAAAATTAATCGGAGAAAGTTCTTTTTTACTCAACGCACAATTAAACTCTGGAATTTGTTGCCAGAGAATGTGGTTCGTGCAGTTAGTATAGCTGTGTTTAAAAAAGGATTGGATAAGTTCTTGGAGGAGAAGTCCATTACCTGCTATTAAGTTCACTTAGAGAATAGCCACTGCCATTAGCAATGGTTACATGGAATAGACTTAGTTTTTGGGTACTTGCCAGGTTCTTATGGCCTGGATTGGCCACTGTTGGAAACAGGATGCTGGGCTCGATGGACCCTTGGTCTGACCCAGTATGGCATTTTTTTATGTTCTTATGTTCTCTTAGGCTTGATGCTCTGAGTCTAGCCATCCTAAGGATCCCTATAGATAAGGCTGAAATCTTATTGCAGTATTGAAGCAGATCTCACCTTGATGCTTTCCTCATTCATCTCCTAAGATACTGAGTTAAGAACACCTCTTAAAGGAGAAAATCAATGTTTTTGTAATTTTTCTATAAAAGAGAGAATATAAAAAGTTGATGTGCTTATAGGCGAGCAGAAAGCACAGGGTTTTAAAAAAGCCTTCTGACAAAAAGGTCTAAAATTTGTGGATGCTTCCTTGGCAGAACTGAAGCAAGGGACGTAGATATCTCACTTCATTTGAACCAATTCTACCA
Organism: Rhinatrema bivittatum; assembly: GCF_901001135.1. Classification (NCBI taxonomy): domain Eukaryota; kingdom Metazoa; phylum Chordata; class Amphibia; order Gymnophiona; family Rhinatrematidae; genus Rhinatrema; species Rhinatrema bivittatum. The sequence continues at coordinate 124,438,525 of NC_042623.1, forward strand.
CTAGTAAATGATGTAGTAATTGGTATTCCTTCCTTGCCACATGAAGTAAAACCTCCTCTGGGTTTTGAAAAGACATTTATTAAAAAAAAAAAACAAAAAAACAAACAAAAATTTTTAAGTAAAGCGTCATGCATCTGTACTCATATTACACTATGAAAAGAGCCAGTGAGTCGGCACATAATATAATCATCCACCTAAATTCAGAAATATTCTTTATTTTTAAACAGTCTCAGGATGTGAAAAATATAAATTCTTCAAAATAGCTTCACATGGCCCATAGATTGTTCATAGAAGCCCTTCTTATAACAATCCAAAAGAGTCTCTTTCAAATAAACCTTTAAAAATATTTCCTACATACTTAATGTATTTCCATCACTGGAGTGATGGAAATGACTGGATGATCATTTGCAACTCTGATCACTATGCAGATCGCAAATTATAGATGTACCAATGTTGACATTTTGACAAGGTTGACACTGTATACAAAATGCCATTTTTCTTTTAAACAGGTAGCAAATGCACAATCAATATAAGGAAAAGTTCTTGCAGAATACATCACTTCATTAAAAATTAAAGCAATATTTTGTTTAGATCAAAGAAAAAACAAAAATTATTTGCTTTTATTTTTAATGAAGTGATGTTTTATGTAAAAGCTTTTAACATAAGAATATAAGAAATTGCCATACTGGGTCATACCAAGGATCCATCAAGTCCAGCATCCTGGTTTCCAACAGTGGCCAATTCAGGCTACAAGTACCTGGCAGGTACCGAAACACTAAATAGATCCCATGCTACTGATTCCAGTGCCATTACTGGCTATTCCCTTAGGAGCCAATTTTAAATTTTATGCGCACGGCGTACATTTGTGCGCGCTACCCAGCGTACACAAATGTACACCCGATTTTATAAAATCCAGAGTCTGCGCGTGCAAGGGGGTGCACACTTTTGCACCTTGCGCGCGCCAAGCCCAAGGGGAGCCCCGATGGCCTTCCCCGTTCCCTCCAAGGCCGCTCCGAAATCAGAGCGGCCTTGGAGGGAACTTTTTTTTGGATCCACCCACCTTTCCCTCCCTTCCCCTATCTAACCCACCCCCCAGCCCTACCTAAATCCCCCCCCCCCCCCACCTTATCTTGTAGAGTTACGCCTGCCTCTGGCAGGCATAACTTACTTGCGCGTGCTGGCTCGCCATCCCCCAGCACAGGCTGCTGTGCAGGAGGACCTGGCCCTGCCCCAGGACCGCCCCAAACCGCCGCCACACCCCCGGCCCCGTCCTGCCCATTTTTGAAAGCCCTGGGACATATGCGCATCCCGGGGCTTGCGCGCGCCTCCGAGCCTATGCAGAATAGGTCGGCGCGCGCAGGGGTAGGTTTTCGGGGGTTACGCGCATAACCCTTTGAAAATCTACCCCTTAGTCAACTTGATTAATAGCAGTTAATGGATTTATCCTCCAAGAACTCATCCAAACCTTTTTTTAAATCCAGCTACACCAGCTGCACTAACCACATCCTCTGGCAACAAATTCCAGAGCTTAATTGTGTGTTGAGTGAATAAAGAATTCTCTCCAATTAGTTTTTCATGTGCTACTTGCTAACTTCATGGAGTGCCCCTCTAATCCTTCTATTATCCGAAAGAATAACCAATTCACATTTATTCGTTCTAGACCTCTATCATATCCCCTTCTCAGCCATCTCTTTTCCAAGCTGAAGAGCCCTAACCTGTTTAGCCTTTTCTCATAGGGGAGCTGTTCCATCCCCTTTATCATTTTGGTCGCCCTTCTCTATACCTTCTCCAGTGCAACTATATCTTTTCTGAGATGTGGCGACAAGAATTGTACATAGTACTCAAGGTGCGGTCTCACCATGGAGTGATACAGAGGCATTATAACATTTTCCGTTTTATTCACCATTCCTTTCCTAATTCCTATCATTGCTTTTTTGACTGCTGCAACACACTGAGCCAATGGTATTCTTAGAACGTGGTGCATTTTCTACCCATTTAAAAAAAGATGGCATTTGAGCTAGGAATACTGTAAAGATAGAATGCATTATGGCCAAAAGAATCCTCTCTCTCCAGTCAGAGATGTGTTTAAAATCTAACTCTGATACCTTATAAACTGTGTTTTGTGTACTTGTTTCCAGATAAATCTATGTCTGTAAGGCTGAGTAGCTGCTCCCATTGAATGAGCTATTGAGATATGGTGAAAGTTTAGATGGCACTGGTTTAGTTGTCCACAGCTAAGAACTGGAAGTTATAGTATCTTGTGTGGTTGTGACCAAACAATTCAATTTTTGTTTCATCAGTTCAAAGTGCTTTGTTCAAAAAAATCTCAGGCTTATCAAAGTTTTGATTTGCATACTTTATACAATCATCTTGTAATGAGGTCATAGAAAAGATCTCCTTCTGTGTAATGGCAGGGAAAATTGCTATAGCTTGTGTATTGTCTAGAACCCCATAATTCCATTGAGATAGGGTCAGATAGCAAAACCTATCAACTACCCCAAATTCAAACAGTTCCAACATCCAAATAGTGGTTTGCTCCTTCCTGAGATGGATCCTTGATCAGTCATTCAAATAAGGAAATACATGCACTTCTAGTCTGGGAGTGAAGAAATAGCTTAGTGGTTAGAACAGCAGGATGAGAACCATGGAAGCCAAGGTTCAAATCCTGGCTTCCATGTGACTACTGGCAAGTTACGTCACCTTCCATTGCCTCAGGTACAAAACATACTATAAATCCTCTATGGATAGGGAAAATACCTACTATTCCTGAATGTAACTCATTAAGCTACCAATAAAAAGGCATGAGTTAAATATAAATAAAAATGCTGAGACTCCTCTCAGACATTTCATGAACACCTGCGATACTAATGCTAACAGAAATGGCAGAATGGATTTGCTATGATGAATACGAGATTTTTCTTCTGGCTTAATTGTATCCCAGTGTAGGTATACATTTCCTTTAAATCCAGAGAATATAGCCAGTCATCTTGTTTGGAAAGGATATCAGAGTGCCCATGGAAAGCATCTTGAGCTTCTCTTCTGAGAAATTTGGTCTAGGATAAAGGAATACTCCTTTTTAGAATTAAGAAATGCAGTATCTGGAGATAAAATTCATAGTTTTGTTCTGGACAATACACAGAGAAAGAGTATTTACAACTATAGTCAGGAGAACATGAAACTTAAAGTAAGACATTTTCAAGATGATCTGAACAAAAAATGGGTATTTCCAATCAGAGGAGACATGTCAGACTTTTTTTTTTGGGGGGGGGGGGAGGGGGGGAGTAAATGATCTAGAAAAAGAAAAATAAATCTTAAGAGCAAGCCCCAAAACACCCCAACTAGGGTGCTAGGGAGGAATAAAATTAATAGGTATATTGCTGCCCCAGAAGAAAAGACAAATGTGTTGCAGCCATGCAAACAAAACCAGACTCACAAAGACAAAAAAAGAACCATGTCCCTTGCTGGCAACAGAAAATGAAGAACTGAGACAATGCATGGTTACTTGACCACAAGAACATTCTTCAAAGAAAGTTCTGGAAAATGTGCTCTGTTCCCTGTCACCATAAGTGGCATCACCCAGTGTGATCAATGATTTGTTTTGACCAGAGAAAATAGGTTTATGGTAGGAACTGTCCATGTAACTCACTGTAATCCATAGTGTGCAAAAGGTAATGAGAAGAAATAAGCTTGAAATCAGAAGAAAAAAGGCCTGATTTAATATAAGCACAGAGACAGTTATTCATTTTATAATATGAATAATATTAAGCATCTTAGGAGGGCAAAGTAACCTCCATAGATGGCATTTTTTCTCACCTTCAGTGTATAAGAAAAATCATCATCCATTTGGACTATGTCCTTCCACAATATCAAAATTTTCCACTATAAGCCTCAGTGTTAGCCTATTTGCCATATGTCCACAATTCCGGAAGAATATACGTAGCTAGTTACCTCCTTCACATAAATATATTTTTTTCCAAGTAAATATCTACGGGAATGTGAAAACACAAACATACAAAGAAGATATCTGTAGATCTAGAGGTCATGATATGAAACTCCAGGGGGGTAGACTCAGGAACAACTTCAGGAAATATTTTTCATGGGAAAGGTGATAGATGCTTGGAATGGCCTCCCAAAGGAGGAGGTGAAGATGACAGAATTCAAGAGGGCATGGGATAAACAGATGATCCCCAGTAGCAAAAGGATGAAAATAAAGCACTGCAGTAACATGTGATAACTCTTCCATACAAGGGTAACTTGCACCAAGCACAGTTGACAGCCCTCAACACCTTGATGGGCAGACTGGATTAATCACTTTAGTCTTAACCTGCTGTCATTACTACTATGTAAGAATTGTATAAATCGTATGTCCTTTCTAAATTATGGCTTAGTCACTTCCCTGCTCCACTTACCATCACAATGAAGCAAAGAAATGTGTTAACAGTTAAACATTTTTCATATTTTAAATAGTTTTGTCATTTATGAGCAATATGTAACTTGCTCTATAAAACATTAACAGAGATCAATTTCCTGTATCAAATTCCCTACTTCCTATGATCAGCCATTCACTTAACACACATGAACAGAATAAAGTTAAGAAATTAAGTGGCCTATGTAAAGGGATCTTTGTTTTCAATTGTTTTATTTTCCTGCAAATTTCTTTAAATTTATTATAACAAAATGGGAGAAAATCAATAGGAAAAAGCCAACTAATTTTTCCCTGATTTTCTCCCATTTTTTATCATAACAAATGAGAAATTTCCAGGAAAAATCAATAAAAACTGAAAACGAAGGTCCCTATCTGCATACTAAAGCATTTAAAAATTGGCAGCATCTTTAGTACATCATTCATTGTGTGTTTTTGCATTAACGTCTGTTTTAAAACCACTATTAATGCAAAACCACACAATGTATTAAAGCTTTTAGCATATCATATGTTAATTGCAATGTTAAAGAATGTATTAATTACCATGGGAGGTGCAGTTAATAATTTGCATTACACAGCAGCAATAAGAGATGAGTTTATCTTAAATTGTGCTAAACTTTTAAAAGCATCAATATATATTTTTATTTAATTAACTGATTCAAATATTTTTGTAACAGGCTGCATTACATCCATATCAATGGTAATGCTGACTAATGCATTAAAGTGGGTCAACTATCACAAACATGGATACTCCCGCACTATAGTATATAGACCTCTAAGTCTACTAGCTCACAGGTCAATACAGTAAAGTGCAGCAGCGGTTACCCTGCTTCTAACCCGCCTTCTACTCACAATTTGGCCGCGTTAGTCCAACCCGCGATTCACTATCCCCTTTAACCCATTCTTACCCGCTTTAAATTAACGATGTAACCCTTCCACCCGCGGCACGTATATGAGATGTAAACGATCGGATTAGCTATTCCCCCCCATTCATTAACGCACGCCCCGACTATTGCCTTTTTAACCTGCAGTTTAGCCGCGTATTTAACCTGATAATTTACCACCTAACCCTACCCCTACGTTAGAGGGGGGGTAAGGATAGACGGCAAACTTTCCCCCAAAAGAAAACCTAAAAACCTAAAATCCCCTCCTCCCGAAGCGACTGGACATGTTAAATATGTGAATAAGTGTAACCAACTTTCTTTTTGTTTCTTTTTCAGCCCTTTCAGCCTTCTCTGCCGTCCTCCGGAGGGGGCAGCCGGCGGCGAAAGCGGCTTCCAGCGGCCCCCGCAGGCGAAGACGGACGAATGCACGCCCGTAGTGCACAGGCGCTCAAGCCAATGAAAGCACATGGACGGGCGTGCGTGACATCACGCACGCGCGTTCATGTGCTTCATTGGCTTGAGCACCCGTCAATTTGGGCGCTCTAGCCAGCGAAGTGCATGACGTCACGGCGTACGCTTCGCTCGCTCTAGCCAGCGAAGCGTACGCCGTGACATCATGCGCTTCGCTGGCTCTAGCCATTGGCTTGAGCGCCCAAATTGACGGGTGCTCAAAACCAATGAAAGCACATGAATGCCCGTGCGTGACGTCACGGCGTACGTCACGCATGCCCGTCCATGTGCTTTCATTGGCTTGAGCGCCCGTGCACTACGGGCGTGCGTTCATCCGTCTTCGCCGGCGGGGACCACTGGAAGCCGCTTTCGCCGCCGGCTGCCCCCCCTTAGGATGGCAGAGAAGGCTGAAAGGGCTGAAAAAGAAACAAAAAGAAAGTTGGTTACACTTATTCACATATTTAACATGTCCAGTCGCTTCGGGAGGAGGGGGTTTTAGGTTTTACATATTTTACATGTCGAGTCGCTTCGGGAGAAGGGGATTTTAGGTTTTTAAGTTCTCTTTGGTTAAAGTTGGGATCTACTTCCTGGTGCCTGTCATTTCAAATGTCATTTGAATTGACAGGTACCAGCGCACCCAGGATAATATATAGGCGCTGTATAAAGCGTCTATACAGTAAAATGGGTTGCGCGGGCCTAACGCTTCACGGACACTTCTTGGACGCAGCTTGCATTTGCAAGCTATTTAAATACAGTATCGAGCGGTAGGTGAGCCGGACTGTGCGTGCGGCAAACGCGGGTGCACCCGGCACTAACACAGCTCTTCCTACCGCTCCTTACTGTATCGGCCTGTCAGTAATCAAAGTCCAGCAATGACAAAGTTGATCTTGAAGTACAGTCTTTTCCAAGATGTTTAGTGGAAAAATCAAATTGATATGTGTTCAGGGGCTAACTTCAAGACCTTCATTACTTATTCTCCCAAATACACTTATGGGTTTAAAGCTTACAACTGAACAAATGTTCTTTGAGGCCTATAATGTAAATTATGCAAACTTAGGCAGCCTGATTTACAGTGCTAAGGTCTTGAAAACATTTAACCTGTTCTATCCAATGCACATAGGGCCGGATTTTAAAAGCCCTGCACGCGTAAATCCGGCCGGATTTACGCGTGCAGGGTACTCGTGCGCCGGCGCACCTATTTTACATAGGCCGCCGGCACGTGCATAGCCCCGGGACGCACGTAAGTCCCGGGGCTTCGTACAAGGGGCAGGAGGGGGCGTGGCCGAGGCCTCTGGAATAGCCCCCGGGTCGGGTGATAGCGCAGCAGCAGCCCGCTGGCGCGCGCAGATTTATACACCTGCCTCGGGGTAGGCGTAAATCTGCTGACAAAGGTAGGGGGGTTGGGGGAGGTGGAAGGAAGTTCCCTCCAAGGCCGCTCCGATTTCAGAGCAGCCTGAGTGGGGACAGGCAGCGCGCGCAGTTGCACAAATGTGCACCCCCTTGCGCGTGCCGACCCCGGATTTTATAAGATAACGCGCGTATCTTATAAAATCCAGCGTACTTTTGTTCGCGTGTGGGTGCGCGAACAAAAGTACGTGCACGCGCTGTTGTTTTGAAAATGTACCCCATAGTGTAATGGATTCAAAATATCCACAAAAAAGCAAAAAGGTGACTCGTAAAGCAAAAGTTTTGTGTTAAATGTGCAAGAAAACACATGAAAAATGTTAAGACTGAGGAGCTGTAGAAGTTAGAGATCTACAAAAAATAAAAAGGCCCAAACCCATTTCAATATCTGAAACACCAACTCAATGCAAAAAAAAAAAAAATCTTTACTCAAAAAATATAGATCAATCTTTACCAGCAGACTTTATGACAATAAAGTTTGTATTAAATATTATTTAAATACTGGTATCTGATTATAATTTGTTGCCTTGTAGCCAAGTTTGCTGGCAAGATTTGCACCCTGTACACCACCAGTATTTAGGTATAAAATATATTTTGTATTATAAGGGCTCAGTTATTCCTATTGGTGGGTTGGTGTTTTGGAAGTTAGAGATCTACATTAACCAAAGCAGAATACTTCTTCAGAAAAGTGCAAATAAATTGAAATTTTAATCTTGAAACATATCACAGTTTAGGTAATGAATATTATTATTTTGAAACTACCTATTTCATTACTGCTAATACTTTTAGGAGCTAGACTGGAGTAACACCACACAGTTTTCCACACCTTTGTAGTGGGAAGCTATTAATGGAGAAAGCAAATGTTGCTTACCTGAATGTAACAGGTGTTCTCACAGGACAGCAGGATGTTAGTCCTCACAAATGGGTGACATCGAGGATGGAGCCCAACCACGGGAAAACTTCTGTCCAAAGTTTCTAGAACTTGACTGGCCCCTACTGGGCATGCCAAGCACTGCACCAACCCTACAGCCCAGCAGGGGTCCCCCTTCAGTCTTGGTTCAAGCTACAGGCAGTGCCTAAAAATAAAATAAGAAAAACGAGCCCAACATCGCGGGGCGGCGGGCGGGTTTCGTTGAGGACTAACATCCTGCTGTCCTGTGAGAACACTGTTACATCAGGTAGCAACATTTGCTTTCTCACAGGACAAGCAGGATGGTTGTCCTCACAAATGGGTGAGTACCGAGCTGAGGATGTCCGAACATGCACCAAAAATACCCAACGGCGTGCAACAGGCACAACAACTGAGGTGGAATTTGGTAGAGGACATCCGCACCCCACCGGGTAGGCGGAAGGGTGTTGGTACATCATGCTGGAAAAAGGTTACGCAAGACAGATTGGCCGATGATGGAATCCTGTCTTCCAGCTTTGTCCAAACAGTAGTGGGCTGCAAATGTATGGAGAGAACTCCAGGTAGCAGCCCTGCAGATGTCAGGAAGCGGCACCGATTGAAGGTGTGCTACTGAAGTCGCCATGGCCCTCTCAGAGTGTGCCTTAACACGGTCTTGAAAAGGAATGCCAGCTTGCTGATAGCAGAAAGAGATGCAGTCCGCCAACCAGGAGGAAAGAGCCTGCTTACCCACAGGTTGTCCTAAACTTGTTAGGATGGAAAGAGACGAATAATTGAGTGCTTTTCCTATGGGCAACTGTGCAGTCTAGATAGAAAGCTAGAGCACGTTTACAGTCGAGGGTATGCAGAGTCTGTTCCCCGGAGTTGGAGTGGGGCCTGGGAAAGAAAATAGGTAGTATGATGGATGGATTGATTAATATGAAACTCCGAAACTACCTTAGGTAAGAATTTAGGGTGAGTGCAGAGTACCGCCCGGTCCTGCAGGAGTTTAGTGTAAGGCGGATAGGTAACTAGGGCCTGTAATTCACTAACCCTGCGAGCTGAAGTGATAGCTAGAAGAAATATCACTTTCCATGTGAGATATTTAAGGTTACAGGAGTGAAGAGGTTCGAAGGGTGGTTTCATAAGGCGACCAAGAACCAGGTTAAGGTCCCAAGATGGGGCCGGAGGACGTAAAGGTGGCTTCAAATGAAGCAAGCCCTTAAGAAAGCGTGTTACAAGGGGTTGTACTGAAATAGGGACACCCCCGATACCTTTATGGAAGGCGGCTACCACACTGACATGCATCCTAATGGAAGAGGTCTTTAGACCTGATTCTGACAGATGCCAAAGATAGTCCAAAAATTTAGGAATTGGACAGGAAAGGGGATCAAGGGACTGTGAAGTGCACCATGATGTATACCTTTTCCATTTATATGAGTAAGACTTTCGTGAAGCGATGAGGACACGAGAAACTGAATCCGACAGGTTAAGTGGTTGAAGGACTAACCTTTCAACATCCATGCCGTCAGGGACAATGCTTGGAGATTGGGATGGAGGAGGCATCCGTCGTTTTGAGTGAGCAGATGCGGGTCCGTTCCCAGGGGAATGTGTCTGCGGATGGAGAGATCCTGGAGTATGGGAAACCACACTTGGCGTGGCCAGTGCGGTGCTATCAGGATCATAGTTCCCTTGTCCTGACGTAGCTTCACAAGAGTCTTCGATAGAAGAGGAAGTGGAGGGAATGCATAAAGCAGACCGTTTGACCACGGGAGGGAGAATGCATCCCTGGGCCGAGAGTGCTGTGTCCGAATGAGAGAGCAGTAATTGGCCACTTTGTGGTTCTGAGGGGACGCAAAGAGGTCTATGTGGGGATAACCCCATTTGTGGAAAAGAGAGGTTGCTACCAAGGGATTGAGTGACCACTCGTGCGGTTGGAAGACACGGCTCAGCCGATCTGCCAACACATTGTCTACTCCCGGCAAGTAGGTGGCCCTGAGGTACATGGAACGGGAAAGGGCTTCTGCCCAAATCTGCGCAGTTTCCTGACAGAGAAGGAAGGAGCCTGTGCCTCCCTTCTTGTTGATGTAACACATGGCCACCTGGTTGTCCATCTGAATCAAGATTATGTGATTTGATAGGCAATCTGAAAGGCCCTGAGAGCGTATCGGATCGCTCAAAGCTCCAGGAAATTTATCTGGTGTTTGGCTTCCTCTAGAGACCAGAATCCTTGAGTTTGTAGACCGTTGACATGGGCTCCCCAGCCGAGGTTGGAAGCGTCGGTGGTGAGAATTATTTGAGGATCTGGTGGGTGAAAGGGCAAGCCCTGTAGGAGGTTGGACTGATTTTTCCACCAGGCAAGAGACAGACGGAGCACATCGGTGATGCGAACAATGGTCGACAGAGGCTGAATTGCTTGGATCCATTGTGATTTTAGAGTCCATTGCATGACTCTCATGGTCAAACAGGCCATTGGAGTCACATAAACTGAGGAGGCCATGTGTCCCAGAAGAATGAGAAATTGGCGAGCTGTTGCTGCGGGTTGAGACTGCAACTGGCAAGCTAGGGACACCAGGGTTTGGACTCGTTGAAGAGGAAGGAAGGCCTTTGCCTGTAAGGTGTCCAAGTCTGCTCCAATGAAGGATAAGGTTTGAGACGGGAGTAAGGAGGATTTCTTGTAGTTGACAAGAAATCCTAGAGAAATTAGAGTTTGGATTGTCAGGGTCATGGAAGACCGAGCGGATTGCTGGGTTGTGGCCCTGATCAACCAGTCGTCCAAGTAGGGGTAGACATGGACACCTGCCTTCCTGAGAAACGCTGCAACCACTACGAGACATTTGGTGAAAACTCGTGGTGCTGATGCTAGGCCAAAAGGGAGCACTCAGTATTGATAATGGTTTTGGCCTACTAGAAATCGGAGGTATTTGCAATGATCCTGAGTTATCGCAATGTGGGTATAGGCGTCTTTTAGGTCTAGAGAGCAGAGCCAGTCCTCTCTTTGCAGCAGAGGGAGAAGCGAGCCCAAGGTTACCATCTTGAACTTCTCTCTGTGAAGGTACTTGTTGAGGGCCCGTAGGTCCAGGATTGGTCGAAGTCCTCCTGACTTTTTTGGGATCAGAAAGTACCTGGAATAGAACCCTAGTTCTTGTTGTAAGAGAGGAATGAGTTCTATAGCGTTTGACTGGAGGAGAAGGGAAACTTCCTGCTCTAGAAGAACAGAGTGGTCGGTAAGTCTCCACGCTTGCAGAGGTGGAGAGTCTGAAGGAAGAGTTAGAAAGTTTAGATGGTAACCTTGTGCAATTATCGCTAGCACCCATTGATCTGTGGTGATGCGATGCCATTTTTCTGCAAAGTGGCTTAGTCGACCTCCTACTGGTATGTTTGGTAGAGGGACTAGGCATCTGCTCTCCAACTGAAAGTCAAAACCTCGACGCAGGGCCTGGTTGTGGAGCTGTTGTGGGCTTTTGCTTTCTAGGTTGACGAGGCGGAGGCTTTTGACATGGCCTCGTTGATCTAGACTTGGTGTGTGGGGGATAATACTTCCGCGGACGGAAGAATGACCTTTTGAGCTCCCTCTTAAAAGGTTTAGAAGGGAGGTCAGAAGAAATGGATGAAAGCTGCTTAAGGGTCTTGTGATGATCCTGTAATTCAGCAACTATTTGGTGAATTTGTTCACCAAACAAATTATCCCCTAAACAGGGCAGGTCAGAGAGTCTGTCTTGCACTTCCGGGCGAAGGTCAGAAGACTTAAGCCAAGCCCAGCGTCTTGCTGAAATGGCTGTAGCATATAGTCTAGTGGAAGCATCGAAGATGTCATAAGATGTTCTTATCTCATGCTTTCTAGCTTCAAATCCTTTAAGTACGAGGGTTTGAAGGTGTTGTTGGAATTGTTCTGGTAAGGTATCTGAAAATTCTTGTATCTGCTTATAAATGACCCTGTTGTATTGGGTCATATATAGCTGATAAGAAGCTATCCTGGAAATGAGCATAGCTCCTTCGTATACTTTTCTGCCTAAACTATCTATTTATTTATTTTATTTATTTAACACTTTTTTATACCAACCTTCATAGTAATAACCATATCGGATCGGTTTACATAGAACAAGGGTATAACTGAAGCAATAAATAAAATAGTAATTAAGAAAAGGCAAAGTTACATTTAACAAGGAGTAAAAACTAGGGAAGCTTAAAGCTGGAAGAAAGAAAGGCAGGAGGAATTATAACATAATACAAAAGGAATTTAGGTTAGAGCATAATGTGCTTTAACCTGTTACTCTCCTTGGTAGGAGGTATGGATGAGTATGGCTTCATTCTTTTAGCTTTCTTTAGAGCGGATTCTACCACCACTGAGTGGTGGGCTAGCTGTGGTTTTTGAAACCCAGGTGCTGACTGTACCAAGTAAGTAGAGTCAGCCTTTTTATTTACTGGAGCAACAGATCCAGGAGTTTCCCAATTTAAGAAGGTCTAGAAAAACCTGATGAAATGGTATGGAAGTGATGACTTTTGGGGCATCCAAAAATTGGAGTAATTCCATCATTTGGTGCCTGTCATCTTGCTCCGATTGAAGCTGAAAAGGGACCAACTCCGACATGTCCTTCACAAAATTTGTGAAAGAGGTCCTCAGGGGGAGAACGCTTTCTGCTTTCAGCAGGAGAGGGTGGTGAAGGTAAATCATCGGTGTCTGTGGAAGTATCCTCACCCCAGGTGTCATAAGGGTCAGTATGTTGACCTGGAGGACCACAAGGGGGTTGGATACCTGAAGGTCCCGGCTGAGGCTCCGAAAATCCCGAAGGAATCCGAGGCATCGAGAATACCTTTGGAGGCATCGGTGCAGGCATCGAAGGCATCGATGGAGCCGATGTGCGTATCGCCCCGGAGGAATGTATCTGTGGCGATGGACGACACGGCATCGATGGGACTACTCCCGAAGGAAGAATTCGATACGGTGTTTCCGTACCCGATGAAGTTGGCATCGGGGAGCGCACCGGTGCTGTCGGTGACCCAGGTATTACCGGAAGGGCGATCAATTAGCGCTTCCATCCGGGCGAGCAGCGGTGCCAGCGCTGCTGGAATCGGGTCGGTGACTGGTTCCACTCTCTGTGGTGGAGTCGGAGCCGAAGGAGTCTGGAACCATTGCATCGCTTTATCGATGGCCTCCTGGACCAGCCGGTCCAGTTCTTCCCGGAGACCTGGGGTAACAATACCCGGCTCTGCGGAAGAGGGAGGCTGAGGCTGAGCCGGAGGGACCACCGTCACCGGTGGAATCGCGGCTCCCAAACCCCGATGGGGAGAGGGTTGCCTCAGTGTCTCAGAAACAGAGGTGGACGGTGCCACTTCTGATCGAGATTTCTTCGGTGGCGGCTCGGACGGTACCGAGGTCGATGACTTCGATTCCTCGATGGTCCAAGACTTGCGATGTCGATGACGATGCTTTTCCCTCCAATCCCCACGATCTTCGGGGGAAGGGATGGGAGTCTATGGCCGTGGAGACGCCGATGGCAGCCGGTCACTGGGAGGTTGCCGCCGATGGAAGGACTTCGACGGTGCCGGTTCCGAAGACGTCGATGCGATGGACGGCGTCGGAGTGTGAGCATGGAACAGGAGTCCCATCTTCTCCATTCTGGCTTTGCGACCTTTTGGTGTCATAAGGGCACATTTGGTGCAAGTCAGAACATCATGCTCACTCCCTAAACATAATACACAGACTCTGTGTGGGTCTGTGATAGACATGGTACGCGTACAGTCTGGGCACCAACGGAACCCCGACGCCATGGCCGTTAGTCAAAAAATTTAGCTGCGGGACGGTCGACGGCCAGCAGGCCGCGAAGGCCAAACTCGACGGAAGTCGGCGAAAACTGGCCAAAAAACTTACCGAAACACCGCGGACTAAATTAGATAGAAGAGGGACCCCTGTGGGGCGATTTTTACTTCAAAGAAGTTCAAGAAGAATTTCCTGTCAGGAATGTGGTAAGAGCTCCTTAACCGCGTGGCTACTGCTGCGCGGAAAAAAGAAGGCTGGCTGCAGGGTTGGTGCTGTGCTGGGCATGCCCAGTAGGGGCCAGTCAAAGTTCTAGAAACTTTGACAGAAGTTTTCCGTGATTGGGCTCCATCCTCGATGTCACCCATTTATGAGGACAACCATCCTGCTTGTCCTGTGAGAAATGGGAGGACAAAGGCTGCAACAGCACACTATTTTATTACTCAATATCTGCTTACTGCCACTACTCCCAGTTTTAGCAGTGGTAAAGAGTCTCAAATATCATAAGACAAGCATATCTGTTGAGTTAATTATACATATTATTGCACTTTCAGCATGAAGCATATATACTTACCTTCCTCCTCCATTCTTTTGGTATTCCTGTTGGTAGTCTAGCCACTGCTTTCAGAGCATCATACCACTGTGAACCAAAATTAACCAATGAAGAATGTTATTAATCTCTTCTTCCTGACTATAATAAATGCATAAACGTATATGTAGTTAATGCCAGTTTATGAAATCTAATAATTGCTGCATCAGAGACTAATAGCAAGAGGTGAAGAGAGAAGACATGGAAGATATTTCCATTCATAGCAGTGAAGAGAAACATGAATCAATGTTCTAAATACCATGAAAGGAGATTCTGTATTGAATTTTAGTTAAGTAAATGTTAACAATATCCAAGACTGAAGCAAAGACGATTGGCACAACTGCTTAAATGTTTCAAAATTAAGATAATTCAACCCTGTGTGTTGAACTTCTAAGAAAGATTACTCTTTTAGAATCTGTTTTGAAACATTTTAATGATCAGTTTTCACATTATATGGTTTCTTTCATGTTTTACATTATTTTACTACCCAGTTATAACTCAGGTTTACAAAGAAAAATACAGCTCAAGTCTACCATAGTCTATATAGAAGCAAAACATTGAAGAAAAAAAAAAAGGACTAAGGCTGCAAAGTATTAATACTTCAATAAGAAAAAAAAACAATCCAAATTTCACTAAAACAGGACTTTAGAATTAGTATTGCTGAAAAACTGATGTTTCTACTTTTGCAATTTTCAGCTTAATCTTAGGATGTTATAGAACACAGATATATAGAGTTTAACTTGATGTGCTCGCTTTGTATTTTACACATACAACAAACAAGGCTAATGTGCACTGAAGGATTTCATTGCATAGTAAGACACGTGAACAATGCTCGAGTTCCAAGACCAACCAGTAAATATGTAATAATCATTTAAGATACACCTTAGAATGCATTTCTACACCTTCAAATATCATGGGACCATAAAAAGCATGCCTTCTCTCTCTCAAATAAAAATGTTAATTTAGTCTTTATTTGTTAAATTGTCTCATTTGAAATCTGTGATCAAACACGTTAATAATCTTACAAGTGCTGGACTGCATCATATGACCATAAAGTCAAGCATTTAAGTCATACTTTACAAATACAATATTTTATAAGGTCAGTTATTTAGCAAGGTACAGCTGATCAGCTTGAACACCTTGTGAACAGTATGCAGACCATCACTGGCGATAAACACTAACGGGCCGATACAGTAAAAGTTGCGGGAGAGCGGGCGAACGCCCAGGCCAGTGTCCTGTGCGCACGATACAGTAAATAAAAATATTTAAATTAGGGCCAGTGGTAAAAAGAGGTGCTAGGGACACTAGTGCGTCCCTAGCGCCTCTTTTTGGCAGGAGCGGCAGCTGTCAGCGGGTTTGACAGCTGACGATCAATTCTGCCGGCGTCGGTACTCAAACCCGCTGACAGCCACGGGTTTGGAAACCGGACACCAGCAAAATTGAGCATCCGGTATTCAACCTGCGAACCGATTTCTTTTTTTTTTTTTTTAAACTTTCAGGACCTCCGACTAAATATCGCCATGATATTAAGTCAGAAGGTGCACAGAAAAGCAGTGTTTACTGCTTTTCTGTGCACTTTACCGGTGCCCGGAGAAATTAACACCTACCTTTGGGTAGGCGCTCATTTCTGAAAGTAAAATGTGCGGCTTGGCTGAACATTTTGTTTTCTAAATCGCGCAGGAATAGCCAATAGAGCCATCAACATGCATTTGCATGTTGCAGGCGCTATTAGGTTTGGGGGGGGGGGGGGGGAGGTTGGACGCGCGTTTTCGATGCGCTAGCTTTACCCCTTATTCAGTAAGGGGTAATAGCGCGTCGAAAACGGCCTGTAAATTTGTATGTAGATCATAAACTGTCTTAGATGGAAAGATACATATTACTAGCATTTAGTATTCTTCCCCCCACCAAATATATTACCATACCAAAATAAAACTAGTACATTGATTGCATTTAATCTCTGGCACATCCCAGTGGTGACTGTTTACATTTTATTTAAAAAATTTGCATTCCACCTATGTAACAAGTTATTCTAAGCAGCTCACATTGACATTAATGAATTTTAAATATAAAACTTCTAAGACCAAGATTAAAGTAAAATCAAACATACTGTATTGTATCAATGACATTGGTGAAATTTGCAAACAAAATTACATAAACACTGCAAAATGAAGACAATGAAGCATTAGTATAATTTTGTGCATCAGGCTATGTCAGGAGTGGCAACTCCAGTCCCCAAGAGCCACAAACAGGCCAGGTTGTCAGAATATCTACAATGAATATGCATGATATAAATTTGCATACAATAGAGGCAGTGCATGCAAATCTATCTCTGCATATTCACTGTGGATATCCTGAAATCCTGGTGGCTCTCAAGGACGGGAGTTGACTATCCCTGCACTATGTAATCAAGTATCCATGCTCTTATTAGAAACATTGTTTTTTAACTGTTCATTCTATCCTATGGCACTTCCAAAAGGATAGACACACATTAGCAGTTCAAAAAAATGGAAAACTAAAAATAGTGCAGTGTCCAGACCAAAACTCCTATGCATTGAGTCTTAAGGATCTAAATATGTATGCCCTAGAAGAGGGAAAAGAGAAGAATATGATAGAGATATTAAAGTAACTTAAAGGTATAAACACTGCTTGAGAAATAATTTTCAGAGGGAAGAAAGTTCTAGAACAAGAGGTCATCATATGATGTTCAGAGTGTAGACTCAGGAGTAACATAAAAAATATTTGTATAAAATGAGTGATGGATGTATGAAATGGTCTTTCAGTGGAGAATGTATCAAAATAGTAATGGAACACAGGAAAGCATGGGATAAATCAAAGAGGGTCCTCAGCTGTTAAGAAGTGAAGGGAAAGCCAGAAAGTAAACTGTGCAGACTATAGGGGTTTTAAGGTTTATTTATTTAAAATTATTCATCAACTGCACACTCCTAAGACTGTGGCAGCTAATATTAAAAACCAAACATAAAATATTTACTTTAGACATTTTATATACTGTTGTTCTATGTACAGATCACAACGGTTTACAAAGGATGGATTCCAGTGGTAATATTCATAATAGGCACTAATGTCTATCAAATGAAATGTTTCAATATATTTGACCAGGGATCTGGGACATAGGCAAGGATTAATAAAATAAATATAATTTTTTTGCATTTTATGGCAAATCATTTTTATTCAAATTTCCAAGGGTAACAAAAGATTCAGATATGATACATAATTGTGTCTGTTACATACCATATCATTACAAGGCCAACATAATAACAGCTGCATGCTCACCCCCCCCCCCCCCATGCCCCCCTCAGTGCTAAAGGGGGGGGGGGGGAAGGCAAAAGAAATGCATAAACGGGGTTCAAACGAAATCTTGAAATTAGAGACTGGAAAATGAGACTTGTAATCCAGAAAATGAAGATGAGATGATCACCCCCAGACAGTCATTTATCTAATCTATTGAGAAATTGATTCTTAGAGTCCTGAGGTGAAGTTAGAATGTAGGACATCGTCTAATATTAGGGGACAAATGCCTGGTGGATAAAGTTTCCATTGTGAGAAGATGGATAGAGGCATGCCACCCTGCCATGGAGGGACCAGTTGAGCCTCTCCATTCTTAGAGTATAGCTTTGCTGGCCAGTAAAAATAATTTTGTAATCCATAGTGTGTGTAGGTTTCCCCGAGTATATAAATGGAAATATGCCAAAGAGTGTCACTAAAGGGGAATAGGGAATCTTGTGGCCCAGGACCTCGTTGGTAAAACGAAAGACCTTCTTCCAAAAAGGCTGTAGTACTGGGCAGTCCACAGAGTGGCCAAGGTGTGGTCCAGGAGAATGACATTTAATAGAGTCCTCCATATCTGTGAATCCCACCCGGAACGCTTGATGTTATGAAATGTACATCCGATAGAATATTTTGTAGCGGGTTTCCCGTAGTAGAATGTTAGTGGTCACTCGAGGGGTTAATACCACAGTGGCTTTGAACCTCTCCGGGGTAACGTCCTGTGTGAGTTCTTGTTGCCATTTGATACATATTGCATCCAGAACCCACGGTTTATGAGTAATTTCCAAATATTTGTAGTAAAACAAAATGGAATGTTTTTTGGGACGATCGAGATCGAACCAATCATGCAGAAAGTTCCACTTAGGATTTGTAATGTCTGGCTTGATGATATTGTAGTTTATAGTTTATTAGTTTTCTATACCGTTGCATTGGTGTTAGCCTTCGCAGCAGTTTACAACTTACACACAAAGAGAAAATACAATAAATAAGTCCAATAAAAGGTGGGATTATTTTAATAAATAAATAAGTCCAATAAAAGGTGGGATTATTTTAAAACATATAAAAGTATTTTAGCTGTGCAAGTAGAAATAAAATTGTGAAAGGCTATTCCTCGGTGTATTATTCAAGGGTAAAAGTTAAAACAAATTAATAAAGCCAACATAAATATAATATCACACTCCCACAACATAAAATCAGTTCTGCCTTTAGCTTAAAGTTTGGAGCATATTGAAGAAAATCAATGGATGGGATCCAAAAAATTGACACAGAGTGGAAAAGTCCAGTAGCGTGCCATTGGCCTGTACCAGTTGATCGATGCAGGAGATGTGATTGCTTTCCAAGTCCTGGAAGCGAGAAGTCTCCAGACCTGTAGGGAATGCTTTGCTACCCTGAAATGGGAGAAACGGTGAGACATCCGTGGGCAGGGAGGTTTTCTTGAGGAGCCATTGCCACATTTGCCTGAGTGGTTGGAGTAGAATGTCTGAACTGATAAATGGTGTCAACGTTGCGTTTGGTACATGCAGGCCATATCTAAGTGAGAAGGGTGCCAGGAGTTGGCTTTCAAAGTGAGTGTCATAAAAAAAGGATGAGTTGGAGAGCCAGTCACTAATATGTCTCAGATTAATAGCATGATTGTAAACTTGTAAATCCGGGAGGCAGAATCCCCCTGTCATAATCAGCCGCATGAGGGGTTTTTTTTTGTTTTGTTTTTTTTTTTTTTTTAATGCCAACCTAGGTTTTTTGCTTCTCCAAAGAAATTTCGTGTCAGTTTTCTGGAAGGTGGACAGGGTGGCCTTGTTGAGACTGATTGGGAGAACTCCTAAGACATACAGCCATCGTGGGAGCACTCATCTTCAACAAATGTATACACCCAATAAGCGATAGTGGGAGATTTCTCCAGGATAATAGTGAGATTTCAGTCTTGGCTTGCAGGTTAGGGATGTTGGCGCCATACAGGTCTTTGATATCGTTAGGTAGCCATATACCTAAATATTTTATTTTCTGTTGAGCCCATTTCAGAGGAAATTCCCCACCCCAAGGAGAATGTATGTTGGATCCAATTGGCAAAGCTTCAGATTTGTCGAGGTTCAGCTTTAAATCAGCATGACGGCCATAGTCCGTTATAATCTGGAGAGCTATCGGGAGAGAATGGGTTGGATTTGTCAGATGGAGCAAGAGATCGTTGGCAAAGGCTGCCGATTTAAACGTGTGGGTTCCTATTGTTCTCTCTGTTACTCCCTCCATATGTTCTAGTGTTCTCAATAGGGGATCTAAAGTGCGAACAAAGCGGAGAGGCGACAGCGGGCAGCCCTGCCTCGTTCCCCTGAATAAGGTGAAATCCTGTGATAAATCCTCGTTGACCCAAATATTTGCCCTAGTTGCATTGTAGATAGCAGATAGAAAGGAAAAGAAGGGACCCTGGAAACCATAACAGCATAGAGTTTCAAATAAGAAAGCCCAGTTGACCCTATCAAATGCCTTTTCGGCGTCAAAGCTTACAAGGAGCGAATTTAGGTGCTTGGACTGAGAATGGGCTATCGAGGCCAAGACCCTGCGGACATTATGAACCACTTGCTATCCCTGGACAAATCCAACCTGAGGGTCAGAAATGAGGTTAGGTATAAAAGGAAGATATTCAATCAGCCATAATTTTGGCCAAGAGCTTGAGGTCGCAATTAGTGAGAGAGATAGGCCTGTATGAGCCCGGGAGTTCCGGATTGAGGCCTGGTTTAGGCAAGACTACTACAGTGGCTCTGTTGGCCTGCCACACTGGACAGTCGACTAAGGATAAGGTGTCATAGACCTTTTGAATAGGACAACAAATCTGGTCCCCCAAAATTTTAAAAAGCTCATTGGTCAGGCCATCCGGTCCTGGGGCTTTGCCTAGCGCTGCAGACTAAATTGCCACCTCCAACTCAATTTTCCCCACAGGTGCATTTAGTTGCAGATCCTTCTCAGATATCTTAGGAAGGTTGATATTAGCAAGGTACCCCTGAATAGCTGTTCGGTCACATGGATTAGCCATGTAAAGGGTTTGGTAATATTTAGTGAATATCTCCCCAATGTCTTGGCTGGATGTTTTAAGATGGCCTTTGTCATTTTTTAAAGCCTTAACATTAGTTTCCAGCCCAATTTTTGACTAAACCCGCCATGAGTTTTCCCGCCTTATTTCCAAATTGAAAAAGTCGGTATTTATAATAAAGAAGACTTTTTGGGGTCTTTTGTTGAATATGTTCATGTAATAGATTTTGAACAGAGTAAAAATTGGTGCGATTTTCTTTGGTGGGCCGGGAGTTGAGCAACTGTTGCGCTTTCTGCAACTGCTTTTCCAAACGTATGATGGTAGCCGCCAAGGCTTTATTTTTCTTCGCTATATAAGCTATTATTTCTCCCCTCAACACGTCTTTGGCCATATCCCAGTATAGGAATGGGTCCCCCTCATGTTGTTGATTAAAGTGGGCAAATTCCTTCCACTTATCCCTAATATAGGTTTTAAAATCCTCATCATAGTATAAGTATGCGGGAAACCTCCATTGCTTTTGGCCTCCTGAGGATGCAAACCCGGAGAGATCAGCCCACATGGGGGCATGGTCAGAAATAATAAGTGGCCCTATCGCCACGCTGGAAATCTGGGAGAAGCACTTTTGACTGACCAAAAGGTAGTCCAACCGTGATTGAGACCCATGGGCACGAGATATATGTGAGTAATTCGCATCTAACGGATGGAGGGCCCACCAGGTGTCTACTAAACCCAATTGATGGCAGAGAAATGGCAAGCTCCTCGTGGAATCCAATCGAGACATTGGTCTGGGCGGCTGACTATCTACTGCAGAATCTAAAACTGTACTGAAATCTCCCCCGACAAAAAGGGGAAAGTGAGAATTAATGTGAAGAATATTAAATATCTGATTGTAAAATACTTGAGAGTATGTGTTAGGAGCATATACATTCCCCAAAAGGATAATTTTCCCATAGAGTTGGATCTCTAAAAAAATATATCGCCCCTCAGGGTCAACTACAGAACGCGTTAATGTATAAGGGAGCATTTTATGTAGTAAAATAGCTACCCCTGCTTTCTTTGAGCCCGAAGATGCATAAAAGACCTTCCCAACCCATTATTTTTTTAGTTTTTCATGCTCTAAAGCATTGAGTCTGGTTTCTTGCAGAAGCGCAGTTTGGACCCTTCGATGCCCAAGGGCTTGCAAAATTCTATATCTTTTAGTGACAGAACCTATGCCACATACATTCCAGGTACAACAACGTGTGTTTACCATCTAAAGGTGTGGTTAAAAGAAGTATAAGAACCCGAGCTGATATACTTGAGAAGTGTGGGAATCCCCAGCATAGACCCCCACCCTGAGATGATGTGATATGGTGATCATCTCTTTTCTGGGTTGCTAAGAACCTCCTCAAAATGAAATAAATCCCATTTTTAACCTTCCTCAGTGCAACCCCATGAAACATCCCAATAGCATTCCCCATGAGAGATCCCACATCTGTCTCCCAATGTCCTCCATAATCGCTTCAAATCATAGCAGGATCGCTAGAGCTGGGAGGACCCCCCTCCCTTATGAAAAAAAGAAGTAGTAACTGAGACCAACAAAAGACCACATAAAAAGAGAGAAATAACCAATGCGTCCACTTAAATAACCTGAAAGTCAATGGGCTGCAGAGGGATATGTAGAGAGAGTTGAAACCTGAGGCCTCATAGGTTGTTCATCCTGCCTTTAGTCCTTGAATAAAGGCTGTTACAGCCTCCGCAGTAGTGAACATTTTGACTGTTCCATCATGTACAACCCTGAGTTTAGCAGGGAAAAGCAAGGTAGACCTTATTTTTAAATTGGCCAACTGGAACACGGTGAAACAAAAGCTTTCCTCTAAGAGGTTACTGTGGCAGAATAATCTTGAAAAAGCAGTACCTTGCTTCCATCAAAGGTTAGCTCCTTCATTTGCCTGTATGCCCGGAGGATTTGAATCTTGTGCGCAAAATTGAGGACTTTAAATATCACCACTCTTGGTCACTTGTGTGGTTGGGACCTGGTCGGGTACGGGCCCAGCCTATGTGCACGTTCAATATGTAGGGCACCATGATGGGAATTAAGTTGAAGTGACTGCAGCAGCCAACTTTCCAGTTGGGTGCAGAGTTCAGAGTCAGGAACCGCTTCGGGTATGCCTATAGCGCGCAAATTATTGCGGCGCGATTGATTTTCCAGTTCATCAATCTTTTGCTGCATATCAGCATATGAGGTTTGCAAGGTCTGCACTGTGCCATCATCGGTCGCCATTTTGTCCTCAATGGCCGAGATTCTTTGTTTCGCTGCGAGCATTTGCCCTTGGATCGCGGAGAGTTGAGCACTTACCCCGGTAAGCTGAGAGAATCTGTCTTCTAATGCGGCAATGACCGTTGCCGCAATATCAGGTCCGGCCGCATTGGGGCCTTCAGATGCCGGGGGAGTCTCTGGGATGTTGGCTATTTTAGGGTCAGGCCCCTTAGCTTTCTCCTTGTCCTTTTTGCCAGCCTTTGATGCCATTTGAAAGATTTGAAGTGCGAAATTGGGTGAGATCGGTTCCCTGTTAAGTGCTCTCCCATGTAGATAGATTGGCAGGCAAAATCACCAGGGTTAACCGTGAGTTTGTTGCTGTTTGGCAGAAGGGGGTCCTCAGAGCGATCAGGAGCACGTCCGATCACTCAGCCAGCATCACGTGATCCAAACTTTTGCATTTTAAATCGGTGTGTTATATTGATTCTTGCATTCTCTCTCGTTAAGTTTATTCCTCATGCTTCAATTAGCATCTCCTGTCCTTCCTGTTATTGTAGTTCTCTCCATTCTGATGTTTCTAAGTTAGGCTATAAGCATTTTTGAATAGCCATGTTTTTAGTTCACATTTAAATCTCTTTCTGTCTGGTATCAAACACAGCATCTCAGGTAGGGAATTCCGAAGCTTTGGACCTGCTATGGAAAATACACAATCTCTTACATTCATCAGGATGTGCTCCTTATTGTGGGGACAGTCAGTAGTCCTTTATTTTGAGATCTTCGTGTTCGCTGCAATGTGTATGGTTGTAATAATATGCCTATCATACCAGTGTTAGTCAAGTGAAGGATTTTGAATATTAAAGTTAATACTTTAAAAAAGATTCAGGATTGTACTGGTAGCCAGTACAGTGAGATCAACAAGGGTATAATGTGATCGAATTTCCTAGTTCCTAACAAAAGTCTTGCAGTGGCATTTTGTAGTACTTGTAATGGTTTTAGAAGATATGTCGGAAGACCGAGCAATAAGGAGTTACAGTAGTCTCGGTCTGAGAAAATTAGAGTTTGCAATACAGTTCGGAAGTCTTCGAGAGTTAAAAAAGGTTTCAACCAATGTAATATACGCAACTTGGCATATCCTGTGTCTTGATTAATTTATTGATGTGCTTTTTCATAGTAAGGTTATCATCTAGCTGGTGATCCCGTACTTGGTTTAGAATAATTTGAAAGTTACCCAGGTCTAGGATCAATAGTTTAGCTATCGAAGTTTTAATACCGAATCCCTACTCCTCTCCCTAGCCGACTACCTCCTCAGAGGTTTGGGCCAAGGCCACAGCTACCTCCTTGCCCTCCTTGACATTTCGGCGGCTTTTGATACCATCAGCCACCACCACCTCCTGACACGGCTAGAAAGCATCGGCATCTCAGGAATAGCTCTCGCCTGGTTCAAATCCTATCTTTCAAACAGAAAGTTCTCTGTCAAAATTGGAAACAACCTCTCTGCTTCACACCCTTTACAACAAGGAGTCCCGCAAGGCTCATCTCTTTCCTCAACCCTCTTCAATATTTATCTCACCCCCCTCTGCCAGCTCCTCACTGACCTTAAACTCAAATTCTATCTCTATGCTGATGATGTTCAGATCATCATTCCCATTCACAGCTCTATATCTGACGCCCTAGAGCACTGGGAAAATTGCCTTGCAGCCATCAACTCCCTCCTCACCAACCTTCAGCTTGCCCTCATCGCAAACAAAACGGAACTCCTCCACATCTCCTCACAACCGCCTGACCTCATACCTAATGACCCTAAACTTAACCTCCTCTCAGGTCAACCAGCTGTTAGGGACCTCGGAGTTCTCCTTGATCCCAACCTTAGCATGAAACCACAAATCAAATCTATCCTCAAAGCAGGCTTCTTCAAACTCAACGTTCTTAAGAAACTCCGACCCCTGCTGTACACCCAAGATCTCCGTACAGTGATCCAAGCCACCCTTACCTCCAAACTGGACTATTGTAATGCCCTCCTCCTAGGGCTCCCCTTATCCTCAATAAAACCCCTTCAGCTTTTGCAAAATGCCACTGCAAGGCTCATTACCAACACACGCATACACGAACACATTACCCCTGTCCTCAAGGATCTACATTGGCTTCCCATCCTTTTCCGTATACACTACAAGACCCTGACCATAGTACACAAATCTATCTACACTCACAAGTCCAACTGGCTTGACCTCCCTTTCACTGCGCCCCTGTCCTCCCGAGCTACCAGATCTGCCAACAAAGGTAACCTACATGTACCATCCTTGAAGGCAGCTCATCTCTCCTCCACCCGTGACCGCTCCATATCCATTGCCGGCCCCACCCTCTGGAACTCCCTACCCGTCCACTTGCGCCTTGAACCC
The DNA here is from genome assembly GCF_901001135.1 of Rhinatrema bivittatum. Taxonomy (NCBI): domain Eukaryota; kingdom Metazoa; phylum Chordata; class Amphibia; order Gymnophiona; family Rhinatrematidae; genus Rhinatrema; species Rhinatrema bivittatum. The sequence continues at coordinate 124,463,861 of NC_042623.1, forward strand.
TGCGCCATTAAATTAAAAAAGAAACTAAACACATTCCTGTTCAACCAAGCCTACACAGAATAGATCCTCCCTTCCCTCTATTGCTCATACCCCCTAGGTGACCGCCCTTTTCCTTATATTAAGGAATTTAATCACATTGTACATTGTTGTCTTCTTGTTATGACCTCTTGTTGATTTCTTGTTGTTTAATCTATTTTCCCTACTGCCCTAGGTTAACCCCCTGCCCAGTTCGCCTACCTTGTTGAAATGTACTTCTAAACCTTTTGTTAATATGTGAACCGATATGATGTCCCCACTAATATCGGTATATAAAAGTTTCTAAATAAATAAATAAATAAATAAATAAATAAATGATTTCAGTCTTTTTGGGGTTTAATATTAGTTTACGATTTGATAATTCCTGCTGTATTGTGTCAATAGTGTGTTTTCAAATGTTTGAGAATGGAATGTAAGTCTGTATGTCATCAGCATACAGGAAGAATATAATTCCTAAATACACCAGTAATTTGCACAGTGGGAGCATATAGATATTGAATAGAGTTGCTAAGCATGCAGAGCCTTGAGGGACTCCTGTATCAATCTGCTAAGTATCAGATATGTGATTGCCCAGTTTAACTTGGAATGTTCTATTAGATAGGAAGGAAGAAAACCATTTGAGAACACTACCTTCGATCCCAATATTGCATAGCTGATGGCACAGTAGAGTATGGTCCACAGTGTCAAAGGTGGCTGTTAAGTCGATTATCACAAGAAAATAAGATTCATCCACATCAAATCCTTGTAAAACTGAGTCCAATAAAGAGAGGAGTAGTATCTCAGTTGAGCATTGTTTCCTAAATCCAAATTGATTTGGGAAGAGAATATCTTGGTCTTCCAAATGATTTACCAGTTGGGTTAATACTGCTTTTTCAAGTACTTTTGATAGAAAAGGCAGATTGGATATTTGACAATAGTTGTCCCCAATTGTCAATTCTGCCATTTTTATTTTTAGGGATCGGCTTTATCATAGCTTGCTTTAATCCATGTGGTACAATTCCTTCTGATAGAGAGTGATTAATTAAGGTTGTTAATGTCGGGGTGATAACATGATGTACTTGTTTCAAGGAACTTGCTGGAATTGGGTCATGTTGGTGAGTAGCAGGCTTAATTTTAGCAATGATTTGATTGATTTCGATATTCATTACTTTATCGAATGTGGACCACTTAACCAGTCCAAGTGAATCTTTAGGTGCTCTCGGAGAACAGATAGCAAATTGAATTTTTAACCTATTGATTTTATCTAAAAAGGATGAGGCATATTCATTGCAAGTGACCTTTGAGAAGTAATAGTTTCTCGAGATGGAAGATGACCAGTCTTTGATGGTGTTAAACATCTAATTAAAGAGCAACTTAGAATTAAAAATTACCCCGAGAATCTGTTTAGCATAGTAATTTTTGTTTTTATTTATTGGTTAGGGCGCAATATTTAGTGAGGAGAGATTCAGAAGATGGGCATTTCTGCCATTGTTTCTCTAATTTTCTTAGATTCTGTTTAGTGCATCTTAAATCATCATTGTACCAAGGCTTCATTTGTTTAGAGGTATTCCTCTTTAATGGTTTTTGTCTGCACCGGACTGAGGTTTTCAGCTATGCCATTATCTGATCCCAGGAATGAAATGCTGAGGAGACACTGGATTGATTTAGTTCAAAGAGCTTATTTTCTATTGATTCTTCAAGAACCTCCATGTCTACCTTTTTCCTGAAGGTAAAGTATGATTATAGTGTGTTGAGCTGCGGAACGTTATTTCTGCCTTTATTAATTGGTGATCAGACCAGGTGCAATCTGTTGTGTGAGGTTTTGATTAGAAAGGTTCTGGTATTAGAAAATATTAGGTCTAGAGTATGTGCCATTTTATAAGTAGCTTTGGAAACAAATTGGGAACATCCCAATGTTTCCATTGTTTCTAAAAACATTTCACAAGCCGCAGTTCTTGGTGTTTTATCTACATGGAGGTTAAAGTCTCCCTCAATTAAGGTGGAATCTGGTGATTGAACTATTTGCTAATGTGTTTCCATCAGTGGTGAGCAGTCTTTTTGAAGTAGACCTGGGGACAATAGATCAGCCCTATATTTAAAATGCGAAGATTTTAGAATTGCTACTTCATAGGGAAGGTTAATCTCTACTTTGTAAGGTACTAGCTTAGGTTTGGGGGGGGGGGGTTGTTGGTTTTTTTTTTTTTTTACAAATTATTAATAAAACCCCACCTTTTCATTTGAGTCTAAGAAAATGAAGTGCCTCATAGTTAGGGTGGGAAATTTGGTTTAAGAGTATATTATCTTCATCAGTCAGCCAGGTTTCCAAGATGCAAAATATAGTGGGGTGTAAATCAAAGAGATTTTGTTTTTTTGACAGAGACTGAACATTTAATAGGAGTGGAGTAAATATTTAGGAAGGGTTAGTACTTATCATTGGGAAGACCAGGTTTTTGATCCTTCTTTGCTTCTTTCTTGGCATACTCCTTAGATCTCCATTTAAACCCAATCCTAGAATTGTCTCAATGGAGCAAATTTGATTCATTGTCATCATGATTACGTCCAGGGTGCAATGTTAGAGAGCAATTCAGGTCTGCATGAAGGGCTGCACAAATGGGCAACCTCCTTGGTTGTGTTCCTTCATGTACATGCCCTTGGTGTTCGCCCTGTGACACAAGCGCCTGTGGCAGGACCACCGCACTGATCAGGTATGTGGTAATGGGCAGGTAGTCGGTGATCCCGCCGACAGTGCCAGCGAATAACTGTCCTCTCATTGGGGGGGGGGGGGGGGGGAGGGGGAAGGAGTCTTCGTGTTCCCTGCACTGACCCCCGTGCCATGGATGTGGCCCATGAGCAGCCAGACAGGCGGTGCGTCCATTTCCGCCGCACTGTTCAGGTTGGTGTTGGTGGGCGAGCAGTCCACTGATGCAGCACCAGCAACTCTTTCTTCTCCTTCCTCTTACCAGGGGGTGGGGGGGGGGAGCATCTTGAGCATGCTCTCTGCATTGTCCTAAATAATAGTATCATATTCATCTCCTATATACAAATAAAGGTGTCTGTCCAGTCATCTGCATCACACAGTCTTGGAGGTAGCATGGAACAACGGCACAAGATCACATCAGCTTGAAACTTATGCTGGATTGCATGGCATAGAATAGGTGTTTCCAAACTATAGTCCACATCAAATGCATAGCGAAAATCTTTCAAGCTCGCCAAAACTCTTTGCCATGGCCAGATGCAACTCAGTAAGTTTTACTTTTTTTTTTTTTTTTTGCTTATGGGCAACAGCAGATAAGATAGCAAGGCTGCTGGAGTTCCCAGGTCCCACCAGTCGAAGAGGAAGCTGTGTGATGGCAGAGAAAGCTGCAAATCTGATGGGTTTTTAGGTCCTGCCAGCTATGGGTAGGGGTGAAAGGTAGGAGAGAGCAAGAGAGAGTGAAAGGATGGGAAAGGGGTAATAGAAGGGAGGGAGAGTATGGGGACATAAGAAAAGGGAAGAGAGGGGGCTGAAGGAGGAAAGAAGCCTTGGCTCACCCTTAGAATTTGCTATCTATGTTCCTGTGCTTGCTCTGCAGAACATCTCTGGCTAAAGTCCTATGCCCATGCAGACTTCATACATTTCAAATTCATGCTAAGCACCTTCCAGTCTGCTATTGCACTTGTCAAACAAGACTACTATGTACATCTAATAAACTCTTACATCCAACCCACGAAGTCTGTTTGCCACACTCAATTCCCTTCTCAAACTTCCCTCCTCCCATTCATTCTGACCAGACTCCATGACAAGATTCACAAAAAATTAGCCTAGAGTTCTCAACCAGATCAGTTTTTTCTGCTTCTCCCCCTCTTCTTTCCTCTACCCTTCCTCTATCCTCAGCCACTCTTCTCCTCCTTTCCTGAAGTAACAGTGGAAGAAATTGCTTGTCTTCTCTCTTCCTGCAAACTCACTACTTGTTCTTCTGACCCTCTTCCCACCCAATTCCTCAGCTCTAACTCACTTCAGTCATCCCATCTGTCACATCCTCAATCACTCACCACTGCTACTGTTCAAACATGTTGTAATCATACCAATCCTTACAAGGACCCACTGGTCCGACGTAATCTCGACCCATCCGGGGTAGAAGAAGGTTAACCTGCCCCCTATGGCTCGGTCCCCCAGATGAATCGGCGGATTCTCATTGTGAGGCATGGCCAGGACCTGAGCCCGGGCCTGCTCCTCTCTTGCGCTGCTTGGCCCGAAAGGACTGATTCCGGGCCTGAGGACGAGGTGCCTGGTAGCGACTCCTGTAGGGAATGAAGCGCTGGGAGCTTCTACCCCTGGAGGGCCTTGGAAAGGCACGCTGGTTCCTTCTGAACCGATCTTCCGGCAATCGAGGTACTGGAGAGGCACCCCATGTGCTGGCCAGTTTATCAAGGTCGCTGCCAAACAGGAAAGAGCCCTTAAAGGGCAATCTGGTGAGGCGTGTCTTCGAAGGAGCATCGGCTGACCAATTCCGGATCCAGAGCTGCCTCCTGGCGGCTACGGAGGATGAGATCCCCTTGGCTGCTGTCCGGACGAGGTCTGATGCAGCATCCGTGAGGAACAAAAGAGCGGACTCCATATCTGCTGCTGGAGCATTGTTCCTGACCTGTGACAAACAGGAACGCGTCACCACTGTGCAGCAGGTTGCGATCCGCAAAGACAGAGCTGCCACCTCAAATGTCTGTTTCAGAATGGCGTCCAGTCGCCGGTCATGAGGCTCCTTGAGGGCCGCCGCCCCCCCCCCCCGCCTCAACTGGAATGGTAGTGCGCTTGACCACAGCGCTCATTCTAAATCTATCAGTTGTTGTGCCGCTTGCAAGAATGGAAAATGGCGGGCTGTAGGACGAAGACCTTCCAGCAGGGGGTTCTGCGCAGAGGGTACCATAGTGCTGGGACCTGTAATATCCAACTCCGCCAGGCACTAAGACACCAGGTCGGAGAGATCCTCTTTAGGGAAAAACCGCCTCATGGTTCTATATGGCTCAATCCCTGAGGGAAGTTCCCCCTCGTCCGGGAGTTCGGACTCATCCGGTGAAACCTCCTGGTCCGACTGATCCGGACTGTCTAGCGGCGGGAGGACCCGCTCACGATAAGGGCTGAGGGTCCAGGAACAGGATCCGCTGGAGCCGCAACCGCAGCAGCAGCCGCCGCAGCCACGCAGGAACAGCAGGAACAGCAGGGCCTGGACGGGAAGCTGTTTGCATCTGTACAAAGGCATGAATCCCCTTAAAGAGATCCACTCAGGAAATGGAAGCGAAGCGGTGTCTAATCGCCGGGGTATGAGATCTCCCGGGATTCCAGATTGGTCGAGACTGCCCGCTAAATCCGGGGTAGCCCCTGGGGAACTGTCAGCAAACCGTGGCTGAGACTGGTCCTGGCCCGAGGGTCCCACGGCCTCCTCACATTGGGCACATAGGGAGTCTGGCTCTTCACTGTGCGTGGCTCTAAGCTGGCATGCGGAGCAGAGGCCGAGGGCTTTAATGCCGGAGGCAGGAGGCGCCCCCGCTGAAGACGCTGAGGCGTTCTGTTCCATTGAAAAGTATGCGCGTAATGATATGCGACAGCAATATACGCTTAATATAACAGGCGCCCAATAATATGCGGCAGCAATAGACACTTAATATAACAGGCGCTTAATAATATGCGGCAGCAATATACGCTGAACAGTACAGGCGCTTAATCATATGCGGTCAGCAATATATGCTCAATGGTATTCAATATGCTCTCAGCAATATGCGGTTAGCAATACACGCTCAATGGTATTCAATATGCTCTCAGCAATATGCGGTTAGCAGTACACGCTCAATGGTAGGCAATATGCGCTCAGCAATAAGCGGTCAGCCATATACGCACAATGATATGCAATATGCTCTCAGCAATAAGCGGTCAGCAATATACGCATAATGATGTATATAATATGCGCTAAGTCATAGACAGGCGCCTATCACGGGCGCTCAATACCTGAACAAGGCCAACAAAATGGCGCCCTACACAGCGTGCCGCCTACAGGCCACGCCGCCGATCCTCGGTCCTCGGAGACCAAAAAAGTAAGAGATGGACGCCTTACCTGATCCTCGGCGCTTCCCGGCTGGAACCCGGGCGGTATCCAGCTGCGGGGGGAGAGGGCAAGTACCTTCACCGCCGCGTTTGAGGATATGCACCCGCTGCCTCGTCCACGCCGGGACCGAGGCGCCTCGCTCGCCATGCCCGAGCCTCACCTGGGGGCTACGTCCCTGCCACGATTCGGCCACCAGACCGAGGCCTTAAACCTCCGGGGGATCGTGGAAATCACCCCGGGAAACTCTACTGGGGGAGGGACCCCAAGGATATCACCGCAGGAGTGCGGGGCTCGATGTTGCAGTAGAAATTTAGACTATAAATCAAATATTCCTGAAGTAAATGAAGGGTGGGAAACCCAATGAGACCTCATATATTGCGTGCCCAATGTCTAGGCTTTATGAGAGCTTATAGTGACGCAAGCTTCTCCTGTGGTATAATCATAGGTCTCAATGAGCTGAATTTAACGGGACGCTTGTGAACCACAGCTGTCCCAATTAATGCACTAATGGTCTCAAAAGTGCTGGAAAAGTTGTACTTAACTTGCAACTTCAAAAACAACGTCAAGTTGACAGGAGCTGGTGATAGAGATGGTGAAGTCCGACTTCTTTCCGACACGTCGTGTTTCGGAGGGGAAACCTCCTTCCTCAGGGGGTCGGACACCGCTGTTTCCTGCTTTAGTCTCTTGCCAAAAATGCTTGACTTATGTATGTGATACGCTAACTTGAATTGCTGTCCTAACCGGCGTCTTTGTTGCGCTCTTGTCAGAATGCTGAAGTCAATCGCTGTGCTGTAGATGTACTATCGGCAGTAGAAATTTAGTAAGAAGAAAGTAGAAAGTAGATTGGAAACACGCTCAGCAAGCGTGCAGGCTCTCCAAACTGCTTTGGAGACGGAAATTACTGAGTTGCTACGCTTCCTGTGGGGGTATATATACCCGTGCTGACGTCAGATCAGTCTCCAACTGCTAGCACGAGCATACTATACCCATTCGTTCTGAGTCCATCTGGCTACACGCCAGGAAATAACTGATACACATCTACTCGTTCAAGACCTCTCATGATCTTAAAGACCCCCATCATCTCCCCCCTCAGCCGTCTCTTCTCTGTAACTTTTCCATCGCAACTATATCTTTTTTGAGATGCGGCGATCAGAAATGTACACAGTATTCAAGGTGCGGTCTTCACCATGGAGCGATAGAAGCATTATGACATTTTCCGTTTTATTAACCATTCCCTTCCTAATAATTCCTAACATTCTGTTTGCTTTTTTGACTGCTGCAGCACACTGAGCCGACGATTTTAAAGTATTATCCACTATGATGCCTAGATCTTTTTCCTGGATGGTAGCTCCTAATATGGAACCTAACATCGTGTAACTACAGCAAGGGTTATTTTTCCCTATATGCCACACCTTGCACTTGTCCACATTAAATTTCATCTGCCATTTGGATGCCCAATCTTCCAGTCTTGCAAGGTCCTACTGTAATGTATCACAATCCGCTTGTGATTAAACTACTCTGAATAATTTTGTATCATCCGCAAATTTGATAACCTCAATCATATTCCTTTCCAGATCATTTATATATATATTGAAAAGCACCGGTCCAAGTACAGATCCCTGAGGCACTCCACTGTTTACCCTTTTCCACTGAGAAAATTGACCATTTAATCCTACCCTGTTTCCTATCTTTAACCAGTTTGTAATCCACGAAAGGACATAGTCTCCTATCCCATGACTTTTTAGTTCTCTTAGAAGCCTCTCATGAGGGACTTTGTCAAACGCCTTCTGAAAATCCAGTTCACCTTTATCCACATGTTTATTAACCCCTTCAAAAACATGAAGATTTGTTAGGCAAGACTCCCCTTGGGTACATCCATGTTGACTGTGTTCCATTAAACCATGTCTTTCTATATGCTTTACAATTTTGTTCTTGAGAATAGTTTCCACTATTTTTACCAGCACTGAAGCCAGGCTCACTGGTCTATAGTTACCTGGATCGCCCCTGGAGCCTTTTTTAAATATTGGTGTTACATTGGCCACCCTCCAGTCTTCAGGTACAATGGATGATTTTAATGATAGGTTACAAATTTTAACTAATAGATCAGAAATTTCATTTTTTAGTTCCTTCAGTACCTCAGGATGCATACCATCCGATCCAGGTGATTTGCTACTCTAGTTTGTCAATCTGGCCTACTACATCTTCCAGGTTCACAGTGATTTCGTTCAGTTCGTCTGACTTATCACCCCTGAAACCATCTCCGGAACTGGTATCTCCCCAACATCCTCATTAGTAAACACGGAAGCAAAGAATTAATTTAGTCATTCTGCAATGGCCTTATCTTCCCTAAGAGCCCCTTTAACCCCTTGGTCATTTAATGACCCAACCGACTCCCTCACAGGTTTCTTGCTTTGGATATATTTTAAAAAGTTTTTATTATGAGTTTTTGCGTCTATGGCCAACTTCATTTCAAATTCTCTTTTCACCTGTCTTATCAATGTTTTACACTTAACTTGACAATGCTTATGTTTTATCCTATTTTCTTCAGATGGATACTTCTTCCAATTTTTGAAGGATGTTTTTTTGGCCAAAATAGCCTCTTTCACCTCACCTTTTAACCATGACGGTAATAGTTTTGCCTTCCTTCCACCTTTCTTAATGTGTGGAATACATATGGACCTGAGCCTCTAGGATTGTATTTTTAAATAATGTCCATGCCTGTTGAACACTTTTTTACTTTTGCAGCTGCACCTTTCAGTTTTTTTTCTATTTTCCTCATTTTATCAAAGCTTCCCTTTTGAAAGTTTAGTGTTAGAGCTGCAGATTTACTTATTGTCCCCTTCCAGTTATTAGTTTAAATTTGATCATGTTATGATCACTGTTGCCAAGTGGCACCAACAAGTTGGTCCTGGGGTATGAAGGATTATGCTACCGTTCCTAAGGCTGTACCATACTTGACATCCTCCTGCCCCTTTATGGGCAGGCTAATCTAGGTCTGCTGGTGTTGGAGAATGGCACCTTACCCCAAGCCTTTCGTATGCCCTTATATGGCATACCCCAACAGCCTACATAAGGTATGTCATTATTTATTTAATTTTACATAGCCACGGTCATTTGGTTGTATGAAGCAGCCTGAGGAGGCCCAAGCATACAACTAATGGATCCTTGCCTTTTATTTCCAGCATGACTCCGTACAAAGCACCCCCCCAAGCATCGTAATATCTGAGGTCCCCACCACCCAAAAGCATTTATCATTGCAGCCATCCGCTCTAATAATAGGGCCCAAATGTGAAGGCCTGCAGGTCTCACACTTGCCCCAGGTACTTGCCCAGTACAGCATCCTGGCCTTCATTCCTGCCTGCCTCATTCTCAGCCCTCAACCAGGGCTTGCATTTTTATGCCCTGCAATTTCCTGCACCAGAGCCAGCGATGTCACCATGAAGTTGTTTCTCCTTCTGCAATGCGCCACGTGGCCGTAAGCTGCAAGGGACCACAAGATGGTAGCTAGCCTCCCTGCCTGCAAGGCCTGCCTGGATGAACAATCACAGCGGTGAAGCTGCGCCACCAACTGTCCGGCCTTTCCTGCCATTCCACATACTCCCCCCAATCAAAATTAAAGACCTGGAGGCCCTGTGCAACAGGAGGCCCACACCAAACCAAAGCAAACAGCACCCCCTCTTTCCTTCTTTTTCCTAATTCAGTTCCTTGGTGAGCCTGCCGTGACGTGGTCTCCCCCATCGGGGACCCCACCCCAAGAGCTGGCTGATGTAACCTAAGGCTTGTGATGGGGAGCCACCTCCAGGCTGGAGGTGGCTCCCCATCACAAGTCCTGAAGTTGAAAGCTCTTACCCATTGTGCTCTTTGGTCTTGCCTCTCCCACCCACATGCAGTCCCCGCTGCGATGTGGCCTCCTTCTTGCACTGATGCGCATGCTGCTGGATTGACTGGCGATCCGGCGCTGCATGAAAAAGGCACGTTCGGCACAACACTCTCACCTATGCCCTCCGTAAGAAGGTAGTGGTGGCCAGCAAGGAAGAGAGTGCACAACGGGCCCGCAAGGCTGACAATCTATTAAATCCGGCCCCCCAAGAACCATGCTTAATACCGAAGAATACTGCGAGTGGAGAGAGACACTCAGGAATGCCAGCCTGAACCGGGAGGCGGCAGCAGGCCAGGACACTATCGCCACTCCATCACCACTCATTGCACTATCCAACTCTGGAGGCTATGAAAGGCCCCCAGGCCACGTGCATGACTCTGTGACCACATAGGCCTGAGCCTGACCCGCACCCAGCAATTTTTTTTTTTTTTTTTAATATTTTATCGCTGAAGCCAGTCACATGGCTATGATTAAGGGGGAATTACCCGCAGCTCAACCATGCAGGCCCAATACTGCTGCCTACACCATCATGAACACCAGGCAGCTGCGGCCTCCCTGCCGCCTGCACTATGATCACCAGGCTTTTCCATACTATTTGCCAACAGCCCCACCTAATGCGATGCGCCTGTAAAACTTAACAAGGCAGTGCAACCGACCTGAGCAACTGGCTGGAGGCAAACCCAGTGCCCCAAGACACGCTGCACCTCCTGATGACTGCCCCCGAGTTTGTGAAGGGACAGATGCCAGAACAGACCCGGGGAAACCAACCCCAAATCTAGGACCCATCAAGGACATAAAGGTAGGACTCAGCCATATGCCCGTCCCTGCGCGGGGAAAGGGCAAGCCGGCAAAGCACCACCAGCACGGGCCCGGCTCATGCTCACCACCAGCAAGGAAAGGCCTAGTGCCTCACCACTCACCCACATGGCCCCCATACCCATAGTCACTGCCCCGACGCATCTCTGAGCTTGCAAAGCTGCGGCAACAGGGGGAATTGAAGACAGAAGCCAGCGAAAAAAAAGGAATATAGGACGGCAGAGCAAGCAGCTGTGCTAGCAGAGGTGAATACTCACAAAAACACTGAAAGAAGAGGTTGGGGGGCAAGCTGGCTCACCTTTAAATTCTGTTGGCTGGCCCAACCCCTGCCCCCTCACTTGCTCTAGAGGAAGAGCTCCTCACTGGTTGTGGCCTCCCTGTCTTAGTTGAGCGCAGGTCAGCCCCTTTGTTGCACTGCATCCAGGTTTGGCTTCTTGTGGTTTCCAGTTTAGATTTTGTCTGCACATTTCTACTTACACTTTATGCTCTCTTTATTCTGTATTTGGTTAGGGCCTCTATGTTTTTGCATTTGTGTTAGAGGTATGGTATTCTGCTACTGTGTATTTTTTGCGTAGGGATCTATAACAGCCCTGCTTGCTTTGTTTTCTTAATTGTGTATTGGTCTTTCAGGATGTGGTGTAATATATGCAGTGTTGCTTTCACATAGGTAGGATTGTTACTGTGAGTGCTGGCAATTATTACTCTTTGGTATAGGTGGTTTACTATATTTTTTAAAATATAAATACATCTGCATGAGATGTAGTAGAAAAAGAAAAACCAACAGGACATGGATACCAATGTACAAAATACAATGAAATGATGAAGTAGATTGAACTGGTGATGGGTGGCAATATATATTAAAGATGACAGTCAGGTAGATTTGAGGATTGCCACCTCTGGCAGTGGGAAACAAATGGATTTACTGGGCATTTTCAAGTGACTAACTACCCAGTGCCAGTCACAGGATTCTGGCATCAATGGACCATTGATGTAATCAAGCATAGTACTTATGTTTTTAAATGGAACCAAATTTCCTGTAACACTCTCCAGTACAAATCCATGGTCCATACAACTGCAGGAAAAGCAAATGAAAGAAAAAATTCTCACCTATGATCCCATTATAAATACCGCTATAGGCATACAATAGCAGCCAAACACCAGAGAATCAGCTTTGTGATGGCACCTTATTTGGTTAGACCTGTTTGCCTGGACAGACATCTATAATGTAGCAGCCTGAATAGGGTGGGGGGGAGAAAGAAGCTTCACCAGATGAGGAGAGTGCATGGAGGTTGGTGCAGTGAGTTGCGGAAGAGTGGCAACAGTGACCATTAGTGGAGTTGAAGGAAAGCAATGTGAACATTTGGAAGCAAAAGTGTTGGGGGATATGGCAGAACAGCAGGTCCAGTGATGGGTAATGAGGAGGTGCAGAAGTGGTTGGGTGTGGGGGTAGACCGTGGAGGAAGGTATGTAGATATGGAAAGCAGCAGCAGTGTTGAGGAAATATGAAGGAGCAGCAGGAATGGGCTGTGGAAAGCAGAAAGCATAGTGGAATATCAGTGGTCAGAGGAACAGTGGAGGAACAATATTAATAGTGGTATGGGTATGTGTGGATGTGCCAAAGTTGCACTGGTAGGAGTTGGGAAGATGTATCACTAAACCAGCAGCAACAGTGGATGAGGTGTGGAGGAGTATAAAGAGCATCAGGGATAAAGCAGCAAAAGTGGTGATGCAGAAAAGTGAAGACGCGAGGAGGTAGAGTAACAATGGATGGGAAGGAGCAGCAATGGCAGGGGTAATGTGAATGAGGTGCAAATGCAGCAATAGGTAGTGTAAAGGAGTAGTGGGTATGGAGGAGGCAGCAGTGAATGTGATAAGCAAGATATGCAGCAGTGGGGCACAGGAGGACAAGATGGTTCTGTGGGTGTGGAGGAGCAGAGTCAGTAAAGAGGGCTGAGGAAAAGCAGCAATGGAAGAGGAGGATGTATAGGTGCAGCATTAGGAGTTTAAAAATGTAGAGAAGAAGGACTTGCAGAAGTGCAGTAGGCATGGAGGAGCACACTGATGAATGAGGAGTACAGCAGCAGTGGTGGAACGGGATGTAGAGTGTAGCAATAGCGAGTGTACACAGCAATGCAGAAGTAGTTGCAGTGGAGTGGGATGGGCAAAACAGCAGCACAAAATCCATGCAATGTGTCAATTTATTTCAAGGAGAGATAGATACTCTTCAAGGCCCTTAATGTGTATGCCTACAGCAAAGATACAGAAGGGATAAGTATGAATGAGACCCTAAGCTCGTTATAAGAAGAGCAAGGCTTTGCATTCAGAACACTAAGAGCAAATTCTCTTTTCAATGAAAAGATGCAAAGTGGAAACCCAAAAAAATTTAAAACAAAAAATAAAGAGAGTTACCTGCTGGAAACCATTTTGACCCAGTGATGGTTCAAGCGTGAACTTCAACTTCATATCAACCCCTGAAAGTGAGAATGTTATAAAATTATACCCTTTTAATGAATAACTAAATCGTAGACAGAATAAATGATGAAATCATCAGCTGATGTATGCAGTTCATCATGGCACACAGAACACATAAATGCTCAGAGAAGAGTAATACTAGAAAAAACTCCTTTATTTAAAACTTAACACAGTACAGCATCCTGCATCAAACAAATGTTCAACAGGTTACAGTAAGTCCCCAATAAATCTGAAGGTATTACAGTGAAAAAGTCTGAAAAGGGGGACTACCACAATGCCACAAACTCCTGCAGTGTAAGAACATAAATGGCCAAAAGCATATTCACACTGTCAACTTTGTCAGCCTGTAATAAAAAAAAACAAAACAAAAAACAACCTTCACCTTCATCCAAATAAACCTTATCTGTAATAGAAAAGCTGTCCGCTGTATGAAATTAGCTTTCCTATAGGTGCTGAACCTTGAAAAAACACTTTAATCTACATAGCATATGTAGAGAAGTAAAATTATACATATTACAATGTTCTTTTAGCATTTAGATAACATTGTTCTTATAATCTGTGTTTAAATTATTGAAGAACTCACAAATTATTCTTCCCAAGCGTCACACATGTAATATTTATGATCACCAGCAGGTAGGTAGCTCAGCATTCTGCTTCCACATATTTATTAGCAGCAAAACCTTTGCTTACTTAAATATTGGGATCAAATTCACTTCACTCCTTAAAATATACTGACAAATCTAAATATTTATACCAATTAGGCATCCAGAAAATGTACTTAACTATTACTACTTATCATTTATACAACTACTAGATGCATGCAGCACTGTACAGATAGACAGACATAAGACAGTCCCTCTGCTGTAGTGCTTAAAGTCTAGGTCAAGACACACTGACAAGACAAATTAAGGGCTTCACAAAATGTATTTCTTATAGTAAACAGCTAAAATCAACAAGGGTGTGATCAAGGGCAGCACAATTATTATTTGCCTCTTTTTGTATTATTTTTGTAAAACATGCACAAATCAACCTGCCAGTAAAGTTTCCTGAATTAAAACTAAGACCTGACAGTGCTAGTAAGAGACTGCAGAGTCTCATAATATAAAGGGAATTCTCTATCTAATAATGTGCAAAAGCTACAAAAATAAGAGTGAAAGCTTTTGATGTATACATTTTTTTCCTTATTATAAAGAACAGATATATTGCAGTTTATAACACAACAATCCTCCAGAATTGTACTAGAATTTAAGCTTTGATAATTCTGCATGTTCAACAGCAAACTACAGGAAGGTAAAGATAAAGCAAGCAGGTTTTGAATTCCTCCCCGAGATGATTTACAATAAATCCACACCCTAAAGGCCCAGCCCAGAGCCGCCATTTCTGTCCTGGGTTTCATGGAGGGTTGCAGCAGTGCAGACAGCATCACAGAGAAGCAAGGTACAACCAATTGAAAGACACACACACACACACACAGGCTGTCCATCTCAATTTTGCTGCCTCCTTACACAAATCGCCTCAGAGCTGGAAGCTGCAGCTAACCTACAGTTGCCTACTAGGCAGCCGATCTGAGCTGGATTATAGGATCAACAGCTCAGGAACCACTGCCTGCTTGATTTCCCTCTCTCTCCTTTCCTCTGCCCCATGAAAACAGAAAAATCACAAATTCTACAGACACCAAAATAATCTAGTAGCAATTAAAATGGGAAAATATGCCTTTTCATCGTCTCTCCACCCTTCACCCTCCCCCACCCATGTCACCTGGCTCCAAAGTGCAGAGCAAGCGAGGAGCCGTCCTGGAGATGCAGTTTCTCTTCTTCAGCACATTGCTAAGTATGTTGCTCATGCCGCCTGCACTCTGCCTTTTCAAACATCTTCCCCCATGTTTGAGGGAAGCTGTCAGTTTGTCTTGCCTCATTTGAGATGGAGAATTAAAATCAGTCAAGCTGCAGCGGTCTCCTCCTCAGCAGCTGTTACCACAGCTTTAAACGGCTCTCTAGCTCAGCAATGATGCAAATGCATTTCTCTTTGGCTGCCTCAAATCTATTTCCCTTAATTCTCTCCTTAACAAGTCTGCCCAAGAATGATGCAATAGTTTCTGGGAATAGATCGATGAAGAGGAGGCTAAAATTTTTTAAAGAATTAAAAGGGGAACTCCGATTACAAAAGCTATCTTTTGCTAAGATTATCTGCAGTGCAGAGACAGTCAAGATGCAGAAGTGGAAAAAAAAATCCCTATGTACACTCCCACAATTATCACGCATCCTCTATAAAAATCCAGTTCTGTATGCTACGCCTCCTACTTCACGATAGCATGGTTCCTCCCTCAGGTCATTCCTCCTACGCTATAGATATAGCACAAACAGAGCAAAACAGTTTGCATAGGTCGGAATAAAAACCCAATTGTATCTGTTTTAAAGATTCAGATTTCAGGTTCCACCTTCCCACAAAGTCCTTTTTTTCTGGATCAGAAGCCCAGTATATATCCATGTGTTCAATCCGTGGTAATTTTCTAAATTAAAAAAAAAAAAAAGGCATCATGTAGGGTTCGGTGGGGTATATCACCTTTGACTGTTGCCTAATGGGGAAAGGAAGCAAGTTCAAAAGGACAGAGCCGTAGACGGCCGGTTATGAAAAACGACGCCAAGTATACCAGCGTCAGCCTTCATAACCGGCAGGCGCGGCGGAGTCGCGTTAGCAAGGAGGCGCTAACGTCACGCAAGCTAGCGCGACCCCCTAATTTGGGTATTGCATGGTGCCCCCCTTGTGGGCGCCATGCGCATGTTAGGAAAGTAGGCACTGACTTTTCAGCACCCGCTTTCTGTGCTTTATAATTGCATCGGCCCCATGGATTTAAGAAAATCCCCATTATCGATACCTGGGAACTTCTAATTTCCAGATGCTCTAAAATTGTCATAGATTAGCAGGCAGAAAGGAGGGGGGCTCAGTCTCTCCCCCACGCATGCTCTCTCCTCCCTATACTCCCTCACTCTCTCCGCTCCCCCATCAAAGCAGCAGCAGTCTCCTTTAGCTCCCACAGTCAAGGGAAAGCAAATGTTGCTTACCTGTAACAGGACAGCAGGATGTTAGTTCTCACATATGGGTGACGTCAGTGGATGGAGCCCTGTTACGGAAAACTTTTCTGTCAAAGTTTCTATAAAGCTTTGACTGACACTGACACACTGAGTGCACTGAGCATGCTCAGCCTGCAATTATCCCTGTGACCACAGGTGTTTCCCCTCAATCTAGTCTTACAGCAAAAAGCGCAAGCGAAACTAAAATAATAATAAAACGTATGTAGACCCAACTCCGTGGGATGGCGGGTGGGTTTCGAGAGGACCAACATCCTGCTGGCTTGTGAGAACACCTGTTACAGGTAAGTAACTCTGCTTTCTTACAGGACAAGCAGGATGGTAGTCCTCACATATGGGTGAGTACCAAGCCGAGGATGCCCGAGAGTGCACCAAATGCACCCAAAGACATGCAAAAGGAGCAACGACGGGGGTGGAATTTGATAAGGAGGGCATCCTGAAACCCGTAACGGGTTGGTGGAAGGATATTGGGTAGTTAAACTGAAAAGAAGATGAGTAGACGGACTGGCCAAACATGGAAGCATGCCGGCCAGTCTTACCTAAGCGATAATGGGCTGCGAAGGTATGGAGAGAGCTCCAAGTAGCAGCCTTACAAATATGTACAAGCGGCACTGGCCGAAGGTGAGCTATTGAGGCTGGTACGGCCCTAACAGTGTGGTTACACACGGTGTTGTGGTGAAATGCCTGCTTGTTGCTAGGAAAAAGATACAGACCGTCAATCAGGAGGAAAAGGTCTGTTTGCCCACTGGAACTCGCAGCTTGGCTTTTGCCACAGAAGGAAAGAGTTTGGTGTAATTCCTATGGAGTGTAGTGCGGTCTAGATAGAATGCAAGTGCACTTTTACAGTCCAAGGAGTGGAAAACCCTCTCGCCCTGGTGAGAGAGCTGTTGGGAAAAAATAAGCAGAGTATATTCTGAGTAAGGTGAGATGCTGCGTCTACCTTAAGAAGGATATGAAGTTGAATACGTAAGACCTCTCGGTCAAGGAGAAACGCAGGGTCGGGTAAGTATGTAACAAGGTGTGGAACTCACTGACCCTGTTGGCAGAAGTGATGGCTACAAGGGAAAGAATTTTCCATGCCAGACTGTTAAGTGAGAGGAATGGAAAGGCTCGAATGGGGAACGTATGAGTCTTGTAAGCACTAAATATAGGCCCCATTCCGTAACCAGTAAAAATAGAGGCGGCTTAATCAGTGGATAACCCATGGTAAGCTGACTCAGAAGGGGTTGAACCGTTAATCGGGTATCCCCATTCCCAAGTGGTACGCCAATTGGAACAGAGGTGTACCCATGTGGAGGATGTCTGGGGAGCAGAATCCGAGGGAGTAAGAGAAAAGAGTGGTGTAGAAAAAAAAAGGGGGTAATACCCTTTTGTGTGGTAAATCATGCCATTTTGAATGGTAAGATTTATGTGTGGAAGGTTTTTGTGATGCTACCAGTACCTGAGAACATCAGTGAGTTCGTGATATGAGACTAGCCTGTGAGAAGGTGAATTGGTTACTGGAATGATAGATTGAGAAGTATGGGAAAGCATACTGGTCTCGGCCAGGACGTGGGTCTGAGAAACAGTGAACCCCATCCCGGTGCAGCATAATAAGAGTGCTGGCTATGAGAGGCATCGAAAGAGACACGTAGAGGCCTTTGTTGCAGCAAAGGCGTCCAAGGGAATGCATTCGAGACATGTGTAGGGAGTAGAATCTGTCCACCGTATGGTTCGATTGCAGAGGGCAAGATAGGTTGCAGTGGGCAAGGTAGGTTGACCTCAGCGCTAGAAGATTTTTCTCGCTACACATGTAGTCCGAGACCATCCGAGAGGATGGAAACCTGTATGGAGAAGGTCTGCTAGTGCGTTCAGTAAGTCTGTTAGATAAGTGGCCCAGGGATGCATGGAGTGAGCAAGGGCCAAGGGTAGAGCTGCACAGTTTCCTAGCAGAGCAGCTAAGAGGTTGTGCGTGCTTGTGATTTGGAAATACCACATTGTCACTATGCTGTCTGTCTGTTTGCACAAAGGTTTGTTGCAGAGGCAGTATTGTAAGGCATAAAAAGGCATAACTCATGGCTTGAAGCTCCAGGAAGTTGATGTGAAACTCTGCATGGAGCAGAATAGACGCATATTGGGTTGAGAAGATGTTAGTTCGAACTCTGCAACCCTGAGTAAATGAAAGCATGAGCATACTTCCATACCTACTTACTGCGGTATGGAAGCATGGTGATGAGACACCATTTTACCTGTCCCTTCTGAAGAAAGTTGATATTTCTGAGGTCCAGGATGGGCGGAGAGCAACTACTTTCTGTTGAAAGAAAGAATAGTGAGATTAAAACTCCCCCCCCCCTGCACTTTGTAGCATCCGGGGGACTGTACCCTGAATCTTGGTACCAAGTGGGGTGGCCGCTCTGATATCCGGCAAGTTGAGAGACCAGGAGGTGTCCAACTGGCAGGGCTGATGTAATCTGGATATCATGTAATCTCCCACGGGAGCATGAGCGGTAAAAAAGTCTTACCCGCATTTCTGTGTGCTGTACAAGAAAACGTCGAGACCTGTTGCCAGGCCTCGAGGTGGATTTGCAATTGAGGCAGTGTTTGCTGGATCTTGGGTCTAGCAGATCAGCGAATGCATCTGGGACTTCGGTTCTTAATTAGGAACCAGAAGCCAGAGTATTAATCAGTACAGAGTCCCGTTGCTGACAACGGGAGGATGTCCTGATGCAATCCCAAACGATTGGTAGAGAGGTTCTCTTGGTATTGTGTTCGACATAGCTGCAATAGCAATATGTGACACTAATACGGTTCTTGGAAGACAAGACGACCTAGAACCTTCTGAACCATGTGGCCCGAATTAGAGAACAGGTCTCAATGGGATTGTCGCTGAAGCGGGATTAGAGTACTTACCATCCGTCTTGGATCGCAGAAGGACGAGCCAGTGAAGATCGATGGCTCCGTAGATTTCAGGAGGTATCAAGGGACAGCCTGAAGGACGTAAACGTCAGACTCAACTCTGTAAACTGGTATGGTAGCGCATGTATAGAGGAGACAGGCTGAGCGTGTCTGGCGCTACCACAGTAATTTGTGGAGGGTCAGAACCCCGCACAGATGTTGGTGAGGAACACCTTGGGTACAGGGGAGCCATTATGACTCATGAACCTGGGCCTCTTTGCAGCGGCTCGATGTATCGTGACGCCAGTGCAGAATTCCTCGGAACTCGGTCAGGTCATTCTGCAGCACTGAGGACTGCCAGCACAATGTGTAACAGTGGCGGTGGCAGTAGCGATGTTGCTCGACCCGGGCATTCTCCAGAACAGAGTAGGATAGCACCAATGTCTTGGATGGCGTCAGTGGCGGACAGTCACCGTGCCGGTGACAATGAGTGCCACGGTGCTCAGCCGGTCTTTCCCCAGCTCAGAGGTGGATGCCCTCACTGTCTTGGATGGTGAATGATGACGGACTGTCAGCATGCCTGCACTGCTCCTGGCACTATGTAGCGTAGTAGGCTGATACGGGGCTTTAGTTAATAACCCAAAGCATGGAGAACTGTATTTAGGTGAGGGCATTGCGTGTAGGTGCTATGTCAGTATTGATGGTATCAATGGCAGCATAGAAGCAGCCTCGAGGATATGGTTAAAAATATAAATGAAAAAAAACATAGATGGCCTGGGAAGAGCAACGATAACAGTGACTGAGGCACAGACAGCATCGGCTAAGGTATCGAAGGAAATGATGTGGCATCAAAGAATAGAATAGACATAGATGGCATGAGGAAACTGATACCAGCATCGACAGAATCGATGGTCGCATCGATAGGAACGACGTGGGCGTCGACCCGGGCATCGACCCAGGGATCAATGGCATCGCAGAAGGCAGGACGGCCTGGATGGGGGGTACTGACTGTAGCGATCGGGGCATCGACTACACAAAGGTACTGAGGTAATCGATGGAGGCATGGATTCGACAGAGGCCCTGGCGGCAATGGTAACCGTGGAAGTCCCTATCCCACTAGCGCTAATAACCAGGCAGAGGGTCACAGGAGGACACTCGCAGGCTATGTGGGGCTAACTGTGAAAACATAGGGAGAGGGAAGGCCGCAATTCGGTTGGTAGGCCGGGGAAACCGTAGTGAGGTGACAGGAACAGACTGAAAAACAGGGCATAGTATTCACTGAGCGTCTATTAAATGTACGCGAAGGGAGACCCGTGCAGGGAAAAAGCGTTTGTGAAGTAAAAAAAAGTTTAAGGCTTTCCATGAGGAAAAATTGTGAGAATTTCTCAGAGCTCCTAACCGCTATGCTTACTGCAGAGCGGAAAAAAGAAGACTGAGGGGAGACACCTGTGGTCACAGGGATAATTGCAGGCTGAGCATGCTCAGTGCACTCAGTGTGCCAGTGTCAGTCAAAGCTTTATAGAAACTTTGACAGAAAGGTTTTCCGTAACAGGGCTCCGTCCACTGACGTCACCCATATGTGAGGACTACCATCCTGCTTGTCCTGTGAGAATGCTCTTGTAAAGGTCATTGATGAGACCTTATCTGGAATATTGTGTTTGGTTCTGGAGACCATAATCTCAAAAAAGGATAGAGCTTGTTTAGAAGTAGTACCAAGAAAGGCAGCTAAAATAGTGCCAGGTCTGCACTGAAAACCATATAAGAATGTTTAATCCCTGAATTGGCTGAGATATCTAGGGATAATACTGATGCTGCAGTTGATTTCTGGAATCTATTATTACAATGAATATAGATGAGAACACCAAAAAGATCTTTTAAGATTAAGCCTTTCAAATTCGCGCCATGGTACAATAAGATCTTTAAAGACCATGAAACAGGTACAGCATTTTGAACACCTTTGGTATAAACCTTCTAAAGAAACAAAAACAATGTTTTACCAGAAGCTTTCTGCTTATAGACCTATGACTAATAAAGTGAAAAAAACAGTATTATTCTGAAAGATTTTGTGTGGCTGGGAATAGCATCTAGGAGATGTTTAAGGTTGTAAAATGTTGCGATTACTACCTGATAATCTCCTTTTCCTTAGGGGCGGATTTTCAGAGCCCTGCTCGCCTAAATCCGCCTAAATCCGGGCGGATTTAGGCGAGCAGGGCCCTGCGCGCCGGTGCGCCTATTTTACATAGGCCTACCGGCGCGCGCAGAGCCCCGGGACTCGCGTAAGTCCCGGGGTTTTCAGAGAGGGGCGTGTCAGGGGCGTGTCGAGGGCAGGCCCGATCCGCGTGGTGTTTTCGGGGCGTGTCGGGAGCGTTTCGGGGCGGGCCCGGGGGCGTGGTTACGGCCCGGGGCGGCCCGGGGGCATGGCCGCGCCCTCCGGACCCGCCCCCAGGCCGCGTCCCGGTGCGCTAGCGGCCCGCTGGCGCGCCGGAATTTACGTCTCCCTCCGGGAGGCGTAAATCCCCCGACAAAGGTAAGGGGGGGTTTAGACAGGGCCGGGCGGGTGGGTTAGGTAGGGGAAGGGAGGGGAGGGCAAAAGAAAGTTCCCTCTGAGGCCGCTCCGATTTCGGAGCGGCCTCAGAGGGAACGGAGGTAGGCTGCGCGGCTCGGCGCGCACCAGCTATACGGAATAGATAGCCTTGCGCACGCCGATCCCGGATTTTAGGGGATACGCCCGGCTACTCGCATATCTACTAAAATCCAGCGTACTTTTGTTGGCGCCTGATGCGCCAACAAAAGTACGCCAAATCGCGCTATTTGAAAATCTACCCCTTAGTGTAGATAGATGGACTCAGAACGAATGGGTATAGTATCCGCGTGCTAGCAGTTGGAGACGGATCTGACGTCAGCACGGGGTATATATACCCCCACAGGAAGCGTAGCAACTTAGTAATCTTCCTTGCAAAAGCTGTTATGGATGTGTGTACTGACGCTCAGTGAAAAGTGAAAACAGGGTTCCCCCTGACCGATTGATAGTAGCTGGAGACCGCCAGCATTCCCAACCGGAAGGTGTTGACACCTGGTAGAGTGTACGCTCTTATGGAAATAGATGACATGGCTTACCTTGAATCGGTGAAACCCATGTACACGGGCAGCTGGGCGGGATGCTGAGTCCATCTGTCTACACTAAGGAAAAGGAGATTATCAGGTAGTAATCTCAACATTTCCTGGCGTGTAGCCAGATGGACTCAGAACGAATGGGATGTACAAAAGCTTTACTCCCAGCCTGGGCGCGAGGCTGCCTGAGGACCATGTAGCACCGCCCTCGCAAATGCTGAGTCCTCCCTAGCCTGGACATCTGGACGGTAGAACCTGGAGAAGGTGTGGAAAACACGCTCGTGCAGGCTCTCCAAACTGCTTTGGAGACGGAAATTACTAAGTTGCTACGCTTCCTGTGGGGGTATATATACCCCGTGCTGACGTCAGATCCATCTCCAACTGCTAGCACGCGGATACTATACCCATTCGTTCTGAGTCCATCTGGCTACATGCCAGGAAATCTTAAACTTTGGAACCAACTGCTAATTTAAATGCAATTGAGTCTTCTGTCATATGCCAAGATACGCAATAACCAACCTCGTTGCCTTGTGCAATAAATAGTTATAGCATATGCCAAGATACAGCAAGGAAAGTTTTGATGGATCTTTCATAATTTTTCATCAATAATGGGATTCTGTTGAATTGACTACTAAAAATTGCCTTATCTCCTCCCTTCCATGCTTGGCAAAAATTGTTGAAAATGTGGATCTTTCATTAAAAGATCAACAGCAGCATGTTCAATGAAATCTATTTCAATTTGTTTTTTTGCAACCTCCACAGCACCAAACCCCTGTTATCAGCTTTTGACACTATTGTAAGGCAATTTAAGAGTGTCATAGAATATGCCCTGGCTCTCCTGGACATATCCGCTGCCTTTGACCCCTAGACCATGAGATTCTCCTAGCCAATTAAAATGTTTGGGAATTAGAAGAATAGTACTGAGCTGGTTCACCTCCTATTTAACAGATCACAACAAGCGGTGCTATGACCTGCTTGTTGTGATTGCATGATGTGATTAGTGATGTCCCCCAAGAATCAGCCCTTTCAAATTCCCTTTTTAATACCTACTTGGCTCCTTTATGCAAAACTTTTTCGTGTCTGTTAATTATCGATTATTTGCTGATGACATTCAGTTTTGTGTCCAGAAATCTGGACACACTGAAGCTGATATCTTTATGCTTTGAGATATGGGAAGCCTAACATGAAGACTTTGGTTCACGCAGCTTATCCAGAATCCTTTGCTGTCTCTGGCCTAACAAACTTCTGGCATACAAGAACTCAGACTGACCCGAGCTTGAATGGCTTCTGGGAGACATCTGGAATGAATTCAGACCTATTCAGATATGATGGAGGGTCATGAGGTCACAACGAACACATGGACCAGGCCATGTTCTCACAGAATACTGTCTTGACTTGAGGGGCCCAGTTTAACTGGAGATCCCCATGAGATTAAGAGTCTGATCAAAAGACTGGAAAGACTGACAGAACAAAGGACCAAAAGTAATCAGCAGACATGTGGGTATCCACTAGGCTTAACTGGATCTCAATATGGGAAGCAGGACCAGGGTATTTAAGACATAGGTTGTCTGATTTGGACACAGGACATGTGGTACCTGATACTCTGTGAAGTCCTATTAGGGATCATTGTATGTTTTACCTATAAAAAGTCAGTCACTGACAAACGCTAAGACACGCAGGGAGAGCTTTAAAAAGATGGAGCTCTCACTCTGGGTCTTCCAGAGGTCTTTTATTTATTTATTTATTTAACGAGTTTTATATACCGTCATTCGGAAACATCAAAATAACGCCATCATAACAGTTTACAAAATAAGGTTATAGGGATAAAGGGGTTGACAAGGGGTGTAAAAACATATCATGTTATTAGGCTTAGTAGTAAACAAATTCATGCTTAAGATCAAAACGAGTTCATTCTTATTTTAGAAAAGCATAGTTTATTTATTTATTTATTTCGGATTTTTATATACCGACATTCTCAATACAAGTATCGAATCAGGTCGGTTTACATATAACAAAACTTTCGCAAACAAGGCGTTACATTGAACAGCGTTTAACATATAGCGTATAACATATAGCATATAGGTATAAATAATAGAATTAAATATTACATAGATAATAATAATAATAATAACTCGTCAACAGGACGATAGTTGTGCTGATATTCATTTAATCATGAGGTTGTAATGGAGGGCGGTGACGATTAGTTGATTGATTAGATTGATTCTTTGGGTGGTTTGATATGCTTTGTTGAACAACCAAGTTTTTAATTCTTTTTTAAATGTTTTTAGGTTTTCTTGAATTCTGAGTTTAGTTGGGAGGGAATTCCAAAGTTTTGGGCTACCAAGGGATATCGCTCCATTTTGAGTAGAGGTGAGTTGATTTGAGTGCGTTGGTGATGTTTTTAGGAGTCGTTTATTTGCTGACCTCAGGTTTCTACTTGGGGTATGGAGTTGAATGTAGGGGGCTTAGCAAATTTTTCTGTTCTTCATATATAATTTTATGTAGGATGGAAAGGACTTTATATTCGATCCTGTATGTTATTGGCAGCCAATGAAGTGATATGAGGGTTGGGGTGATGTGGTCATGCTTTTTGGCACCTGAAAGGATTCCTGCAGCTGCATTCTGCAGGATTTGGAGAGGTTGAATGGTGTTTAGAGGTAAGTTGAGGAGTAGAGAGTTGCAGTAGTCTATATTGGAGAATATTAATGATTGCAAGACTGATCTGAAGTCATTATTTGAGAGAAACTGTTTTAGATGACGGAGTGTAAATAGTTTATGATAACAGTCTTTAATTTTTGTTGATACATGGTTTTTAAAAGAAAGTTCTTTGTCGATTATTACTCCAAGGTTGCAGGCATGGTTGGTTGGAGATAAACTTGAATTTTGGTTCATGAGATTTAGAGTCGGTGTATGCAGAGAGTTGTTCTGTCAAGTACTATTAATTCAGTTTTGTCAAAGTTGAGGATGAGTTTTATGTTTAGTAATTCCTTGATGCTGTTTAGGTAATTGGCAGTTAATTTATATGTTTCTTCAATTGATTTTTTATTGGAATTAAGATTTGAATATCATCAGTATAGATGAAATGGGTTAGATTCAGATTTGTAAGGAAGTGGCATAGTGGGAGAAGATAAATGTTAAAGAGTGTCGCTGAAAGGGCGGATCCTTGGGGAACTCCGGTGTCAAAGTTGATTTTCTTTGATAGGGAATCATTAAGTAGTACTTGGTAGGATCTTTGTGACAGATAGGAGGAAAACCATTGAAGAGTTGTTTTGTTATCACCAATTTCAGAAAGACGATTAATCAGTATAGAGTGGTTTACAGTATCAAATGCTGCCGATAAGTCGAGGAGGATTAGAAGGTAACTTTGGCCTTTTTCAAAACCTTTGAGTACGAAGTCATACATGGCAAGTAGTAAGGATTCTGTGTTAAGTTGTTTTCTAAAGCCAAATTGAGAAGGAAGGAGGATGTTATTTTCATCAAGGTGATCGGTGGTGAGTCGAGTATGGACGATTTTCTCAATGATTTTTGCAAAGAATGGGAGGTTCGATATGGGTCTGTAGTTCAGTGGATTTCCTGGATCTAGATTATTCTTTTTTAGAATGGGTTTGATGATGGCTGATTTTAGGCTTTCCGGATAGTTTCATTCAGCGAGGGAAAGGTTTACAATTTTTGTTATTGTTCCGGTGATTGATGGATCGAGATTTTTCATTGCTGTAATTGGAATGGCATCAATAGTGTGTTTTGCTGGGTTCATTTTTTTTATGATCATTTGGGTTTCTAAGGAAGATGCTGTTTCAAAGTTGGACCAGGTTTTTGTTTGAATGTTCAGTAATTTCTGGTCTTGAGAGTCATTTTTTAGGTTGTTTTTCTATGAGTAATTTGATTTTTTCATTAAAGAAGTTGGCGAAGTCATCACTGCTGATCTTTGGTGATGATAGTGATTGATTGTCTTGAGAGGTTTTTGTACGGGTTTTTACTATGTTGAAGAGCATCTTAGGGTTTTGTTGGTATTTGGAAATGTTTTTGGAGTAGAAGTCTTTTTTTGTTTTATGGATGAGTTTTTTTTTATATTCAGCAAGTTGTGATTTGTATGCGTATAGAAGTGTAGTTTTGTTTTTTTCTCCATGATCTCTCTATTTTTCTGAGTTTCCTTTTTGCTGCTCTGATGTTTTTGCTGTACCAGGGATTTTGATTTTTTTGTTTCTTTTATTGTTTTTCTTATTATTGGATTTATCTTGTCTGCTATAGTTTGTGATGTTGAACCAAGAAGATTTTGCATTTTTTATGTTTGATAGATCAATATTTGTTATTTCAGTCTGCAGATTTGTTTGAAGGGTTTCCATGCAGAAAGGTGGATGATAGGAGAAGGTTTTGGT
Organism: Rhinatrema bivittatum; assembly: GCF_901001135.1. Classification (NCBI taxonomy): domain Eukaryota; kingdom Metazoa; phylum Chordata; class Amphibia; order Gymnophiona; family Rhinatrematidae; genus Rhinatrema; species Rhinatrema bivittatum. The sequence goes on from NC_042623.1 coordinate 124,490,571, forward strand.
AGTAGGGTTTTTTTGTTGAGCGTTTCTGATAAGAGAATGGATTTGTGTGGATGATAGAATGGTCTGAGCATGGAATTTTAGAAATTGTCGTTTGGTGATTCGACTAGAACTTGGTAATGATGAAGATTAGGTCTAGTGTGTGACCTGCCTTGTGTATAGGGCCAGTGATAATTTGATTGAGACATAGAGATGATAGTGCATCAATGATTGATGAGGATGCAGGTGATAGGGGGGTAGAGTCCATATATAGGTTGAAATCACCTAGAATAATTATAGGTTTGGTAATAGTTTGGTCAGAAAAAAGTTAATAAGTGGTGAGCAGTTTTTTTTCGAGAGGCAAATTTGTAAGTGTGGAGAATCAAATAATGCAATTTCTAGTGGACAGCAATTGCTTGTTGGAATTGGTTTCAGTTGTAGATTTTTTATTTTTTTTTTTGAGATGAGCATTAAGTTTCCTCCTTTCTTTTTTGGTCTGGGTAAAGAAAAAGTTCTATAAGAAGAGTTGTTGATTTGGTTGATTATTACAGTATTAGTGTTTTTTGCCCAAGTTTCTGTGATAACTATAAAGTCTGGTTTTTCATCTTGGAGAAGGTCGATGATAGGAATTTTTTTGATTATTGATTGAGCATTAAAGAGTTGGAAGGAGAGTGTTAGATAGTTACAGAGTAAAGTGTTGTTATTGTTGTGATTAATCGTTGTGTGTTGATATTTGAGATTCGTTTTAGATTTCATACCTTTTACTTTCCAGTTGTTGGAGGTTGTTCTGTTTCTGTTGTCTTTGCATTCTGATGAAGGTTGATGGATTGCCATTTTTCTTTATGTTCAGGGAGTATTTGGAGATTATATATTGCCGGCACATGGGATTGCACGAAGGGGTGCACAAAGGGGATAGCCCCTTTGTCGCGTCCCTTCAGCGCGCGATGCACTGCGCGCGACGCCTGGAGGTGTCGCTGTCTTAGCGCTGGGGCACGCCTACGTCACTCTGGGGGGCTTGTCCAAGGCTCTCTCCATTTCCCCTGAATTCACAGCAAAATTCAAAAAGGTACTTGCCTTTATTTCTGCAAAAGCTGTTTCTTCACACTGGCGTCGGTAGCGGTTGGTGGAGGGTGGGTGGGAGAGTCTGCCCCGATGTTTCTTTCTCAGGAGGTGTCGCTGTCTTAGCGCTGGGGCGCACCTATGACACTCTGGGGGGCGTGTATATGATTGTATATGATTGGCTTTCAATATTAAAAAATAAACTTAAATTTGTCTGTACTAAATATGGACCTCTGTGTTCTTGGGGCAGCACCTTGAAGCTGATTTTTAAAGTTTCAACAGCTTGCAATATGCCAATAGTTGGTTATTTCATAATAAATTACTCCTGAACACTGGCAAAACTGAAGTTACTGTTCTTATCAAATTTTGATTTTGCAATGCCCATCTTTATTTAATAAAATTGATGAATCGCCTCAAAAGAATTACCCAAAGCAATGTACAGAACATAAAACAAAATAAAAAAATAGCACAAAACACAATAAAAAATGTATTTTCTCCACCTTCCTGCACATCTCACTATTTACATAACATATTACATACTAGAACATGTTCCCTCAATAGAACGTTGGGGGGGGGGGGGAACCAACATGCTAAATTAAATCAGAGAACATTTTGGGATACATAAACTTGATACAGTGGAACCCAGGAGTCTCAATGATAAGACTGACTGGTACACACTTTTAGTATTTGTTCTTCACTATAAATTTTATTATATCAGTGTAGAGCATCAGATACAATGGGTTGATCCTTGTGATTGACATCTAGAGTTTCGCGGGCTTTTTGCTTTAAAAATGGCGGTATCATCAGGAGCCACCGGTAAATGCAGAGGAGTATACTGCAGGAGTTGCAACCCCTGAGGAAGGAGCAACCCTCCAAAACGCTGCAGTGTCGGGAGTTTACATTCAAAACATGCAAGTTCCTTAAGCACAACTGGATTAAAAATATAAAAACAAGAACAAAAAAAGATATTAAAAGATTAAAAGATTTAATACAAGGAAGACGTATTCTCAAAAATAATTGGAATGCAGTTAAAAGTCATGTTTACTAGGAACTGATTAGAATTTTTTAAGCACAAAGAAACAATGGTTTGGGTTGCAGAATAAGGGATACTAACTCAACCCGGAGTTTTATGATGGTCACTAGGCAATGCATATTGACTTTTGCTTGTCCACTATATTAATTTTCTATGAGAAATTGTTTGTTATTTTCAATATTGGTATTTTTCTCAGAGTTAGGTTTGCATGATTTGAGTATTATTACAGATTTCAAACATCAGTCAGGTCTAATTTCATTCTGAATTGCTTCAACTTAGACTCCTGCCTCAATTCCAAATGGTAAATGTTTCCATAAATTCTGCACTATGAAGAAAAAGTCCTATTTTGAAGCTTAAGCTTTCGACATACTTTTAAACAAAAGTAGCTGCAACTTTTATTGGTGCTCTGATTGTACTCTCCTTATAGATTTGTAGCAACAAATTCAATTGCATAAATGTGGGGGAGAAAGAGGTCCTCGCAGAGGCTCAAAAGCCCAAGATCACAATCTTAAATTTACAATTTAAACAGTAGCCAATATAATTTCAAGAAAAGTGGCAAAACTGGAGTCCTCCTTGAAGATCCCATAACGACTCTGGCTGTCATGTTCTGAATCACTTGGAAATGCTTAGTCACAACCCCTGACAAGGCCCAATAGATTGCATTGCAGTAATTAATTACAGCTACACCTAAGGCATAAACTACTGATTTCAGAGCGGAAAATTAAAAAAAGGGAGCAGTTGTCTAATCAATTTTAAAAGAGCATAGGATTCCCTAACTGCTGCTGTAATTTGCTCCTCAAGATTCAGATGGCTATCCAACCTAAACTTCTAATGACTTTGCAGAATCAGTAACAGTTACTTTTATGCCATTAACACCGAGTAACTTTGTGTTGCTTCCCCAAATTGTAATACCTCTGTCTTTTTTAAATTTAAAATGAATTTACTCTTTAAACCAAGTATTTACTGAATTCAAACAAGTTGTGAATTGTTGTAATATCCCCATAGATCTTGATTCAAAGGTACCAGGATCTATATGTCATCTGCATATATAAATGCAGTAAACCCCAACAAATGGATTCATTTTCCTCGTTTCACCATTTAGGATCTGTCCTTCAGAAAACCAGCTATCCACTGCAGAGCTAGCCCAGCTATTCCTAACTCTTGACAGCGGAACAAGATACCTTGGTCTACTAAATCAAATATGCTGGATAAACCCAGCAACACTAGTAAAGTAGTAAATCCCTCAACTAATGGTTGAAGAATTACATCAGACAAATCCACCATATTTGTCTCAGTACTACATCCCCTTCTAGAAACAGCTTGTATAATACCTAATCTGTTCTGATTCTAAGTAAGTAAGTAAGTAAGTAAGTAAATAAATAAATAAATAAATAAATAAAATCAGAAATTTGGGAAGTTACATCCTTCTCTACAATCTTAACAAATGGAAGGTTAGCTACTGGTCTATAATTATCAGTTTCTCTAGGGTCCAAATCCTCTGCCCAAGACAGGGGTTGTTACTACAGTCTTCAAAATGCTAGGAACCTTTCCTTCCATCAAAGATAAATTAATCCATTTCCACAATCCTTGTAGGACTAAATCTGGTAAAACTTCTGGTGAGAACAAGAATGCTAGTGGAATTTAAAAAGGCATGGGACAAACACAAAAGGATCCATACTGGATAGAGAAAGGAAATGAGGAACATAGATTAATAGGTGGTCATTTTGGTGTACCATTTCTGCACAGGATCACCTGCAAGGAGCAACAGTGAACCCTTAACAGGAGGCATGGGGATAACCTGTACTGAACAGCATTTACAATCCTAAACACCTTGCTGAGCTGACTAGATGTATCTTTTTGGCATAATCTGCCATCATTTGCTATGTTGCCTGAAACTTCATAATAAATTTGAGGCATCCATTCATCTGACTTTGAAAATAAAAATCACAGCTCATAGGTACCCTGACCTTAAGTATTTGCACAACTGCCCTTAAACAGAACTGCCCCACCCTCACCCACCTCTTTTTCCACAGCTACACCTTCATCACTCTCATCCCCAACACAGTTGCTCCTACTCACCTTATCACTAGTGCAGCCACAACCCCAATATAACTGCTGCCACGGCTGCCATAGCACCACCGCTGCCAATGCTCTCACCTCCGAGCACAAACTTTATCCCTAATTTATGAAGTTTTGCATACAAAAAAAATTTACTCACATATTAATATTCTTAGCCATTACCACCAGTACAGAGATGTGCATAAACTTTACTCATGTTATCAAAATATAACTTCTGGTTGAAGTGGAGTAAAGTTTTCAGGGCTAGAGTTAGTCTATGGCACGTAAGAGTCCTAAGCATGTTTTTTATGCAATAATCATGGTTAATTTGTGCATGTCTTTATCATAAATTTGTTAGTGCAATTTTAAACTCCAGATGCATTAGCATATTAATAGCCTATCAATTTGTACCCTGTAAGTAAAGAAAATGTAAGCTAACATTTAGCTCAAATTTTACACTCATGTTTTATTACATCAGGTTCAGAGATGTTTCTCATTCCACTCCTCCCCATTGTGTTTTTCCTTTCAATCCTCACCATTCTCCAAGTGCTAAACATTCAGCAGCAGCGTTGCTAATTTAGTAGCTCACTTTGGTGACTTGGAAGCCAATGAAGATTTTAGAACTATGAAGGTGATAGGGTGCCTGTTAACTATTTTTAAACAATAAATCTACAATAAATCTGGCAAGGTTTTCACAGCTCTAAAATTTCTATGGTGATTCCTATTGACTGAGCATGTCTGGAAACAGAAAAAAAAAAGAAAAAGAAAAGGACTATGTATAGGGCCCCACTTGCTTTTTCTTCCCTCTGATGATGTATTAATTCCCAACAACCAATCATGTGTGGGAAGAACCAGGAGTTAACAGGGCTGGGAAAGCACTGTGGATGGTAAACTTGAAAGCAACCTGAAAGTCAGCTTGGCTACTCCCTGTAAGTAGGTTCCCCAGATAGGTAGTCCATCTGGCTATCCTGCCAGTCGAGTTGTCCATTCAATGTTCTTCAGGAAACAATGTCTTCTCCCAGAGCCAACTTAAAATAATACTGATGACAAAGGAGGTGGTCTGGTTATGGCAGCCTGCATGGCCTGTGCCACCTGGGTTAGTTAGCACCATGTTTTTGTAACCCTTCGAGGACTGTTAATCCCAAGGGCACACAAACATTTATTGCTCTTCAGGGGCTGCTCCGGTTAGCAAATTTATTCCCATGCTTGACTCCTAATCCCTGGGGACGATTCTTTTTATGGAGGAAGCTCTCACTTGTGGCCCAGATGATAGTGTGTTGCTTTCAGTGTGTGTAGATAGTAGGTATATACTGGGACAAAACAGACAACAGTGCTTTCCAGCTGGCTGCACTGTATGCTTGGAATAGTCTTCCTGAACTGGTGAGTCAAGCTCCCTCTCTTGCCATGTTTAAATCCCATCTAAAGGCCCACCTTTTTTAAACCACTTTTAAATCTTATGCCTGATTATCTGTATTTAGTCTTGACTAACTTTATTTATTTAAAATCTTTTCTATACCGTCATTAAGTTATTTACCATCATAACGGTTTACAGGCTGGCACAAATAGGCAAAACAAATGTTAGTACTTTAACAGAGGTGCCAATAGATAACCGGTAACATATAATTTCATACAATATCTATTTGAATCATGTCATATAATGCCCATTGAATACATGTCTCATGGTTAGCTTACATGTAATTCGTTCTTGTACTTTCAGTTAAATCTACTTTTATCAGTGAGAGTTTAAAAATAGTTGCCAGTGGCACGTGTAACTAGTCATTTGGTGCTGATTTGTATCACCAGCTTTCCTTACTTATTTTCTCTGTTCTCTTGTAAAAGCCTGTTTGAAAAGCCAGGTTTTCAGACTTATTTTTAATAGTTTGAAATTTCCCTGTAATCTTACTTCCAGGGAGATAGCATTCCATAAGATGGGTCCAGCCAGTGACAGTGCTCGTTCTCTGACCTGGGTTAGCCATGCTGTTTTAACCGACAGGATGGTTAGGAGGGCTTTGTTTGCTGATCTGAGATTTCTATGTGGTACATGTACCCGAAGCACTGTGTTTAGCCATTCTGCTTTTTCATCATGAATCAGTTTGTGTATGGTGCAGAGTGCTTTAAACTGTACTCTTTGTTCTAATCGGTAACCAGTGTAGTTCAGCTAGTGCGTCAGTGATGGGGTCTTTTCCTTTTACCTGTGAGAACTCTTGCTGCGGAGTTCTGCAAAATTTGTAATGGTCTTATTGTCGTATAGGGTAATCCATTAGCAGTGCGTTGCAGTAATCCGTGCTTGCAGTACTGTGTGGAAGTTTGATGTTGTCAGTAACGGTTTAAGTTTCCTTAGGACCATTAGTTTGGCATATCCTTCTTTAACTTTCAGTGCTATGTGGTGTTTAAAATTTAGTTCTGTATCTATTAGTACGCCAAGATTACGCACTTTTTCCTTTAATTCCACTTTTAGGTTGTTTTTGAGTGTTATTGGTGATTGAATTATGTTTAGGTTTTTCCTAAGTGTAGGAATTCAGTTTGTTGATATTTCACCAGTTTGATTATGTCAAGATAAATATTGCTAAGTAACATTTTTTCAAATGTGTCATCAATGGGTAATATAAGTTGAATGTTATCAACGTAAAAGTAGAGAATGATCCCAAGTCCAGCAAGTAGATGGCACAGTAGCAACAGGTAAATATTAAAGAGTGTTGCAGACAGTGCAGACCCTTGCGGCTCTCCGGTTTGTAGTTTTACTTTTTCTGATATTATGTTTATCTGAACTTGAAAGAATCTATTACTTAGATAATATCTAAACCATGTGATTGTTTTGTTCTGTAGTCCTGTTTCTTCCAGTCTCTTAATCAGGGTTTCTGTTAACCACTTCTCTTGTCCTTATGTTTATCTTATTAGATTGTAAGCTCTATTGAGTAGGGACTGTCTTTGTATATTTGTACAGCTCTGTGTAAGTTGTGTAGCACTATAGAAATGTGTAGCACTATAGAAATGTGTAGCACTATAGAAATGTGTAGCACTATAGAAATGTGTAGCAGTAGCAGTACCAGTACTGCTGCTGCTACTATTACTACCACTACTACTGCTACCACCACCAGGCTCTGGGTGTTAAAAGTTTACCGATTGGTAATCATAAATTAAAGTCCATTGGCCATTAATGTTGAAGTTACACTTGTATCAGCAGTCAGAAGTATCTCCATGTAGGTAGGTGTCCTTTTATTCAGGCATCTGGGTAGAACCCCTTGGTGATAGCTGCTAGTTACTGAGCAAAGCTCACCTATTAGTGAATCATAGTGGAGGGGGTACCCAAATTCACAAAAAGTGTTCTATCTTAGGGTCATCTTCACCTAAGACACCCAGCCTATCCTGGTCCTTTAGTGTGGCGATCCATTTGGTGTCTCCTGCTTTTATTCTTCCATCCTCAGTTAATTGATATTTCTGGAGACTTCTTTTAAGGGAGAAGTCAGAGGGGATCAGGCTACCTCAGCACTGTGTCCCAATAGGGAGGGGGGATCCAAAAACTTTCCTACCCTGTTCAGATCCAAAAAATACTTAGAGTTAAACTGGATGGATCTTCTGCCCTCACTCTCTCTCTCTCACAGCAGGGGATCCATCATTGGATCACAGGTCTTTGATCCTCTGATGAGAGCCCTTTCACCCTAAAAGGTTATGCAGAGAAACTAGTGGCATCATCTAATGGCCAGATCGGAGGAGGGGAGGGGGGGTCTGCCACATTTTGTTGCATAACTTGCTTTCACAGCGCCTGCTGCTGTCCAATTTGATTTTCCTCTGTGGCCTGCAGTTCTTGAATCCTGCTGTGAGGAGCTGTAATACCTGTTTCATCTTCTCTGCTTCTCACACTACAAGCGATGAAGCTGGGTGGTTCTCAGAGGGAAGAAGAGAGAAGAAGAAAACAAAACCTTTCTAGCCTGTCTAGTCCTTACTGTTTACTTCCCTTCCTGCTGAAGGCAGAGCTAGCCCCCTTGGCCTGCTCTACTGGAGTCCCAGTCTATCCTGGCAGCCAGGCCCCAAGAGAAAAAAAAATTCTATTTGATTTTTTTCCTTTCTGTGCAGTGGGCTCCTGTCTGTGCTTGCCACATAGACCAGAAGACTCCACTCCTGCCACCATATATGGTCACTTGGAAACAGCCAGAGATTGGAAACAGTCAGGAATATAAAAAAAAGGAAGCCAAACTCTGGCTGATTTTTTTTTTTTTTTTTTTTTATTATTTAGCCATTTTATACCTGGGGGCTGTGAGAGAATGAATGGGTGGCTGCCTGGGAGTCTGTGTGAGAATTATTTGATTTATATACTACTATTTGGTACTTCTATGCAGATTAAATTCACGTACTGTCAGTATTTATTTATTTTATTTATTTATTTATGTATTATTTTTATTATACCGAGTTCATGATATGAATCACATCAACCCGGTTTACAATTAACAATGTGAATAACTGCAGAGAGTAACATAGTAGAAAACATTTCCCAATTCGACATCAAATATAGTAAGAAACTTAACAAATAAAAACATTATAACAATATTTAGGATGTGAGTAAGTTACAAAAAACAGGGAAAATTAACTAGGAGCTGAAAGGGGAGGAAATTAAAGAAAGTATATTAACATTTTAGCCAACTGTATCAATTAATAAATATGAATAATTATAAAATATAGATGGGTAGGAAAGATTGACCGAATATGAATTGTTGTGCAGTATAATATGTTGTTGTCACTGCGTGTGAAGTTAGTGGTTTTTGTTATTCCTAGATGGTTACATTTAAGGTTGTACCTGAGACAATGGAACATAAAAGTGATTTGCCCAAGGTCTCAAGGAGCAATAAGTGGGATTTGAACCCTGGTTCATACCAAAATTTCAGTTATAGTCATCCATGGAGACAGTCTCTGAAATATATGTATAAACGGACAGTCACTAAGATGAGGTCATCAGATCCATGACAGGAGGACCCAAATAGAATTGTATAACCCTGAATAGTCGATTAGGACCTTGAATACTGTGTACAATTCTGGTCGCCGCATCTCAAAAAGATATAATAGCGATGGAGAAGTTACAGAGAAGGGCTACCAAAATGATAAGGGAATGGAACAGTTCCCCTATGAGGAAAGACTAAAGAGGTTACGGCTGTTCAGCTTGGAGAAGAGACGGCTGAGGGGGGGATATGTTAGAGGTGTTTAAAATCATGAGAGGTCTAGAACGGGTAGATGTGAATCGGTTACTTACTCTTTTTAGATAATAGAAAGACTAGGGGGGCACTCCATGAAGTTAGCATGTGGCACATTTAAAACTAAAATCGGAGAAAGTTCTTTTTACTCAACACACAATTAAACTCTGGAATTTGTTGCCAGAAGATGTGGTTAGTGCAGTTAGTATAGCTGTGTTTAAAAAGGATTGGATAAGTTCTTGGAGGAGAAGTCCATTACCTGCTATTAAGTTGACTTAGAAAATAGCCACTGCTGTTACTAGCAATGGTAACATGGAATAGACTTAGTTTTTGGGTACTTGCCAGGTTCTTATGGCCTGGATTGGCCACTGTTGGAAACAGGATGCTGGGCTTGATGGACCCTGGTCTGACCCAGTATGGCATGTTCTTATGTAAATTGTTGAATTCATGCTGTAGTCGCTTGGGAAGTTGTAATCTGTTAGGCAATTAATAAAAGCTTTTAAATAAAGAGTCAATTTACTTATAAATTCTAGCAGCATGCATTTATAGGAATTTTTTATTCTAAAAATAACTGACATGTGTATCGCTAAATTTATTGAGTAAATCTTTTTAAGACAACTCTAAGTACTCTTTTAAACCTTGATGGTACAAGGAAAAGACAGTGGTAAAAGGTATTGAGTGAGGAGGAGTTTTTCTCCCATTTTCTGAATTATTGGTCATTTTCATAGAGATCAGGGGCCTTCCTTTTTACACCTCTCACTTTCTTGCATCTCCCAAGAATAAGTGAGATACATGGGCACAAAAGGAGGGCCTACTCTGAAGATCTGGCCTCTAAATCACCAAGGCAACCAGAGAATGGGCTCTCCTGACACAGGCTATAGCAGTTGGAGACCATAGCATTACCCTCCCCCCCCCCCCCCAAAAAAAAAAAACAACAAAACAAAAAACAGCACAGGAGACCCCTGCATGCCAGCCCCATTGCCATTCCCAGTTCACCCAGTTAGGAGATAGATCTTCCAAACTCCCCCCTAGTTTATTAGCCTTCCTTACCCCCAATTAGCCCTGACCCTTAAAACCCCACTGATCTGCCAATTGTTTTTATTTTAGCACTTACAGATTATGCAGCAGGGAACCTCAGAGCAACAGGGGCGTGTAAGTATTTGCACGCACACCTCTGATACGCACCCTGAAACCTCCATGCCCTGTCCAGACTATGTCTTCACCCCAACCCTTTTTGAAAACTTCCGAGATGTATGTGCTTTGGGAGATACGCGCATATCTCTGTGGCTTTTAAAATCCGCTCAGCGCACACAACCTGACATTTGTGCATTCCCTAATTAATGCACAGATTGGGCTTTTAAAATTCACTATTTATGTAGCGCCAGAAGGTGCATATAGTGCACAGATAAATAGAAGAGAACATCTGCTCTGTGGAGCTTAGTCTAATTAAAACAGATGGGGTGTGGAGGACAGGATCTATTTTTACCAGAGCAAGGGTCTCCAGCTTCAAAGTCTAAATAAGAAAACCGCCAGTGGAGGCAGGCATGGCTCAGGGGTCGAATTGAAGGTAGGACCCTTTGCTTTTCAGGGCAGTTTCACCCGTTCCATTAACCGTGGCAAGTTCCTCCATTTCCCCTTCATTCATTTCCCATCATACAGTCCTTCTTCCCCATAACTTATTACACATCTTTCCCTGACTCCTATCTCACAGCTTTCACTACATGAACCTCTTTTAGACAGGTTGTAGTAGGATATTCTTTGAGACTGGGCTTAGCACTGAGGCTCAAGGCGTCTCCACTGGCACATGGGCTTAGCAATTTTAGTGGAGAACTGCAGTTTTTTCCAGTACCCAGGCCTTGCACAATTATCTGAGGTAAAGGTTTCAAATACAGTGCCTTGCAAAAATATTTGACCCTCCCTAAAAAGTCAGCAGAATGTGTTTATTTATTTATTATTTATTAAAGGCTTTTATATACCGACTTTCTTGATACAAATCAAATCAACTCTGTTTACAATGAACTAAGCAGAAAATATAATTAACCAATCAACAAGAGATAAGGAGCATACAGTTACATTATAACAAGGATGCATTAACTTGGAGTAAGAAATAAAGAAGGGGTGAACGAAAAAGTAAATAAATAAATATTATATACAAAAGAGGGGGGCAAGGGGCCAACCTCTTAATAGATACTATCCATGAGAAATATGGAAAATTTGTTTACATAGGTGGGTGGTGGACAATTTTAGATCAGGCAATGGGGTTTGTAGTGGGGGGGCTTGGATTACAAGTGACAAATGACACTTACAGATTATTTCGGACCGTATGTTTACTGCAATCCAGTATGCTGTTAAAGTTAATTTTTAAAGTCACAATTCATTCATTATTTCTCTACATTTTTTGTAAAATATAATTAAAAAACAAAAAATGATGCTTGCATAATTTATACAACCCCTATATGCTGTTTGAACCCCCCCCCCCCCACACACACAACACACCACAAAAGAGAGAAAAGAACAGAATAATACAACTGTAACCTGAGCCACAGTTTAGTCCATTAAAAAGGTTGCCTGAGTCACTAACAGACCATTGAAGGATTAGTCAGATATTCAGGTAGAGGATATTTGGCATGCCACAGTCCCCTGACCTCTGGGTAATTTTGTAGGAAATATCACTAACACACTTAAGAGGATTTAAACTTCTAATGAACAGAACTATGAGTGGGGAAGGGATTTGAGAAAGAAGAGTGCCAGAAGACAGTACTGTGAGGCAGACAGATTTTCACCCTGACCAGGTGGGGTATTCAGTCACATTGGGTGTGAAGTTCCCAGCCAGGATTAAAAAAAAAAAAAAAAAAAAGAGGCATGATAGAGAAGGGTGTACATGACCCCCTCTGTGGTCCTACCTGTTTTTTAGCCCTTTTGGTTAAGAGGTGACCCATACAGGATCAGAAAATAGATAAAACAGAAGGTAAATCTGAGGCTGGGTAACAGCACATGATTGGCCATGAGCTTAAAAAGCAAATGTTGCTTACCTGTAACAGGTGTTCTCACAGGACAGCAGGATGTTAGTCCTCACATATGGGTGACATCACAGGATGGAGCCCAAATCACGGAACACTTTTGTCAATGTTTATAGAACTTTGACTGGCCCCTACTGGTCATGCCCAGCATGGCACTAACCCTGCAACCAGCAGGGGTCCCTCTTCAGTCTGGTTAATAAGCTACAGGTCAGTGTTGCCAACCTCACTTATTTACGCGAGATTGGGCTTCTTTGTAGTCATTCGCGGGGGGGTTTTCCGATTCGCGGGTTGCTTTTAATTGGGCTATTTTTTCTGCCATTCGCGTTTTTTTGGGCTGTTGGGCGGGACTTGTGCTCTGAATCATGTTACAGTGATTGGCTGCTGCTGCTGTGATGAAGCCTGTCCATAGCAGGCGCACCCTATCCCTATATTGCAGCAGTAAGCCAATCAGAGCAGGAGCTGCAAGCCTTGTTGATGCACAGACATTTTGTGGGCAGACCCAGCCAGCACCCTCCATCCAGCACAGCATCACACATGGGCAGAACAGGAAGACCACCAGCACAGCATTGGAGCGCAACAGCAAAGGAATCCAGAGTGTGCAGCTACAGCCAGGTATCAGGAGGGAAGGAATTAGTATGTTGGGAGGGGGAGGAAATGAGAGGTGGGGGCCAGAGATGTGCTCAAAGGGGTTAGGGGGGGGAATGAGTGTGTGGGGCCAGGGATGTGCTCGGAGGGGTTTGGGGAGGGGGGAATGAGTATGTGAGGGCCAGAGATGTGCTCGGAGGGGGAGTCAGTGTGTGTGCGGGGCCAGAGATGTGCTCGGAGGGGTTAGGGAGGGGGGAATAAGAATGTGGGGGCCAGGGATGTGCTTGAAGGGGTTAGGGAGGGGGGGAATGAGTATGTGAGGGCCAGAGATGTGCTCGAAGGGGGAATCAGTGTGTGGGGGGCCAGAGATGTGCTTGGAGGGGGTGGGGAGAGGGAAATGAGTATGCGAGGGCATTAAATGCTATAAAAAATAAAAAAAAAAGTTTCATTCTCACGTGTTTTGGGCTTTTTTTGGGCTTGTTTTTTCATGAAAACCTGGCAACACTGCGTACAGGTAGTGCCGAAAAATAAAATAAAACAAACCCAACACCGCGGGGTGGCGGGCGCGTTTCGTGAGGACTAACATCCTGCTGTCCTGTGAAACACTTGTTACAGGTAAGCAACATTTGCTTTCTCACAGGACAAGCAGGATGGTAGTCCTCACATATGGGTGAGTACCGAGCTAAGGATGTCCGGACATGCACCAAATCTACCCAAGACATGCAACAGGCACAACAATTGGGGTAGAATTTGGGGGAGAGATTCCTGAACCCTACTGGGCAGGTGGAAGGGTGTTGGTACGTCCCGTCATAAATAAGTTACGCAAGACAGACTGGCCGAAGATGGAATCTTGTCTTCTGGCTTTGTCTAAGAAATAGTGGGCTGTAAAAGTATGGAGAGAACTCCAAGTGGCAGCCCTGCAAATGTCAGGAAGCGGCACTGATCGTAGATGTGCTACTGAAGTCGCCATGGCCCTCACAGAGTGTGCTTTAGCACGGTCTTGGAGTGGAATGCCCGCTTGCCGATAGCAAAGGGATATGCAGTCCGCTACCCAGGAGGAGAGAGTCTGCTTACCCACAGGCTGCCCCAATTTGTTAGGTTGGAAAGACACAAATAATTGAGTGCTCTTCCTGTGGGCAGCTGTATGGTCTAGGTAGAACGCTAGAGCCCGTTTGCAGTCAAGGGTATGCAGA